>NW_026067987.1:4224239-4449751 GCF_014885135.2 Alexandromys fortis | reverse complement strand
TGAAATATATCTCTATATATCTAGAAAATCTAATTAACATGACTACAAGCTTAACTATTAGCAATGATTATCCATTAACAACCTATATTTCCTAATTATACATTACATTTTAAATGAACTACACAATCACAATACCTTAATCAAGATCAAAAATACATATACATATAACAAAATTGACCTTAAAATCCATACCAATGCAAACATCTTGTGAGAGAAGCTAGATACTGAAGAATATATATTACGTGATTCCTTGACACACATTTCAGAAATAGATAAAAGTATGTTATGAAATTAAAAGTTTTAGCATAGCCGTTCTCCTGGAAGAATGTCTGGGGCTTGGATAAGACCAGAGATGTTTTCTGAGTGGGATGACCGTATTAACTTAAAACCGTGTTCACCTTTCATTTTTACACTTAGAAGATTTTCACTTTTTCCTGATGTAAGTTTTATTTCAATGACACGTTGACAAACAAATATTCCCTAGTTTCATTCTGTACAATCTGAGTTTAGCTGGTCAAGGGTGTGAGCTGAGTTCTCTCTTAACTCAGCCTTGAAGAGGTGAATGACCCGCCCGAGGTCACAGCGATGAAGATGAGGTACCGGGCAATCTCTTGCAGTGCTCAGGGTTCTGTATGGGGTGCGTCAGCAAGGACCCAACACCCGCCCTTCGAAACGATTGAGAATGAACTTGGGGAAGCCAAGGTCACATTCCAGACTTGCGCCTACACTGGTATTTGCATCTGCACCTGACTATTCTCCTGCCTTCTGTCACCCGAGAGGAACCTGGCTGCATGCTTGGCAGAGTGTTAGAAGAGCCAGGATGATGCCAAGGGTCTTTTGAGTCTCAGCAGGGGCACAGAAGCCAGCTCCTAGAGTGGCTGGTCTCGGCACTCTTCTTGTTTCATGCCTAGCTTGCACCGCTGTCTTGGTATAGAAGGCACAGTCTGATCTGAGGCTTCGGACTGTCAGCATAAATCTCCAGCTGGTGAGTCATTGAACTTCACTTAACTCTAGCTTTTCTTATCTGTAAAATAAGCAGAAGATCTACCTGAACTATAGGTCTCCACCCTTCCCTCATACAACTGCTTAAATAAAGAAACCATGATTTTTCAGAGTGCCCAAATTAATATACAAAACACTATTAAAACTGGTCAAGGGCAAACCCTTTAAACCTGTCCAAAAGGAAGTTCACTTATAACCTTCATTTTATAATGAAGAAAATGGGCACAGGGGGAGTTAAAGGAAGTCTGGAGCCTGGTCTCTTGTGACAATGACAAAGCCTGGCAACCGCCACTGAATCTGTCCACACATTAACCTGAAAATAAATTAATTCCACACATGTAATTTTTCTTCAAAGAGCTACGAATTGGAGCGGAGTCCTGGCAGCCTAAATACTGGGATTCTGGGCTGGGGATGTAGCTCAGTGGTAGGGTGCTTACTTACTGGTGCAAGGCCCTGGGTTCCATCCATGCTCTACAAAGCAAAGCAAAATCAAAGCAACGCAAAGGCTTCCCGCGACTCAGGAAACAGGTTTCGCTTCCACTGGTGTGATTCTGGCACCGGGTTGGGTAATTCTTTTTCACTTTTTTCCTAGGTTGATGAATTTTATGTTCTTAATGCATTTTTTTTTCTCAAGACAGGGTTTCTCTGTGCAGTCCTGGCTGTCCTAGCACTAGCTTTATAGCCCAGACTGGCCTCAAACTCTGGCTGCCTCTGCCTCTCCAGTGCTGGGATTAAAGACATGTACCACCATGCCTGACCTCTATGTGTCTTCATACTTGCTGCAAACAGAAAAGGATTTCAATCTTTGTCCTAAAATTTTGTGGAAACGTTTCAACCACAGGGATTTAAAGAAATATTTAAAACACAGATTTTAAAGAATCAGCCAGCTATATCTTTATACACACATATACACCCACACCCCCTTCTGTCCGTGAGTCTTTGTGCCTTTGCCCTGGGCACACCTAACTCACCTCTGTTGCATTCTCAAGAGGGCACCATCGAATCTAACCTGACGTGAATCCCCCACATCCACCTAGAATCAAATCAGTTTTTCCATGGTGACAAGCTGTACACTCTTGTCATGTTGTCTGCTGGCCGGATGATGCTGCGTTTCCTAAAAGATTGAAAAGTGATGATGGCAACGTGGTCACCAGGATAGAGCTGAGAAAATAGCATCCCTCCTTTATGTGAGGTACTTTTCTACAAAGGCCAATGAGAACCGTGTATCTGATGTAGAAGTCATTTGCCCGACAAGTGCATTTGAAAGAGATTGACAAAGTCACAGCATAAAGTGACAGGAACTTTCATTTTACTGACTTCCTATTATTTGCTTACATCTTACTACCTAGTTGATAATCAGGGGAGAATGAGCTTTGTTTAAGTCATTTACGAAAAAACTGAAACAAATGCGAAGGTTCATTTTAACAAGCCTACATTTGGCTCTCGATGCAAAGGATTAGCAGAATTGGGGAATAACATTAAAATCCGTTATTGCAATATGTCAGCTACATATTGGAAACATTAAGTATTAAAAACAACCCATAAACACCACTGTTAATCCTGGAAGGCAGAGGATTCAGTAGGTTGAAAGATTTAGTGTTCCAGTAACAGGATTTGGGAATTCCAAACAGAGAGAAATTGCCGTTCTTGCTTTGTTTAGCTTGGTTTTTGTCCAGGAAGTTAGGAGACACTGAGCCAGACAGCCTAGATGACACGCCATGATGCGCGATCTTCCTCTCCGTGAGACAGGAAACGGCCTCAGCCCCTGCACATGACTCCCGGCAACGCTTGCTCCTTTTTTGGCATTTCCATTTGTTTCTCTCTGTTTACTCTATGGATCATGCACAGAAGAACCAGGGAGGAAACGACGGCTCCAGGACAATACAGCACAGCCCAAGCCCCTGTCATGTTGTCCAGGAACCATGAAAACTTTACACATAAAGTATTTTACGAGAAGACTTAGTGTAAACCGATGGAGCTACAGCAGCTTTACAAAGGACCTAGGAAAAAAAAACGTTGTCGTGTTGCACACAGATGCACACGTACACATACCCTTATATAAGGTTTTTTTCCCATGTGATGTCATTTGGTGGGGGTGGGGGTGGGGATAAAACAGCCACGAAAAGTGAATGTTAGCACAGAATGCATGTCAGTCTTGTGTTTTTAAAACTTCTAGCATTTCAGTCAAGCAAACTTTCTGGTTTAACCCTGAGATGTGTCCTAAAGGCACCTGTACACTGGTTCATAGGTGGGGCTTTGGGAGTATAAAGGATCTGATCTTATTAATTGATTAATTTATAGATGTATGATTTAACGGACTATTGGGGAGAGGCAGAAACTTAGTTAGAACCCAGTTGAGGGAGTGGACCTTGGCATCTAAGTGGATCTTAGATTTATTTATTCTGAATTCTTCATTGTTCAGAAGCAATGGAGCCCAGGGAACATAGAAGAGAAGGTCTGAAGCCATGACCCTAACGTGTCCCGCTTGACGTCATTTTCCTCGGTATCTTGTCCCAGCAGCAGAAAGCCAACTGACATACAGACTTCGAGAATTAGGAGCTCAGAAAATCTTCCCTTTTTATTTTCACATTGATCCTCTGGCTTTGAATTTCCTCACCTACAAGTGTCATGTAAACTTTTCCTGGAAGACTGGTTGGTAGGAGCTTAGCAGCTGCATCTCCAGCCATGCTCCCAGGGCATACTACCACTGCACAGACATATACACACACACACACACACACATATATATATATATGCACACACACATGCACACACATACATACATCCACAGGCACATGCATACATGCACACATACACACATACACACATATGTACATACACAAACATACACACACATACATTCATACCATATACACATACACATAAGGGAAAGTGCATCTTAAAATTATTGAATGATGCTTAGCTAAAACCTGTGCACAAAATTATAGTGAATGCCTTTCTCCTACAAATATTTCTGATAAAAGAATAGAAGTATCATTTTAAGCCAAAGTAAAAAAATTCCAATAGAAAGGTAACCCATTTACTCTATATCTCATTTTTTGTTACAAAATCTTGTTTTTGTGTTTATTTCTTTTAGATTTTTTAATTAATTAATTAAAAAAATAAATTTTAATTAATCCCGTGCATGTATGGATGTGTAGGTGGTTGCATGTGTGGATATCAGAAGACAACTTGTGGGAACCAATTCTTTTACTTGTAGGTGATCTTGGGATTAATGACACACTTTATTCCTTATGAGGTTTTTTTTTAAACTAATTATACATTTAGGTTAGGACATCAATATATCATTTTAAGAAACAGACAGCACCTAACTCGTCATACACCATTCTGGTGCTGGATTATTGCACAGGCAGAAGACAATTTGTACCTCCCTAATTGCAAAGAGCGATTCTGAACAATCCAAGACTGGGAGTTCCATGCTGCCTGCGAGAGCACTGCATGCACAGTTAAACGATAGAGGACACACACTTCGATAAGGTGCACAGACCATTTGAAGAGGCCTTGGTACTGAGATCCCGAGATGAGATGCAGGCATGGATGAGAACGGTCCAGGCAAAGTCCCCTATGGGGCACAGTCTTGCTCTGACAGCTGGCTGGTCTCACATCTGTGCTTCTTGAATCTCTGGTTTACAGATGTGTTTCACCACACCCTGTTTAGTGACAAAGGCTTCTGTTCCTCTCACACATTTATGTACAACCTCACCAAGGAAGACCCAGCTTCTGACTTCTGGTGGGTTATTTTCTATGACGTTATAGATACATGAGAGAGTAGGTCAAGAAACCAGATTCTTCCTGTCACAAAGTAAGAGCTCATCTTTGCTTCGAAGATGGCATGCTGTTTAGTGGACTATGAGGTGAGGTTCATAGTTTGGACAAGTACATAATTATGAAACAAGTTACCAATGGAAGAAACACAGAAAATAGAAAAACCATCAGTGGCTGGAGAAGTCCTGCCCATAACTACTTAGATGATATGACATACGAGTTGCAGGTAAACCTTCATGAAAGATACCAACATCATTCATAAGACAGTTACCCTTACATTTGTCTTTAAAATGGATATAAATAAGGGGAGGGGAGGAACAGGCATTTGACGAAATATAGTTGGCTAGCATAGAAGTTAGAATCATCAAACAGCCCTTCCCTTATTAAATTCTATGGACCTCAGATCACAAGACAGAGTTGTCTAATTGACAAAATACTGATGGCAAAGCAAAAAACCATAAATGTTTCCAGGCTAAGTCTCTTGCACCTTTCCAGCATTAGGCGTGGGTCTGCATCTTTAACGCTCTTGGAAAAGTCATGGTAAAAATAGGAGATCTTTTAAAAAAAAATCCCTGTTTTCAGACAGAAGCATATTCATCCTCACAAAATTATGAGGATTTTCCATATGTCTGTCAATTTTCAGGAAAAAAAAAAGACCAAGAACTTGAAAACCAATGTGTTAAAAATCTGTGGTTCAGACACAGAATATACCCAATTCCCAGAATAACCCAGGGTTGGCCCAGCTGAGGCTTGAATGAGAAGCTTTCGAAGACTACGGCTGCTAGCTCTCTGTGCATTCTCTCAAAAGTGAACAAGAGCCAAGACCCGTGTTAATATCTCAAAGTCTGAAGAGCTCTTCTATGGGCGGGGGGGGGGGGGGGGGGGTGCAACATCAGGCTACACATCCTGATTAATCTGGTTAATTCTGGTTGGTAGCCACCGGAAAGCTTTCTGTGAAATAAACTCTTCAGGAAATTTAGAGAAGACCTTTCTAGACCCGTCTACTAAGTCATATTTCAAATAGTTAAACTGAAGGATTGGTGGAGGGATAGACACACAGCTGATTCTACTCGATCTCTTGAGGTCAGTCTGTACTAGCCTTGAACAAGCTAACTAGCCTTGCATAAACTCACTAGCTTTGAGCAAACTACACGGGGGTTTATTTGTGGAACAGGCTGCACGGACCTCCCCTTCCCGACTGCCGCCTTCCATCTGTGGTTCCTGGAAGCCTTAGATTCGGCTGAGGAGCATCAAGTGGCCTACCCCAGACTGAGGTACCAAAAGACCGCGGTCACTAAGGATACCCAGGACCGTCTAATTTGATGCAACCAAACGTCGCATATAAGCAAGTTCATAGTGGACTGTTTATAGTTGCTGAGAATTAAGATTGAATCTGTAGTTTGCTCCATCCAAAGGGGCAAAGTGAATACTATTTTGAGAAAGGAGGGTTTACCCATCCAAAATACAAAATAGGGCCTTTTCTAAGCCAGCTGCGGAAATACTGTCTCTTTTCTTATTGATCTCCATACAAACTGCACATAGAGAAGAAACAAAGTGCTTGTCACACAACCAATAGGACCTGGATTTAGATCCCCAGCGTGATGGATCTCCAGAATCCATGTAATGTTAGATTGGTATGGCAAGTCATAGTCCAGTCAGATAATGTGGAGACAGAATCCTCAGAGCAAGCTGGCCGCTGAGATTAGTCCAATAGCTTAGCTCTGGCTTTCACTGAGAGACCTGCCTCCAAGAGTAAGGTAGAAAAACTGGGAGAAAGATTCCTGATGATAAATTTGGGCTTCCACATACTTGTGCATACCTGTGCAGGAATCTGCACAGACATACGGGTACCCACTCACCCACATGCCAACACACATACATATCACATATTCACAGACCTTGCTCTGATTCTGGAAGTGCGCTTTGACACCAGGTTAGTGAAGAAGGCTGGTGTTCTCTTGGTGCTGATGTTCAGTTTGTGTTTCTCCAGCTTCGTACCTAAGGAACTGAGGACAGAGTGTGTTTCAGAAAGAAAATGTCTTGACCTTGGGAAGTCTGCAGTTTCATGGAACAAAGCAAACATCACCTTAGGGAGAGAAACTTGTCCAGACAAATACAGTCTGCTCTTCTAAAGGGAAAGGCTCTGTCCGTGCAGGTGAGGCTGAGCTCGCTTCATACGAGACAACCACAGCATGGTGACATGGCTTTCTCCAGATCCCTTTTCTCTTCCCACTGCCTGGCTACCAAAGACATGTAGCCTCACATGGGGATAAAAACAAGGGAAGAAACTTCACAGTTGTGGGGTTTTGTTGTTGTTATTGTTGTTTTGTTTTCTGGTTTGGGTTGGTTTTGATTTTACTTTCCACTTAAAAACTTCAGAGGGTAAAATGGGAGGCTGAGGATTCTAAGTCAAACATCGTTTAATTCACAAGCCAGACTCTCCTGAAGTTGCTGGCAGTTTTGCAGATTCAACATCCGTGATGAAGTACACACATCTTTTTCACTCCTCCTAGGTCGTCTCTTGATTCTCCCTCCCACTTGAAACTGTCTCTTGCTGGTTTCTCAAGCTCTGATCCTAAAACAGACGGCTCCGGCTGGGACGGCTGGCCAGAATATGATGTTCTCAAACTGTGTGACCAGGCAAAGTAAGAGTAGCAAAAGATAATCGTACAGTATAAGCAAGCTTGTACTGACAGTGACCAAAGAGGGTAGACGAGTCTCCAGTTCTTTACATCGCTATATTTATTTATAGCCTTATTGCTTTCGAACATAGACAATCTCACACAGAGAAAACACGCAGGGGGATGTCCAGTTTTCATCATGATCCAGTTGAGAGTGCAGGGAATAGGAATGTGGGGGTGGGGACCCTGTTCCATATACTATTTTGAGAGTCAAGGTATTTTTTTCTGGGTAGGGGTCAGCAAATCCATATAGACCACAGGCCAGACACAGTCTGATTCTGGGAGCTAAGACTTTACAACTTCTTAAAATACATATATTATATATATTTTTTAAAAAAAAATTTGATAGGAAAAAAGAGGAAGAGAGAGATTTCTATATTTAGTTGATAAATCCTAAAATATTTTTCTATCTAGTCTTTCACAGGAAAGTCTGCTGCCCCTTGATATCATTGCAGTCCCCAACGGCTTTGAAAGGAGGTCCCTGGCAAGCAGCTGTGGAGGAGAGAAGAGAGAGCATGTGAGGGGTATAAGATACAGCCTTTGAGAGGAAACACACGCCACCAGTGGGAATAACTCAATCACTTACCACCAGGGAAAACAAGAAATACAGTTGCGCTCTGAGCTTAGGAGGAAAGGGATCTGGGTGGCAAAGACGTGGGTGTCACAAGGGGCTTAGGTTGGCTGCTTCCAGAATCGAGCTGGTGCCAAGTTCAGGAAAGGGCCAGGGCACCTCAGACTGGGGTTACCACGGTGGCTTCTCAGAAGAGGTCGGACCTTGGTGGCTGATCAGAGAGAGGCTGGAGGTTACAGGAAGTAGATAACCACAGCACAAAGGTAGGAAATACAAGGCCACCGGGGAGTCGTATTTCATAAGAAAAAGGCCTCACAGGGAAGCTATGACAGATAAGCTTAGCGGGAAAGATTAGGTTTGATGGCAAAAAGTCTTGACTGTCAGGGTCCATGCACAGATGCCAACTTCTAAATAAATCCTTTTACTGAGGATTTTTTTTTTCCTGATTTTTACTCTTCCTTATGTAATTGTCGTGACATGGTGGTCTGGCGTGTACACCTGCCTCTCTAGTGTCTTCATCGGCACCTCTGGTTAGGCCTATTCCCCCACCCCACCCCACCCCCACAAAGGTGTGTTCAAATGTCAAGAAACCACAAAATCAGAGAAATCGATTCATTTCTTTGAAAGCAATCAAAATTACAAACATTTAAAGGAGTATGTGGTGACGTTAAGAGTCAAGTTAAAGAGTTGCGTAAGGCTGCACGCTCAGACACGTGTTACCAGCGTAACAAGGGCTGCCGGGGTTTATGACGTCCTCGTGCCCCACATGTCCCATCTTCTAGTCCAGCTGGCTGGAAAATTACAAGCCTGTTTTATATCTTCATGTTTTCTTGTTTGCCTCATAGGTCTATCACCTATTTATAGGTTCCTGAAAACAGGTCATTTTCTGCTTTTATCATACAGGTGAAATCACATACCTATATTATGTGCCTGTGACTTAAGTCTGTGCTCTGGGCTGTTTCTGAGATGCACCCAAGAGTTGGTTTGCAGAAGCCTACTACATACGATGCAGTGTAGTCTTAAGAACAAGTCTTCTTGGGCTGGAGAGATGGCTCAGTGGTTAAGAGCATGGCCTGCTATGCCAGAGGTCCTGAGTTCAATTCCCAGCAACCACATGGTGGCTTACAACCATCTGTAATGAGGTCTGGTGCCCTCTTCTGGCCTGTAGGCATATACACAGCATATTCTATACATAATAAATAAATGTTTTTTTTTTAAAAAAAGAACAAGTCTTCTTTTCTTCTATATTGCAGACAATTTCTCTATTTCAAATTTTAAATTTATATTGAAACAAACAAGCAATTCAGGAAATGAGATACTGCTTACAAACGTTCTGTTCTGTCTGTAGGCTGCTCAAAGCCTAGCATATCTTGTCTGGGAGCTCCGTGTCCTTATGGGAGCATAAGGTCAGCTTATCACACCAAGTTCACTTTGATTTGCTGCGACATTCATCGGCACTCTTTTCAGCAATTTGTTTTTACAAACCAGCAGTTCCGGCTTGTGACCAAACAGTTCCAGTTTCTAAACACTCTGTCTCTCAGACCGAGTTCACTAGCTAAACTCACTCAGTGTACTTCTAATGGCCCCAGGTTCCACTTCAGGACAGTTGAGCAAGAAACGTCGCAGAGCTGTGTACAACTCAAAGTCCCGACAGCACAGACCTTGACTATCACAACCCGGTCCTGCTGGACATAATGTGACTCTGCTGGCGATCATTCTGCAATTCATCACCCTTACTTTGGCACTTGGGTGTATTAAATGACCAGCTTCATAAATAAAATCCTAATCAAGATGAATCTAGAGGGCATGTCTCTGTTCCCATCGACAGATCTGTTCCCTCACCCACCCAGGAATGCTTGAAGACTCTGCCATAACGCGTGGGCCTAGGTACCCAGTCTCGAGGGAGAGACGTAACTGCTTAAGATTTCTTTCATCAAACATAATTTCGGGAGTGTTGACAATCCCTCCACCCGTGACTGCCAAAAAGGGAAAGAAACTCTGAGGGTGGAGGAGCAGTTTGCTTCCCTGGCACTTCCCTGAGCTCCTCTCCTCTGGTTGTGTCCTTTGCAGGCAGGATTCCATTCTGAATAATAACCATCGCTTGCCTCCCCTTGAGAACAACCCGAGTTGCAAAAAAACCCTCACTTTTAGAAGCATCTCTTTAAGCAATCAGTTCCATAAATTATACATACTGCCATGCATTTTCCAGTAGGTAGTCAACAGCAATCCTATGCATACTCACTTTCTCATTAAAGTGGGAGAAACCCAGAAGTCCCCCACTTCCACCCACCTCCCCGCAACTCCCCGAGCAACTAAAAGGCAGAGATACCCTTTGGAAAACCTGTCCACTCCTGCAGAGAAGTTTTGCTTCTCTTTCCAGGGGCACCATGGCAGGCTTATGTAATCATTTTCAGCAGACTGATGCTGTGATTAAAAAAAAAATGCAATTAAACCTGCAGTTAGAGTTTATTGAAAATATAGGTTGCTATAATTTTGTTGATGACAGAAGTACAGAAGTAGAAATGATTGGATTATGCAGCTGCGTTCAGATCCCATGAACCATGGCTTTGGGGGTACAGGAGGATGCTGGGGCACGCAGCTGGCACCCAGCCACGCCCTTCACCTCAGGCTCTCAGCTTGGTGAGCATCATATGAGAATCGGAGCCCTGGAATGTTCATATTATCTCTTCTTCCCCTCATTATTGTTGTTTTAGGGGGAAAAACCTATCATATTATATATGACTTATCGGCAAACACCATCACTTTGAGACATCTGAACTGACTTTAGAATAAAATGAGTTGCCCTGTGGCTTTGAGACAGCGGCCCACCCACCACCTCCCCTAGGCTTTGACAGAGGAATATGAAAAGAAATACCCTTAGAGAGAAATCCAGTCCACTACGATTTGGGAGGGAAAAGGGTCCCCTTACTGCAGGACTATGCCATCCGCCTCATAAATATTCATAAAACATTTGTCAAATCCACCATACAGAATTTACTGGGCTTCCAGCTCCCTCAGGAGCACCTGGCTCCAATCCCTTTTTTGCTTTGGTAAATCAGCTTGTGTTTAAACTGTCTGTGTCTCTCAGCGGAAGCTTTTCATTTGAGAAGACAAGAAATAAGTGCCACTGCCCATATAACAGGTCTTCCAATTAAGTCGGTTTCATTTCTTTTAACCATATGTAAATATTCTCTACTCTTCACTTGTATAGAGAATTATCATTAACATTTTTTTCACAGACAAAAGAACAGAGAAACCACACAGCATCAAGTCTTGTTCCCTTATATCTTAGCCACAAATTATAGTATACAATCTCAAAAAAAAGTCAGAATTAAAAAAAAAGGAAAGAAAGAGGAGAGTGGAGGAGGTGGGTGAAGAAAGACAAAGGAGGAACACAGAAGTGAAGAGAGAAAGTGCTTCCATCATGATTTTTAAATAGGAAATCAGCACGAGGCTAGGAAAAAAACAGCTGAAAACGAAATACAAAAACAGAAAAGTTGGTCCCATGACAAATGTGTAGGTCCTGAGACCAGCAAATTGTGGCTACAACTTTGCCAGCATTTACCAGGAGAAACGGTGAATTAAAAAGAGGCCTGTAGGCTTCCTGAACAGAGGAGGGTTGGCACCACCGACAAGGTTTAAAAAAAAAAAAAGTAAATAAAGCAAGGGGCTAGTCCGGAAGTTGAATGCTTCAGCTGAAGTCCAGCTGTATCACCCGCCCCGCTGACCTTGGCTATGCCGTCTAATTTATTTACTCTCTTTGTCCCATGTGGGAACTGGTGACAGAGAACCCAGCAACACTCTCCACGGGGTTACCGGAGGACCTGAGGAGGGCGTCATTTTGAGACAGCTCTTTGAACGAATGCTGTCAAGCACCAAAGTCTAGTGTAGCATATGAGCGCACTGAGCTGGGGGTGCTCCCAGGCCTGGCGGTTGGAAAGTCAGATAGAGAAAGGAGGAGGTGGGGTGCAGCATAGCTGAGTGGGGTGCCGTGGCACAGGCCTTTAATCCCAGTACTCTGCTAGTGGGAGCAGGCAAATGTATGTGAGTTGGAGGTCAGCCTGGTCTACAAAACAAGTTGCAGGAGAGCCAGGACTGTTACTTAGAGAAACCCCATCCTGAACAGCCAAAATAGGTAGGTAGGTAGATAGATATGTAGGTAGGTAGGTAGGTAGGTATGTATATACATATATATAGAGAGAGAGAAAGAGAGAGATAGAAAGATAGAAAGAAAGAAAGAAAGATGATAGATAGATAGATAGATAGATAGATAGATAGATAGATAGATAGATAGATAGATAGATACAACCTACCCTAGAGCTGTTACATAGAGATACTCTGTCTCAAAAATCCTATTACCCAGAGACCTAATTTATAAGCAAAACAGTAACAATAACAACTATTTCTGATCTTTTCTAAACCTGTACTAAATCCCATACAACAGAGCCCAGCAGCTGCACTTGAGTATGGTGAGCTGAACATCTAAAGGTACCAGTCCTGTGTCATGTACCCCCTACCCCACCCCTGCCCCGTGGTTCTAAGACGCAATGGAGGAAGAAGGAAGGGAGACACTTGGGACAAAGATATGTTTTCAGGAGCCCTTGTCACCATCGCTCCAGTATAGATCACAGCGACCAGGGAACCGCTCTCTAGAGAGAACTCCTGAGTGACACCGAGAAAGCTCTGGAGATGGAGACACAGCAAGAGAATCTGCCTAGTGGCTTCTCACTGACAAGCCAAGCGGACAGAGCCGGCTGATTAACAGTGAAAGGGACTGGGTCAGGACAAGGGCGGATGCCAGGGCAGAGAGGATGACAGACGATCTCTTGCTTCTGACAACAGTTCAAACTTCTGCGGCTCCAGGAAGGAAACTGACATTTGGAAAGAGCTAGAACAAAAGGCTTCCCCTCCAACTGTCAGCACGTGGTACTGAATTTTGGAGGATTATAAAAAAGAACCATTGTTTGTTCTCTCCCAGGCCTTAGCAAGCATTTCATCACTTTTTTTTTAAAAATATAAAATGTAGTCTTAGCCCAAAAGCTTTGTTTGCACAGGGGTGTGTGCTGTCCATGGTGGAAAAGTTTCCTAACATTTTCCATGCTCCTTTGCCCCTCCCTCCTTTGTCCAGTCATTCAGGGACTTTGTCTATTGTGAGCCTAACGTGCACTGATTCTAAGGACCAACCTTATTTGAAATTTTGAATTTCAAAGATCCCAACAACGAAAAAAAGCCCGTTTGTCATAGAATTAGTTGCTGTCTGAAAACCCAAATGACTCCTTCCTTAATTAACCAATTATATTCGTTAAAAGTTACTTAGTTGATCCTGTGTCAAAGACGACACATATCTCTAGCAAACCAGCAGATAGGAATAATTTTGTCACTAAAATGACAAGACTGTTTCTGTATTGAAGTCTCTTTTCTGCTTGCAGTCTTTTCCAGCTTCTGTATCTGGGACAGGTGTTGACAGCTGCTATTCTGTGGTGGGAATTTTTAGAAACCCCAGCACTGTTGGGTGACCATTCTCTTCATCAGGAAATCAGACATCAGTCTGACATCAGAAGGACTGACCTGAGGACCACTCTTCCATCTTGTGCATTTCCCTGGAGCTGTTCTCCCTTTCCAATCCTGGCAGAGCTGAGCACAGTACCCGCCCATGCTCCTCCTTACACAGAACCATGGTCTTACCATTTTCTAAGGAAATTTGTGAATAAAGAGGTTATCACTGGTTATCAGTCTTCTCTGGAAACCAGAAACAAAGGAAACTGCTGCTGGCTGCAAGGGGAAGGGGGCTGCTTTGCATAGGAAATGGCTAGTGGACAGTCCCAGGACAGTGGATTTTGAAATCACCGCAATCCTTTGCTTCGAGTAGCATCTCAGGCAGGCTGGAGAGAAAATTTTGAGGCTCTCTCTTCATTATAATGCAAGAGTATTTCACACTGCCTTCTGCCTGCAGCATATTTTTAAACTTGAAAGCAAATTCAAATTCTTTGAACATAAAAACAAGAGAAAGAAATAAAAATCTTAAAGCTAAACAAATTTTGGTCTCACTAGGAAAACCGTTGATAAACAATACACCCATACCGTGAGTATATTTTCATGCTATTAAATATTTATTTATTGGAAAGTCATATGTTTCTGAAAACATCTGTTTCGATAATCTCTCCAGGGTGAGAAATATATACACATGCCTTCGCGCGTGCACACACACACCACACACACACAAGCGCACACACACATATACACATACTATAAAATCAATGCTTTGTAGACACAAGAGAAGAACTTCTTAGATGGGGTCCCGAGAAAGGTTGATGCTGCTCAGACACAGCAGCCACTTTCCCTTTCCTTCAACAGAGGTCTCCATCCCATCCTCAAAGAATCTACCCGAAGCTGTGTGTGTAGTACTTATGGTAGTGTGGCGAGATTGACCTACACTTTCCCCAATAAATAAATATTTAATAGTATGAAAATATACTCACGGTATGAGTGTATTGTTTATCAGCTGATGTAGAAGGGTCTTTATCTATCTGTTGTTTCATTGGTTGATTAATAAAGAAAACTGCTTGGTCTGATAGGTCAGAACATAGGTAGGCAGGGAAGACAGAACAGAATGCTGGGAGGAAGAAGGCAATGAGGTAAAACACCTCAGACAGATGCCATGCCACTCCTCTCCAGGGCAGATGCAATGGAGCAAGCTGCCAGATCAGACATGTTGAATCTTTCCTGGTAAGACACCACCCCATGGTGCTACACAGATTACTAAATATGGGTTAAGCAAGATATGAGAGCTAGCTAAGAAGAGGCTAGATATAATGGGCCAGGCAGTGTTTAAATGAATACAGTTTGTGTGTTGTTATTTCGGGGCATAAGCTAGCCAGGCAGCCAGGAGCTGGGTGGTAGGAATGCAGCCCGCTGCTCCTTCTACAATCAGCAGTTTTCCTAGTGAGACCAAAATTTGTTTAGCCATAGTTCTTCCAGAGGACCCAGTCTTCAAACAGCACAGGCCTTCAGCCAATGTGCTACCATTCCCAGCTCTTAGCTAGGATCTGTTAGCAGATCAATTTATATCAGGTCATGTTCCACATGGAAGGGGCAGTGTTTTCTCTTGCTAGAATAGAGACTGTGAATTCACACTGGATTCCCACACTCATGGTGTTTCTGCTGACTCCCTCACCCCTTGCACCAGGTACATAATGAATTTCACACACTGTCACTTCTGACTGGGCCCACAGAAATAGGTCTGCACCATCTATTGATCTTACTGTGCTCTTCATTAGTTTGATGAACTGACAGAGCATTCTTTTAAAGGCTCACTAACTGTTCTTCACAATGCAAAGCTTGACCTGGATCAACTTGTATTTATGTTTCTCCGATAGTAAGAGTTAAAAGTCAGGAAGTCAAGTGATGGAAAGAGTGTCTCACTATTACTACTGTGATCTACTAAACACATCTGCTTCACATCCCTGAGACATCAGGATCTCATGGGCAAGGGGTTTGTCTTAGTTTGGGTTTCTATTGCTGTGAAGAGACACCGTGACCACAGCAATTCCTATAAAGGAAAACATTTAACTGGGGATGGTTTACTGTTTCAGAGGTTTAGTCCATTATCCTCATGGCAAGAGACAAGGCAGCATGCAGCAGACATGGTGCTGGAAAAGGAGTTGAGAGTTCTACATCTTGATCTGCAGGCAGCAGAAAGAGACTTTGAGCCACACTGGGTGTAGCTTGAGCATATGAGACCTCAAAGCCACCTGTGACACACTTCCTCCAACAAGGCCACTCCCTATGACTGTAGCATTCAAATGCGTGAGTCTATGGGGGTGCAAATGACCACAGGATCTTAGCTCCAGAATGAGGAAGGCTTCACTCCAGGACATGTTATGAGTTGATTGAACTAGAATGCCACCAGCCTTCTCTGACTCATGATGTTGGATCTCCAGACAAAAGTGATTTTTAGGAAACCATTTCTACATAAGAGAGTAAATGGAAGCATGTGTTAAAAAGCTAAAGACCTTACTGGTTGCCTCCAAGTCCTCTCACATTCTGTAATTAAAAGCAATAGAAAACCAATTGTAGGAGCCAGTCATAATAAGCTAAATATGAACAGATCACGCAAAGGAAGTTCTTTACTTCCAACCATTATCACCTGTCAGAGTAGGACTCAGCCATGGATAAATTTAATAAGAGGTCCGAGTCTCAGTAGTTTACCCTGAAGCAATACCTAGTTACAGAAAGAACCACAAGCTGAGATTACCTGAGCACCACCGAAGAACAGACCATCCAAAGGAAATGCCTAACATTTTATAGATAGGACCACCTGCTCACCAGGACACCCTTAAACAAATGTCAGCCAATCAGGGGTCTTGAACCTCAGAAACCCCTCACCCCCACCTTTACTACTATAAAAACCCAACTCTAACTGAGCTTGGGGCTCTCCGTTTATTCCAATATGTTGGACACGCAGAGAGACTGAGTTTGCAAACGTGCATAAAATAAAGGATCTTTGCTTTAACATACGGGAAATGGTCTCCTTGTTGGCTTTTGCAGGGACTCACAGATTTGGGCATAACACAATTACTCAATTAGCAGAACTGCTAATGACACAGACCCTTTGAGAAGAAAGATTTGATTCACACTATCACACAAGGATCCACAAGCAACTCAGCTGTTCACTGAAAAGGACATAGAAAAAAGTGATTATCAAATTTCATTTGTGGCCACATGATCAGCAACAGTCATAAGTAATATAATAATTGGTATTTCTTTTTCATTTTGTTAATTATATATATATAGGCAAATATAGATGCTTGAACTATTACTTTTGTATGCCTTCTAAGTATTTGTTTAGGCTGTATAATTCAATTTTTGATGTAAACAGATTTCTAAGAAGCAGCCAGGAGGTTATCAGGAGTAATATGTTTGGAACATTTCCTTGTAGCAGGAAGATCCAGAGCTATAATCATTAGATCAGTCTCACCAGTAAGCAGAGAGGAATCTGTGTCTCTGGATAGCATTTCTAAAGCCTGAATTCCTCCACATCAAACAGAAACCCTCTCCAGTGAAATAGGGTTTGGTAGCACTACCTCCAGAGGTTACCTAGGTAACCCAGGGATGAGACACAGCCAGTGAATTCTGAATAGGACATCTGAGAGATACATAGAAGGGCATCAGTCTGAATACAGATAAGGCATCCTTGTTAGCTTTCTTAGCAGCACGATCATGTGAATGCTGAAACCCCAGGCCGTTCCTTTCACTCATTTCTTTCTGGCCCAGATTCATCTCATTTTGCCCAGACCAGCCAGGAGTGACAGATTGCTCCCCAGGGTGCCTCTGGGTCTCCAACAGTGAGTCACAGAACTCAGCATAATGCAGTGGGCATTTGACTGCCAATCGAAAGATCTAGATTTTTTTTTCTTAACAAAGGGCTATGGCATAATTCTTAGATATGTGACTACGGATGAATCTGATTTTCTCTGAATCTCATCTCAGCTGTAACTAAAGGAGAGAAACTGTGATCTTGAAAACCTCTGCATTCTGGGCATCTACGAGTAGACCAATAAAAGCACAGATAATCAACAAGGGCAGTCATGCCGAGACCTGTGTAGACAGCCCAAGTTGAATCCTTACTGGTTATGTCGGACAGTATAACAGCATCCACCCAGCCATCCAATCACTAGATGTATGAGTCTCCACTGGTTACTATGTTAGACACTAGAACATGGGCATCCAGCCATCTAATCACTAGATATGTTGAGTCTCCATTGGTTACTATGTTAGACACTACAACACAGCATCTATTCAATCGCTAGATACATGACAAGATTCTGTTCTAGACACTGGAATTAGGAAGATGAATGTGACCCCACGCCCCTTGAATAGTCCACAGCTTACTAAGGGAAGATAAATTTCTTCTCAACTAAGGACCATATGTGAACATTTCAGTCTGTTCAGAACAAAAGGTGTTCGGTGACAGTGTGATCCTTTGAACCCTGAACAAAGTTACAGGCAGACAAGTGATGCTTGCTTCTCCAGAGAAGTTATGATTGCCTTCACTCATGGCCATGTGGTGTTGCTGTGGGTTCTCTGATTCTTGTATGTCATAAACGCCCCAGTGGGCCTTGAAGAATAGAAATAGGAAAAGAAATAAGAAGAAAATAAAATCCTGCTCTCCACATAGCCGAACAGGGAACCATCATGGTCACCTTACTGAAAAAAAAAAAAAAAACAAAAAAAACAACAACAACAACAAAAACAAAAACAAACAAAAAACCTTCAAAAAACCAAAAACCCATAAACTTCCCAAGTAAAGGAGCCATTATGTAAGACTGGCCCACTTTATTTAATGCTATTAACTCATATTCCCCATTATAATGGCAGTGATTTAAAACTGGAAGTTCATCCTCATTGGACAAATAAGCATTTCTGAGGTTTATGTCATGTAAACTAAAAATACTGACAAATAGGCACCTGAATCCTCCAGATACATTTTTTAATCATTCCATTTCTGGTTTCAAAACTCTTTTGGATTCTTCTCGAGTTTTGTCAATAATTAACAGCAAATCAAACAGCTGTGGGTTTAAAAAGAAAGAATAAAACACATGAATTAAAAAAAAAAAAAACCCAACCAGAAACACTTTCTGCCAACGTAGTTCCCGCGACTATCACTCCTGGTTCTGTCTTCTCAGCCTGTGTAATTGAAGACGCTAGGAAGCAAACAGGTCGGGTTTAAACGTTCAAAGATGAGCTGTTCACCTCCCAGAAAGCCGGCAAAGTGTCTCCTCTTCCCGACTTCCGTGAAGCCAGCAAGTCGGGGCCTGCAGCTGGCTGATGTCCCAGCACCACCTACCACCTCCAACTCCAGAGATGCCATCAGGTCCCACCCCAAGGAGCCAGTAGTACCCAAGAAACAATGAGCGATTCTTCCAGGACACAACCAGAGCTCTGTGGCTGTGGCACAGGAAGGCCCGATAAGATCTCCCAGCCCCAGCATTCCTTTGTGTCAGCGGACGCAAGTGGGATGTTCCTTCTATGGTCCTTGCAGGCTGAGAGGAAGCAGGCTTCGAAACACAATGTTCATTGAAATCGGCTTTCATCTGAGGAATCCCCAAGCGGCTCCTGCTTGGAGGTGCATTCTGCCCGCAGCTGAGCCCTCTTGATGCAGTTCCGTTGTTTGTTCTGGAGGGAAGGCAGCACCTTCAGGAGACTAGGTAAAGGGCATCTCATTGTGCCGGACAAGGCATTATGTGTCAGGATGTCTCCAGTGAGTCTGGAGCCTAGAAGGTGCAATCAAAATAAAATTAAAAAAAAAAAAAAACAATTGAGTCCTTCAACTTGCTGGCTCAGGGATGGAGCAGGGGAACAGAAAGCCTCTCCGGTGACTCCTGGGGAGCCCAGCTTGCTAGTGACCTTAGGAGCAGGAAATCATTCATTGCTCAAGTTGCAACCTTGGGCACAATGCCACTGGCCACAGTGGTGAAACTGAACGCTACCCTTAGGATTAGCTTTATAGTGCCTTCCCGGAAGCAGGCTGGGCTCCATGAGCCACCGAGGGGTCACAGCTGGAAGAGGGAACCCCGACAGTGTCAAGCATAAATTGAGAAGCCTCTCCATCCTCTTGTCCTGGCTCCATACTTCAGCAACCCGTCTTATTTGTAGAGGAAAAGCATTCTGGATACAAAAGTGACTTTTTTTTTTTTTTTTTAAATTAGAACTGGTTAAAGGAGCACACAGGAAAATGAGCAACACTGGTTAGTTCTTCTGTCCTTTTTGCTAAGTCCTCTTTCATCTGCTGTTCCCCCTCCTTCCTGTCGCTTCGCCAGAGACAACTTCACCTGATAATGCAATACCTTGTAACAAAGCCACAATTCGTGCATGCTCCCCGAGGACAGATGAACGCTGCCTTTTTATATCTACGACACTTTAAACTCTGCATATATAAACCTTAGAGTTTTGCTTGTTTGGTTTTCGAGACAGTGTTTCTCTCTGGCTGTCCTGGAACTCGCTTTGTACTCCAGGTTGGTCTCTAACTCACAACGATCCTCCTGCCTCTGCCTCCTGAGTGCTGGGATTAAAGGTGTGCGCCACCACAGCCCAGTTTAACTATTTGTATTGTACCTGTATGAGTTTTTTTTTTTTTTTGCCTGAATTTGTGTCTGTGCACCACGTGAGGGAAAGGGTTGCAGAGACCAGAAGAGGGATCCCCTGGAACTGGGCTTCCACATGATTGGGAGCTGTTGTGGGATATTTTTATCACACTCTGATGCTCCTGAGACTGGCAATAAGGTTTACTTTGAATCAGAGGGCAGAGCTAGCTACTAGCTGACCAAAAATTAGGTTTTGGAGGGCCATGGGCATATAAAGAGACACATATAAAGAAGTAGTGGGGTGGGCTTAGAAAGATTATCCGTCCTTTTGGATCAAGGAAGAAGAGAAAGAGGAAGTCACTGGTAGCTTCTCCTCTGCTTCCCTGATCACTCAGGTTCTTACCATGATATCTGATTCCTGAGCTTTTATCGATAAAGAATAATTGGATAAATGCTTCAGTGAGTTGCCCTCCGGGTGCTACACATCAAAACTTGGCTCCCTGGAAGGATAGACTAATGTTTCTAACCTCTGAGCCATCTCTTTCCCCACTCAACCCCCAATTTTTCTTCTTCAGATCTCAAAGTCTGAACGTGAGGTACGCATTGTCTGTTTCAGCAGGAGAAAGGGTTGGCAGAGAGAGCAAGGTCTTGAGCCCCAAATAGGGCTATTGGCAAACATGGAAGAGAACTCAGGTATCAGGCTCCTACCCCTGGCTGTGTTTTCAGGTTGGATGCCTGGTCTAATCTGATTTCTATTTTTACTAAAAGCAAACTGGGAGAGAAAGGGTTTGCTTCATCTCATAGCTTACAGTTCATCCTGAAGGGAAGCCAGGGCAGGGACTCAAGGTGGGAAACAGGAGGCAGGAACTGAAGCAGCGGCCACAGAGGGGAGCTGCTTACTGGCTTGTTCCCCACAGCTCGCTGGGTTTGTTTGTTTTCTTGGACACTCCAGGACTACTTGCTCAGGGATGATTCTGCTCACAGTGGGATGAACCCACACATATCAATCATTTATTAAAAAAAAAAACCCACCCTACAGACAACGTGATAGAAGCATTTTCTCAGTTGAGGTCCCCTCCCTCCTCACTCATCCTTGATGGTCTGAGCTTATATTAAGTTAAAAAAAAAAGCAGTCGAGTACCTAAAACATATTGAACATGTTGACAGGCTAGACATGGTTGTGCATACTGCTAATTCCTGCACTTGGGTTGTGAAAGCAGAAATGGTTCAAATATCCTAGAACAGCTAAAAGTTAGAAAAGCAAGTTGGAGCCAGGCAATGGTGGCACACACCTTTGATCCTAGCACTCAGAAGGCAGAGGCAAGTGGATCTCTATGAGTTCAAAGCCAGCCTGGTCTACAGAGTGAGCTCCATGACTGAGCCAGAATTAATAATGAGATCCTGTTTCAAAAAAACAGAAACAAAGGCAACAACAACAACAACCATGTGGACCAACTCCTGCTCTGCCCATAGGGCCTAGCCTTCATCCCCATCAGAGGACTAAAGCCCTCTGTGTGTCTTCATGCTTACAGCAAACGGTACAGGACTGATTCAGAAGGAGATAGGGACACTAGAAAAGCCTGGAAGACATTTCTTAGAATCCAGTGTACTTGTTCTTATTTAAAAGAACAAACGTCAACCTTATGACTGACGTAGGGCACTAACAGAAACCACAACCCAGGTGGTTAACTTTCCAAGAAGGAAGTGAAGAAGTACTAAGAAATCAAAGTTCTAGCTAAAATTTATGAAAAGAACCCAAGTTTCTATTGAAATGGCTAATTTTGATCTGAGCTACTAACAGAACTCTTTAATTCCTGGGAATTTTGTTGAACTTCCCTAGACGGTTCCCTGGGAAAGGATTACCCAAACCTAGGTACGGCAGCCAGGTGACTGGTCACCTGCCCTTGACTTAAAATTTCTCACTCCCAATCAAAAACTCTGTGTTTCTTCATCTTGTGAACCAGGACAACCTAATAGTATCTGGAAGGCAGATTGTTTATACACTTAGGGAGTGCAATTCGATTCATTTAATTCAGACAAAAACTACATTCTGAGTGTTTACTGTGATATTACTTGCAGCAAATAGTCCTATCCTTTTCTTCAGGGACAGCACAGAAATGTAGCCTGAAGACAATCTTGGGACTTCATCAAGATGTCTATGCCCCCATTATGGGCCCTGACGATATGGACCCTGATTTACTTATGGGAGGAAGAGGAACAGTCTCCAGAAGATGATTCTGCACAGAAGAATCAATGTGAGAAAAGATAAATGTGCCTAAAACACAAACACATCGTTGAAGAGCTCCTGGCGGCTTCTGGTCATGAAGTTAATAAGGAAGAAGACAAGTGGAGCAGGGCGTAGGCATAGTGCCCAGATGTGAAGACAGTTCTGTGAAATATGCAGGGTCCTGTAGGACACAGATAAAAGAGACCGGATTAGTTTTCATCACTTTCTGATACGGAGACTCCAGGAATTTGTCAGTGTAAGGCGAGGGATCAAAAAAAAAAAAAACTGAAAAGCAAAGGTGTATCCGCAACTCTGATCAAAAGACTCCAGATGACACATGGGAGTTCAACACAGAGAAAGAGTTCTACTGAGCTCTGGGCAGTTGTGTGCGGCCACTTAGGAGAGTCTAAAGAGTCCTTGTAATAAGATTCAATTCTCTGTTTCGGAACACAGGGACAACAGGCCATCTGCAAAGTCCCTGCTTGGTTCTGACTCTGTTCTATGCCCCTAGAATAGATGAGACACAAATCAGAACATGAGAACAAAGAGAGATGATGTGAATCAAATTCCTCAGGATATGCATAAAATGTATAGTGATATTTCACTTGTATTTTAATAAGGAAAGCTTGCCTGAAGATCAGAGAGTAAAACAGCCCCATTGGTCAGCCTTACAGACCAGGCAGTGATAGCACACATCTTTAATCCCAGTAGCCACACTAGTTGCCATAGAAACTGGGCAGTGCACGCCTTTAATCCCAGTGGTGAACACCTTTAATCCTAGCCCTAGAGAGGATGATAAAGGGGAAGGAGACAGCTCTCAGTTTCAGTCTCATTCTGAGGTTCCTGGAGGCAGGATCGCCATTTCAAACTGAGGTTGCGGTAAGAATCACCGACTGGCTTCTTTGTTCTTCTGTTCTTCAGGTTAAACCCCAATTTCTGTCTCTGAGTTTTTATTAATCATGCTTCAAAAATATTTTTAGTGATCTCAAGTTAAGCATTCAAAAATGGGAAGCTGGAAAAGGACATAACCTTGAAGGGACATAGATTAACACCATCCCCTGAACTTGCTTTGTAGGAAGTAATAATAAGAGAGCATCGGCTTAACAGAGAGCAGGGTTCTTAGAGAGAACCCAGAAACAAGGAAGAATGTCAGGAATTTGGTGGAAAATCCAACAGAAAATGAACTTTATTATTACAATTTTTAAAAAATGAGCAGAAATGATTAATCATTATTAATTAAATAATAAAGAGGAACTCTGGCAGGACCTCAGAGAGAAAGGGCTTGAAATGCCCCCTCAGTGTCTCCCCTCCCTTCCGTTCTTCCTGAACTACACTCACTACAGGCTTAGCAAAGTCAGCTAATGAGCAGCCAGGGCCAGTATCTGATTTTCAGAAACCCAGAACAACATGAACAAGCAGAGTCCATTATGCAAACAGAAGAAAGGAAAGTACTACTGCGGGTACTGAAACGTGAAGTATCTTCTCTTTCTGTGTCATTCTCTTGGCTTGTCAAAGTCTTTATTTGTAGTTATAATGTTTTTAAAATTAAAAAAAAAACTTTGAATTTCAACACTCTTCTCTACCTTATTCAGTGTCTATCTTAAAGGCTCCCACCTTCTATTCAGCTCACAAAATGGTAGCTCAAAGGCAAAGTCATTAAGGATGTACAGATGGTAGAGGATGGGCATAGGATTCACAAATCCATGAGACCAGCAGTTCAATCCCTGAAACTCATGCAAAGATAAAAGGGGATGACCAGCCCCCCAAAGTTGACCTTTCTCTCCTTCACACACACACACCATGGCATGTGTACCCCACTACAAAACAACAATAATAATAGAAGAAGAAAGAAGAAGGAAGAGGAAAGAAGGAACGAAGGAATGAAGGAAGGAATAAAGAAAGGAAATCTTTTGAGATCAGTAAAGTCTCCACCAGCACAATTTATAAATCAGCCTCGTACAGATTAGGTAGGCAGATGAACCAGTTATAGGGAAGTATAACCAAAGAAATGCTTCAGAAGTCTGAGCCAAAGTTTTATTAAAGACAAGGACTGTAGCCGGTATATTGATCACTATTACACTTGATCTTAGCCCCAAAGTAAAGAAGCAACTGATTACTACTATGAACATAGCAGTAATATTCTCAATATTCTACACACAGCTAGATCCCAAATAGGATAAACCATACTGGGGAATAGCAGGCATTTTTCTAAGAGAGCCTAGAAATATGGGGGATTGCTTCTTTTGTCTTTCTTTGCAGGGTGGTATCACCATCTGGGGCGACAATGTCTTGTGATGTGCTGCACGTTCGTGACATTTCTTAGAGACAATATCAGTCTTTTAACAACTTCCTTGCACCGGCCAGCCCGCATCTGCAGCTTTGCTCACGTAGAATGTTCGAGTGAAAAGGAGTTAATATTGAAATACCCAGCAGAAGGCATGCTGGACACATTTTCTTTACAAAATTGGAGGTGGGGGGCACTCATCCAGAAATTCATAAAAGACACTGCTGTGGCCGATTGGCAGTTTTAGATCCTGCATCTGCAGAGTTATTTTTAGCCAAATCTTGATAATCAATGAGAAAGAGGGAAAAAGGAAAGAATTAACTCTAAAAAACCATGCAGCATTCACAAATTTTAAATAGTTGTCTTTTACTGGCCACGGTTCCATCAAAATTTCAACAAGATTTATGAACAACATTTAATTTACAGCCCTGTGTTTAGTATCTTTTCATGTCATCTGTTGACTCTTAGGGTCAAAGGTCAAAGGCTAGGTCAGGGGATTGTTGGGTGGCCATAAACAAACAAGGGAGAACAAAAGAATAAAGGCCCACAGAAGCGTGACTTCCACCCTACGTGACCACACCACACAACTTCAACACAGACCACAACCCTGTGCACAGAAGCCTAAGGATTTGATGAATACTTATGTTACTTCACAGACATTTTAAATCCCAAGTCACATTGGGAATATGCAGTTTTACTCCAAATTAGCAAAAAAAAAAAAAAAAAAAACCTAATTGTCTAAAACAATAAATAGCTATGGTTTAGCGTTTCTAAGTCCTGCTATGCAGCCAAGTGGCCAACTGTCAGTACTTTTAGAAGGAAAGTTTTTGAAAGATCTGTAAAGAGCAAGCTTTGCAAAATATATCCTTTGTCTTGGAAACTTAATTTGACGAAAGCTTTAGGACCAGAATTCTTTTTGGAATGCAGCCCCACTTCCGCGTTCGACTTCATTAATTTATAGCTAATGTCAAGAATGACAAGTTTCTCCGGTGCCATGGGCCTAATATATTTATGTTCTGCCACTTTTCAGAAGGAGAGTGGCAGCTATTCGGAAACCTTTAAGTTGTGGCTTAAACTGAGAAAGCTGTCCACCGAGCACACGGTCCTATGATGCGGACCAGCTGGTGATCTCCAAATCCTTCACACCCTTCAAGGGATCATTGGAAGGACCAAGGTGAGCATGACATCCATTTCTTTTCATTGATGGTACATTTATTCTTTCAGATGTGTTGAGAGTCTGCTCTTTCCCAGGTAGTGCATGTGTTATACACGGAAGAATAATCTACCATAATTACTTACTCACTGTTCTAGTTAAGAGTGGATCCTTCTGATGGTAAAAAGACAACGTTATGTTCTATTCTCTTTCCTCTCATCTCATTCTCTACTCTTGTTACTAATCTGCATGATAATAAAGGAATAAGCAAATCTCTAACCCAGCCCATGACTGAAGTTTTGATAGTCTGACTATTGAAAATAGTCATTCTCAATTTTATAAAGTCAGAGACTAATCATTGTCCCAGATTATAAGGAAACGGATGTATCACCGCACTCATTTGGTTGAACTATAACCTGAATAATACTGTTAGTTCTGGGACTCTTCATATCAGAACATTTTGAAGTCACAATTTTGTTTTAGGTGATATTTTCAACTCAAACCAAGGGAAAAGGAAGGGACAACACATAATTTACTTCTCATGGGTTTTGATGTGATGTCTACATCTTGAAGCAAAAGATTTAGCAACATGCCAACATTTTGTGAGACTTGCTTTTGTCTTATTGTTGTTGCTGTTTGGATGGGAGAAAAGAAAAAGAGAACTCCTTAGGACGGACTGCAAAAGTGGATCAGGACTGTGGCCTTCTGCATAGGAATAGACTCCATCAGGTCCTAGAAGGCAGGTTTGGAGAGTGGGCTAGCAAGTGGGCGATTCCAGTACATTTTCCCACCTGGCTTCAACAGAAGCGGTGTGATCTGGAAGGGAAAGGCCTTATGTTCAGAGAGAGCACTGACTTCTGTTGACTGCCTGGGCTCTTCTGGAACTCCTAATTCTGTACACCTCAATATTTAAGGTCCTGATACTGCTATTGTAGTTAAAGATAATGGGAATTAGTCTGTGTATTCAGATGGAAGTTTGAATTCGTTCTGGATGATAGTCCCAGCTACAAACAGGATATAGGATGTGCTTCTGTGGTCAAAGGAGCTGGACTTGAACAATCTTTAAAAGGAGCCCCGAGAGCTGGGCAGTTTTCAGGACTGCTTGTAGCAATAGTATCATGCAAATGTGGCTATAATATCCTCTTGCCTTTGTTCCACCATCAGCATCTGGGGGTGACTTGTTTTATTTTCGCCTCCTCTGTGTCATTAAATGATAACGTTTAGTAGAGCCGCATTTCATCGTCACTGACAATATCTTAGGAGCACAGACCTTAATAAAACAAAGCTGTAGCAAGAGTTTTGGCTTTGCTTCATATTTCATTTCCCGTCAATGGTTTATTGTTCTCAGGGCTGGAGAGCACTTTGACGTCCTTTAGAGTATAGAATTCATTTACCGTCAGCAGACAATCCCTTCGGATCACGATAAGGGAATAAAACAAAGGGCACTCCACTTCTCAGCAGACACCCCAACACCCATCTCTCAACCGCCCCTGAGTTAAACTTGAGCTAAAGGGCTTGATTATTCCACGTTCTGACTCTTTTTTCTTGTTTAATTTCTCATTTTGAATCTAAAGTATTTACCAGGCTTTTCTTTTTCATCCATTTTTATCTCAGACAAAAGATCACCAGGATAAAATATCCAACGAGGTAGAAACAAAGGTTGAAGGCCTGGGGGTGGAGGGGGGGGCAGGGAGAAAGGCCATAGATTGCTAGGATTTTGCCGTGTGCTGACTTTTCCTTTTTAAATAAGGTAATTTCCAGGATTTTGAAGTGTTGTTTTCCACTTACTGAAAAAGTCATTTTGGAAAGCGAACAAGCTCATGGAAAAGGGAAATACGCTCACCTCTCCTTACCCTCTGCACAGAAGAGCAAGATGGGATGAAATGATTGCTCCTCCCCTGTCTATAGAGGAGGAAATGAAGAGAAATTCTATGGGAGAGCATTTCTGCTTCAGAAAAGAGAAGGAGGCAAGGTCTGGACCATGTATTATTCTTTTTATGCAGGTGTCAGCTTCATGCATACAGCAACAGGCAGCAGCTCCCTAGAGCCGGCCATTTCATTTGTGACTCCTAAAATAGAGATAAGTCAACAAGTTCTCATGTGTGAGTTCAGATACATGACAACCCATAGTTTTCTTGGCAAAATCAGGTTGTTTGTTTGCTTGCTCATTATCCTCTCCTCCTTAAACTAACCAGGAATGATGTTTTCACAGATCAGAGTATGGGTCCTTCATCCCTGTGTTCCTTTCCTAGTTCAAACTAAGAAGTTCTATGGGAAACAAAAACAGACAACTGGATGAAAATAAAATTAATCAGGTGTATAAATAAGTCAGACATGTTTACAATCTCAACACTGGGAAGATGGAAGAGGAGGATCAGAAGTTCAAGGTTAGTCTCTCCCCCAAACCGGTTTGAGGTCAGCACAGGCTAGATGAGATGCCATCGCAAAACAAAATATACAACAAAGTGGATACACATATACACACAAGAAGTAAAACGTAACAAATTTGATGAACCTGAAAACGTTTCATGAACTGTAGCAATGTCAATTCTCGTCATGTAAAATATTTTTAATAAAGAAAGCCGGGTTACAGATGTGAAGAAAGAATGTGGGGGTGGCTCAGGAGTAAGGACATTTGATGCTCTTCCGGGTGATCCAAGCTCAGTTCCGCTCACCATGGCAGCTCACAGGACTCTGGAATGCCAGTTCGAGGGGATCTGATGCCCTCTTCTGGCCACTGAGGGCTCAGGGCATGAACATAATGCACATACATACATATAGGCAAACACTCATAAGGATAAAACAAAATAATAAGTGAATTTTTAAGATATAAAGGATCTTCCTGTATTGTACCTTGCAAAGAGAGTGAATGAACACATAGGTATTAACAATTAAAAAATATTAAGTATTATTTAAGTATTTAAAATTATAAAATGTTTTTAGGGGTTGATTTAAAACTTGCCTGGTGTGTAGGAGGCTGTGAATTCAATACACAATACATTACAGACAGACACACACAGAGAGGGTGTGCTTTCAATCCCTCTCTTTTGCCATATTTGAAGCATTTCCACAGAGAATAGAAAGAAGTGTCATGTTGGGATTACCAAGTGTAACAGAAAGTCCATCTGAAGAAAATTCTGAAACAAATACATTTGTGTTCTAGAATGTTCAGAAGAATAAACAAACTTCTTTTTCTTTTTGTTTGTTCCTTCCACTTTCAGATGACAGATGTTCAATTGTACTCTCCATCCCCTCTTTCTCTCTCTTGAGCCAGGGTCTTTCTCTCTCTTGTGTACCTATGGCGCCTCTCTATGTAGACCAGGATGGCCTCAGACTCACAGACATCCACCTACTTCTGCCTCTGGAGTGCTGAGATTAAAGGTGTACTCCACCATGCTTAGCCTGCATCCCTTTTCTCAAAGCCTCTTTTAATATCATCTTTAGAGCCCCTTTCTGGTATTCTGGTCTCCATTCACATTTTCTCCCACTTCAATACACATATTCAACAGTTAGAAGCTACGATCCACATATAAGCAAGGACATGCAGTACTTATCTTTCTGAGTCTGGGTTAAGGTCTTAGTTAGGGTTTCTACTGATGCTATAAAACACCATAACCAAAAGCAAGTTGGGGAGGAAAACATTTATTTAGCTTATACTTCCACATCTAGTTCATCACTAGAAAAAGCCAGGACAGGAAATCAAGCAAGACTAAAAGCTGGAGGCAAGAGCTGATGCAGAGGCCATGGAGGGGAACTGCTTACTAGTTTGCTCCTCATGGCTTGCTCACCTTTCTTCAAGGACCCAGGATCACCAGTCCAGGAATATCCCCACCCACAATAGGCTGGACTTTCCCCATCAATCACTAATTAAGAAAATGCCCTGTAGGTTTGCCTACAGCTAGATTGTATGAAGGCATTTTCTTAATTAAGACTCCCTCCTCTCAGATGACTCTAGAGTTGACATAAAGCTTTCCAGTATAGTTAGCTCACTTAATATAATAAATTCCACTTCCACTTTCCTGCAGCTTTTGTAATTACATTTTATTTATAGCTGAATTGAGTTCCAATGTATGTGTGTATGTGTGCGTGTGTGTGTATGCATGCACACACTGGCACACATCAAAGAACCATTTATTAACATGGGACTTATAGGTCAGAAAAGAGAGTGGTATACAAGAGCTGGGAAGGAGTCACCAGAGTAAACTGCATGCAGCAAGGGCTCAAAGGGTCAAAAGTAATGATATGCAGAACAACCAGGCAACAAGAGTAGTGTGTCTATCTTCCTATGAAGAGTAGCAGCAAGGATCAGAAGAGTAAGTATATGTTAGGGTTTCCAAGCAGAATTAAGGTCCCTAAGCAGTAATTGTCTAAGTTTTCTTTGCTCAGTTAGTCCAGGATTTATATATTTTTATAGCTTAATCCTCTCTCTCTTTCTTTCGATTCTCAGATACTGTGGCGTGTTGAAAGGTAAAATAAAATCAAACTCCACTAAAGCCAATCTGCTTTCCTCTCTCTACATTTATTTTTGCAGCAATTTGGTACAACACCATATAGTCATTACTTCTGGTCAGCCATCAAGTCTTTTAAACAACGCCCCAAAGCGATACTGACAAGGAGGTTTGCAGCACAACAGAGGGAAATGTTGCATATGTATGTTTTCATTAGCCACGCATCTGCTGATGGGCATCTAGCCCAGCTCCATCCCCTTGCTACTGTGAAAGCAGCAGCAATAGATATGAATGTTCAAGTATCTCTGGAGCAGGTCATTGAGTTCGTTGGCTACATACCCAGCAGTGGTATAGCTGGATAGCATGGTCCATCTGTGTTTGGTTGTATAGAAACATTTTGAGTGGCCTCATTGCTCTATACTAACACCAACAGTAAAGAAACAGTAATAAGTCCTCGCCTCCTCACCGGCATTCACTGTCATGTGCTTTCTTGATTGTCACTCTGACTAGGATGAGATGGAATTTAAAAGTAGTTTTAATTTGCATTTCCCTGGAGGCAAAAGATGCTGGATACCTTCAGAAATATTTATTAGACATGCATCTCTTCTTCTGAGAACTGTTCTCCCCTCGGTTCACTGGCCTATTTATTTATTTATTTATTTATTTATTTATTTATTTATTTATTTATTTTGGAGACAGAGTTTCTCTGTGGCTTTGGAGCTTGTCCTGGAACTCCCTTTGTAGACCAGGCTGGTCTCGAACTCACAGAGATCCGCCTGCCTCTGCCTCCCGAGTGCTGGGATTAAAGGCGTGCGCCACCATCGCCCGGCTTCACTGGCCTATTTACAAATAGAGAAATTTCCGAAGGATTTGTTACCCTAGTTACCTTGAATGGCTGGGGATATAGCTCGGTGTAGAGCTCTTGCCTAGTGTGCATGAAGCATTAGGAAGTGATTCTCATCCTCTGGGTCCTGACCCCTGTGGGGAGTCAAATGACCTTAGCCTGCATATAGGATATTTACATTACATTCATAACAGTAGCAAAATTACAGTTATGAAGTCGCAACAAAATGATTTTATGGTTGGGTTCACCACAACATGAGGAATTTTGTTAGAGGGTTGAAGCATTAGGAAGGTAGAGAACCAGTGCCCTAGGGTCAATCTTCAGAGTGGTTACTTTGGGTATAAAGTATATGTGAAATATATGCATAAATGATAATGCTTATATGGTATGTCCATATAAAACAAGCCACAAAATGGCATGTTTAAATTCAGCCATATCAGTAACTTTAAATATAGTCTGTATCTATTAAAAGGCACAGAATGAATAAATAGTAAGGTCCATTTATGTGCTGCCGTCATACAAAAATAAAATTCAAACACAAAGAAACAGAGATGCTGAATATAAGAACATAGAAAAAGGTACTATTGTGCTAAAACTAATCCAAGAGCAAGGCTTAGGTTAGTGTACGTGGTAGTTTGAATATAATTGACTCCCATAATCTCATAGGGAGTGGCACTATTAGGAGGTATAAAGTATATGGGAAATATATGCATAAATAATATGTGGCTTTGTTGAAGTGGGTATGGTCGTATTGGAGGAAGTGTGTCACTGTAGCAGCAGGCTTTGAGGTTTCCCATGCTCAGTATACTGCCAAGTGTCTCAATTAACTTCCTGTTGCTTGCAAGATATAGGACTCTCAGCTACTCTTTCAAGATCACATCTTCTTGTATATTGCTGTATTCTCTACCATGATGATAATTAACTGAACCTCTAAAACTGTAAGTGAGCAACCTCAATTAGACGTTTTTCTCTATAAAAGTTACTGTTTAAAAAAAAAAAGAATTTCCATGGCCTGGCTATGGTGGCCCACCTTTTTAATCCTAACACTCAGGCAGGTGGATCTCTGTGAGTTTGAGGCCAGTCTGGTCTACAAAGTGAGTTCCAGGACAGCCAGTACTAAACAGGAAAACACTGTCTCTAAAAAAACAAGAAAAAGAAAAAAGAGTTGCTGTGGTCATGGTGTCTCTTCATAGGAATAGAACCCCTAACTAAAACAGAATTTGGTACCAGGCGTGGGGTATTGCTTTAATAAGCCTGACCATGTTTTTGTTTGGAGATGAATTTGGACTTTGGCACTTTGAGTTAAGAAAGCAGTAGAATGTTTTTAGTGCTGTTTAATGGGTCATACTAGTAGGAGCATGGAAGGCAGTAGTATTGAATGTGATTTAATGAATTGTGGAGAACAAGAGACTTTAGAGGAGAGGAATTTTAGCATATTGCCTAGTGATCATTCTTGTGATATTTTGTTGAAGAAAGTGGCTGCTTCTTGCCCTTGTCTGAAGAGTTTTTCTGAGGCTAAAATGAAGAGTTTTGGATTAATTCCACTGGTAGAAGAAAACTCAAAACAGCCTAGTATAGACTCTGTTGTGTGTTATTAGTGACAACTAATATTTATAATAAAAAGAATAAAGCTGAACAGGGTAAATTACAAAATGTAAATTTTGAGGAGAAAATGAATACCAAGAAGTGGAATGGAGTAAAATCTTATGTTCAAGGAGATAAACAGAGTTCAAAATGGAATAAAGGGAGTGGTGACCTCAGGGAAAGATCCTACCTGCTAAGCTTCCAATTTATGAAAAGGAAATAAAGAAATGCTTAGAACAGGATGTGGTGGTACACACCTTTAATCCCAGTATTTGGGAAGCAGAGACTGGCAGATCTCTGAGTTTGAGACCATCCTAGTCTACAGTGCAAATTTCAGGACAGCTAGACTCTGGCAGTGAGAGACAGAGGGCTGGTGAAGATATCACTGAATGAAGGTGGCTCCAGTCCCAGAAATCAGCAGAACTTGACAGCTTTGACCATATGGTTCTGACTTTTGAGTCAAGGATAGAAGAAAGGTGTTATGGAATAAAGCTGCTGAGGCCAGGCATGTAACAGGGGTGTCCCTGAATAGAGGTCTAGAGAGGCCATTGCATGAAGCTGTGAAGTTGAAACCTGGATTGCCTTAGAGAACTCAAGATGGAAATGCCAGACCTGTGGGATACCTGTACAGGAGAGCTGCTTATGGGGAGTAGAACCAGCCCAAGAGAAAGTTTGTTGCAGTCAACAAAGTTGGATGGAGTTGGAAATCTAAGAAGTGTTTTGACATCAGACAAGGAGATGCAGAGTTTGGAGCTTGCCCAGCCGGTTTTTGGTCTTACTTTGGTATTTCTACACTATGCTACCTTCCTTATGTTTTAGAATGGTAATGAATATTCTCTGTCATTCTATGTTGGAAATATGTAATCTGCTTTTTGATTTTGATTTATAGGGGATTATAGCTAAGAGATTTTGTGAATCTCAGAGGAGACTTTGAACTTTGGACTTTAAAACATTGTTGAGACTGTGATAGACTATGGGGTCTTTTGAAGTTGGATTAAATGTATTTTTGCATTGTGATATTGTTATAAGCTTATGGGGGCCAGGGAATGGAATGTGGTAGTTTGAATGTAATTGACCCCTATAATCTCATAGGGAGTGGCACCCTTAGGAGGTGTGGCTTTGTTGGAGTGGGTATGGCCTTGTTGGAGGAAGTGTATCACTGCAGGGTGGGCTTTGAGGTTTTCTATTTTTAGGATAGTGACCAGTGTCTCAGTTGACTTCCTATTGCTGCAAGATGAAGGACTCTCAGCTACTCCAGCACCACATCTGTCTGTACTCCACCATACTCCCCACCATGGTGATAATGTACTGAACCTCTAAAACTAAGTGAGCCACCACAATCAAATACTTTCCTTTTTAAGAGTTGCCATGGTCACAGTGTCTCTTCAGAGCAATATAAACCCTAACTAAGACAATATAGTAATACCAGAAAAGTAGATTCAAATGTAAATCACATTGTCAACCATACTGAAAGCCATGTGATTGTGATAAAAGCAGCTGTTAATCAAGGGGACATGAGGATTATAAATATTTATGCATTCAATAACAAAACCTATAAGCACACAGAACAAAACTGACAAGAGAAGAAGAAGAAGAAGAAGAAGAAGAAGAAGAAGAAGAAGAAGAAGAAGAAGAAGAAGAAGAAGAAAGATATAAATACCAACTTCAACAACTATAGATAAGGGGCCAGGAATCAAAAAAGAACACAATTTAGGTCATAGAAAATTGCCTCAGATGGATCATTTTGAGAGCAATATCCTTTGGAGACATGTACATTCTGACTGTTCCATGAAGTTAGAAAAATAGAGCTAGTGTGTTCAAATCATTTTTCCTGTTTGTTTTGCACAACATTTTTGGTAAAAGGTTTATTTCAGCTCTTTTTATGATGACAAAATATAAGAAAAAAATCCAGCATTCTAAAATTTGATATATTGTGTATATTGGCCCATCTCTACAACAGAGTAATATGAAGCCATTAAAAAGTGACTGCGCAACTATTTTTTTCAGTAAAGATTTTTGTGACAATATTGATTATCAAAATCCCAAACTGGTTTTAAGCTTCAGTGGGCAGCAAAATGGCCAGTATTTATAAATTCATGGTTGTCTTGGCTTCAGTGTGTACAAGATTAAAATTGAGTCAAATGATTGTCAGATGCCTTGACAGTATGCAGTAGGTGGTAACTAGTATTCAGAGGTTATTCTACTGTAGGAATGATTCTCTGATGATGGAGAATCCTGTTCAGGCAAGGCTAACAGAATCACTGACTCTGAAAACTATCACTATTGTCTGTAATTTCACACATGCAAAAGCAGCTATGGTGTCTCCTCAGTACCTGTACTGTAGTGCATCATCTCGTGTGATGTGTATATGTAATCTCAGGATTGTATCTCAATCTTATAGGCACATATATCTGTGGATGGTCAGGAAGATGACTTCTCATTAATCTGTATAATTTTGATATATAAAAAATATACTAGGATATGCTTCATAATTAGATCTATTGTCCCATGAGGACTGTAAGATACTTAAAAACCTCCTTTGTTCCTTTAACTCAAGCTAACATAGAAAGCAACAATTTCTCCCAAGTCTAAGATAAGCTACAAACCATTAGCTCATTTTTATCTCAGAGCAAGTTCAAACTAGACTGAATGCTTCTGTGAATGGATCTTAAGTTAAAAACTTACAGATATGCATAAGGTCAGAGTTGCAGTTGTCTAACCAAAGTTATTAACACAAAGAAATGTGAAAAATCATGCCAATTCTTACTTGTCAAGTCCTGTGTCTCAGAGCTTGTCTCGCTGGGCACTGTACCCCCTGGCCTCTGGTCACAGTCTTATACCAGAAACCTTGAAACCTTGTGTTGCCAAGGTTTCTATCCTTATTATTTACCCAGTGAATGTGCTATGATCAATAAGATGTAATTCTTGTAACTTTTTTTCTTATTGCCTTAAGCCTCCTGGGAAAAAAACAAAACAACATCAACAAAACGTATGTAAGTTAGGTGAACAAAGAAGCAAAGGAGAATTGAAACAGAATTTGAACTCAAGAAAATTAGAGAATTTAGAGTAAGGAAATCAGAGCTGTAGAATAATAAAAGAGCACGACCCTTAAATCGAGTATGTGAGCCTTTACCCCTCAGACAGAAAACTCTTAAGTTCAATTTTGCTGTGCTGAACTTTGTGGGGTTTTTCTTTGAACCCTGGAGGTAGCCTTGAGAGTTGGTCTCTCAGGCTACAAGTAAGTGATGTTGATTGCCAATGTCTACTTTTTCCAGCTATGATTATCTACTCCCCTGGGATCCAAGGCTGAGCAAACTTCAGGCTCTATAGACCAAACAGTCTGAGTCACACCTAGAAAAAAGTCTAGAACTCTGAAATGATACGTTAATTAACAAAAACTCAAAGAAAAAAAATGATGTTAAGAGTGACAAACCCAAAGGATCTTTAGGACAAAAATAAAATACAAAGCTAAAACCAAAATCTTTTCATAATTTAGAAGCAAAATGGAATTTTGTTTAGTTCCTAACAGCTCATCATAGTCTTGTTTTTCATCTACAGTCCCACTTAAGAAATCCTAAGTGATTGGCTGAGATACCCCCAGTCAGTAAGGTATTTGCCACACAAGCATGAGGACTTGAGTTTGATTGACAGTACTTACACCCAACACAGCAGTACAGGCCTATAATCCCAACACAGGAGAAGCAGAGGCCAAAGGATCCCAGAGACATCTAGCCAGCCAGGTAAGCCAAATCCGTCAGCTCCAGATTCAGTGAGAGATCCTGTCCCCAAAATTAGCAAGGAACAATTATAGAAGAAAACCAATTTTTAATTATGTCCTCTGCACACTTACTCCTCACACACACACACACACACACACACACACCACAATCCTAAGTGGGGAATCTGGATTATTGGGGGACTAATCAAGAAATAAACTTAACTGACAATCTGTCTTAAGCATTTATCCTTGTGAAGTTTTGGTAAGGGTCCAGTTGAAGAAGCCAGATGATCAGATGATCACAAAAGCTTCATAAGAACCTCAGGTGGTCCATGAACCTGCTTGCTGTGCTGTCTTCAAACTCATTGAACATATTTAATTAACAAATGTCTTGCATGTAAAGAACAGGAGTAATACCCATAAGCTCACGAACACTTTATGTCAGGTAGATACTGTAAATAATAATAATAATAATATACATTACAGAACTGCACCATCCAGAGGAGGCTCCTTCAGTAACAGGCATATTCAGAACTTTATCTACTCAATATGGCAGCCACCAATTCATGGAGCTACTGAGCATTTGAATCTGGCTGGTACAACTAGGGAACTGTATTTTAGAATATTAGAAATTTTAACTTATTTAAATGTATATAGGTCTTCGTTACTTTTCTATTGTTGTGACAAGACATCTAGCCAGCCAGGTTAGCCAAATCCATCAGCTCCAGGCTCAGTGAGAGATCCTGTCCCCAAAATTAGCAAGGAACAATTAAAGAAGAAAACCAATTTTTAATTCTGTCTTCTGCACACTTACTTTCCCCAACCTTCCAATGTTCACACACACACACACACCACACACACACACACACACACACCACAATCCTAAGCACAGTCAAAGACCATGGCAACTTATAGAAGGAAGGGTTTATCTTGGGTTTATGGTTCTAGAGGTGTAAGACCCTGTTAGCAATACAGTGTGGAAGTGAAAGCTTTGCAGGAAGCACTGTGCATGGTAGCAGAAACATCTGAGTGCTTACTTCTCCAGCCCCAAACAGGGAAGCAGAACACTGCAAGTGATACAAGTGTTGAAGCTCTTAAAGCCCGCCCCTGTGACACATTTCCTCCAGCAAAGCTATGCCTCCTCAGCCTCCCCAGACAGAGCTACTAACTGTCATTAAAATGCCAGAGCCAGTGCAGTGGGAAGGGGCATTCTCATTCCTACCACCACAACACAGTCATAGATGGCCTGCGGTCACTCTATTGCTCAGAGCAAAGACAGAGCCAAAGTCTGTTCCCAGTTCACTTTTGTGGGACCCTGTGGCATAGCCAATAGTCTGTCATCGGCTCTGGTTTGTGTCAACCTCCATTTCCCTGAAAAAACAAAAACTATCTGGTTCTTAACTTCCTGATCTCCTGTCCCCAGATGGAGCACTGAATTCCCCAGGAGAGTTCATATTTTTATTCTGTTCCACTGTTTGCTGTGGGTGGGACTTTGTATCTAGGAAACTCAAAGAGTATTTTCTCTCCTAGTTGCAGGCAAGGGGACCCAGGTATTTTTTCTTATGATTCTAAAGTGAAAAGTAGGACCATGGATACCATAATCCTGTGTTGCTCTCAGCATGAAGACCATGAAGGTCAGCAACAGTAGGGTACTACATGGTATGAGAAGTCATTTCCAGGCATATCCTGGACCACGCTAAATGTAAGCTTCTAGAACAATGAGGCATGGTTTCAACAAAAGACAGGCAAACAGAATAGTCATCTAAGTCTATTAACTACTCTCTATGTTTCCAGACTGACTGGTTGTGCTCTTGATTTTACTAGAAAGTTTTTTTGACAAATATCTCGTTCACCTGGTTCAATGTTCTGCCATTGTGTGTGTGTGCGCTCACACGTGCGTCTGTGTGTCTGTGTGTTGTTTCTCAAGACAAGGTTTTTGTATGTAGTCCTGACTGTTCTGTAACTCACTCCATATACCAGGCTGGCCTTGAATGCAGAGATTCGATTGCCTCTGCCTCCTAAGTGTTGGGATTAAAGGTATGTGCTACCATTGCCCAGCTGTGTTCTGGCATTTGTGTGGGTATTCTTTCATTTCAAATCATATTAGCAGAAAAGTTTCCTCATGGCTTGATGTTAATTGGCTGAGTGAGTAGTAACACCTACGAAAGATAAAATTGTTTATAATTCTCTGTTCTTCTATAGGAACTATAAGCTGTAGAATCCTCTTTTATACTTAGTCATCTAGAAATAAGGACAGGCCTCTGACTCACCTTCCCTGTGGGTACACTGGCAGGATTTTAGTTCATATCTGTGTACAGGTATTTGGTGTCCAGTGGCTGAATCATTTCAAAGAAATAACTCATTTTCCAACCTTTCATCTAGAGGATACGGGAAGAATCTCACTGGATTGGATAGGAAATTGAATTTCAAAGCTGCCTGTGTTTGAATTATTCCATCCACGTTAGCTCTTTTGTACTGGGAAAGGATAATGCACTGTGGTACCCCAACCTTCCCACTTGCCATCACTGATTATTACAGGCATCCCCTATTCTCAGGGCTCTCAGTGCCACGAGGAAAATGAGGTCAAAGCGCTCAGTAGATTTCCTTTCATCAACAACTTTCGTCAACTGCTTTCTACAGTACTTTATGTATTACTCTCAAATCACTATCCTAGTCTTTTTATCATATTCACATGTAAATCATATGATGGAGGTTGAGGCCATGATTAAGACATGCACTTCATAGCTGACTTGTGTAATAGATTGTAGAATTTTCTATACAGCATTTTCAAAGACAGTTTTAATCAGTGTAGCTTCTTAGAACTACTCAACCACAGCACTCGTTTCCCCTTTGTTCTTTATGAAAAGGCAGTAATATAAATATTGCATTGAAGACTCATTGGTACTGCAGCTTTTTGGTACTATATTCTTTTATTAAATATAAACTATTCCAGAATTGTTCCTTTGAACACTCCTTTAACAATCTCATCAACAAAGATGCTACAATTGGTTGCCATGACCTGCAGAGCGTTGAGACTGGCCTGGTTGAGGTGACAGGAATGACAGACACACGTACAGAGCAGCTAGGATGGAGTGTGCTGCTGGATACTTTGAAGGATATGCACCAGTAACTGGAAATTCAACACCTTTATTATATAGAGCTGAACGAGGAGGGGGTTAGCTCACCTCTGTAGGGGAGTCTTTCTAGGGGAGCAGTTTTAGGTGTCTGTCTTCTGAGAGAAGGAAGCTGCAGTCAGTACTTTCTACATATCCTATCAACAACCATATTTTGATGAGGGGTCTTTGCCATGACTGTGCTTGTACCAACAACACACATTTACTCAGGACTTCATTCAACCCCACAACTGATAGGGCTTGTCACTGTGACCACCAGGTAGGCAGTCCATAGAAAATACATTTTCTGGAAGGCAGAAACTCTGAAGTCAAAGACTGCTTCAAACAAAGATCAGAACATTTCTGAAATAGCTTCCCATATGTGTAACTGACTTTATTGGGGGAGGATTCCCTTCTCTGTGTCCTTACACCCATCATTGATGGTGTACCTTCTCAGTGTACATAGAGAAAACTAGCTTATTATCAGCAGCATTTGTAGGACTGTCAATGCAAATCAGACGAAGGATAGACTGAAACCAAGCAGTTGTGGGTCGTTTGCAGCCAGATAGAAAGGGTCGCCTGTGCAGCCTTTGTAGACATTGATGATCTTACAGCATGATACAGCACATTGTGTTTGTGTAGTGTAGTGACCTCTGGTTACTTAGAACAGAACATCATGCAATCGATCTCACGGTTGGACCGAACTCATGCTCTCTAATCCACAGCAGCAGCAACAACAACAAATCTCACTTGGCCCTTTGACACAAGGGGGCAGGAAATAGCAATCTACTGGCAAAATCTTGTACTTTGCCTTCCAAGACCACACACAGAAAGTAGATAGAATTGTCATTGATCGAACCCCATGGCTCATGTCTTCTTTATTAGATTCATTATTCAGTGTAGCAATCAGTGATAAGCTGTTGGCAATAGCTAAAATTATGGAGTGTCTTTCTACAACTCGGAACTTTTGGAGATCTTAATTAGGTCTTCGCTCTTGCCCTCTTAGAATTCATTGTGAATAGTTTCCTGTAGAACACTGTGCTCTAAGATTTTGGTCCCAAGTTGGCCTCTTCTTCCCAGCATCCTTGATTTTGGTGATCTCCACCCATTACTCCAGATCAGTTCATTCATAGAAACTTTGCGAATAATCACTTGTAAGGATCTTTGAGGAAGTAAGTGTTTCCTGAAAAAGAAAACTAATCGATGATTCATTTGGATTCATTATGCTATGTAAAGGAAGAGAGAATCTAATTCTTCTACTGTGAATGGATGGTCCATGTCCAAAAGAGAACTGGGGGACAGAAGTAGAAATGAGATACTTTTAAAACATTAAGAACAAAATTAAGACTTCTGTAATAGTTTAACAATAGCCTATGTTTCCATTTCCTATGTTTTCCACAATAAAAACTAAACCCAGGGTGTCAATACCGACCTCCTAGACAAGATATGCCCACTGGTACAATAGTGGCGTGCCTGTTCTGAGGGTAACCCACACCTTCCTGATTGGATTAGAGGCCTGTTCCTCTGGAAGAATTCACACCTCATATGGTAAACTTGATCAAAAGCCTTTGGCTAGGGAAGTCACAGGCCCAAGAAAAAAATATGGCATTATGTTAAATGGACATGTAGCCATTTAAACTGCCTTCTAAACCTTTTATTTATATCCTTAGATGCGTGCTACAGTTGAAGTTATCTGTTGTTGTTGCTGTTGATTTTGCATGTGTGTGTGTGTGTGTTTGCAGCGAGTGACAGTTGAGGTAGAGGTTTGATAAGTACTCACAAAGCTGAGAAGACATGACTGCTGGGTGCTTAGCCCTAAATGGGGCTATCTGTGTCACATCTGCCAAGGCCCAGGGAACGTTCCTGAGGATGCGGCAGAAAATCTGTGGGAGTCAAAGGACAGGAAGGAGTGCCATGAGACACTGTCGCTGGGTGACATGGTCGCTGTAACGCAGCAGCTGCATGCCTTCCTAAGGCCTGCACACACAAAGAGACATGAGGGCTAGCTGGGAAAAAGTAGGTCAGCGGAGTAGGAAGATCATCAGAGAGGGCAAAGGGGTGAGCATTATCACAATATAGTATATCCATACCCATATATGAAATTGCTATAAAATTAAATAATACAAATATTTCATGACAAAAAAGAAAAGTTCAGAGGTTTTGGGTTATGGGAATAAATCAGTGTGAAGTCTTCCAAGCCTTTTGTGGGGAGAACAGTGGACGACTTCAAATCTATTAACATTACAGCCTGCCAAGCCCGCTGGTCTTTAATTCACAGAATACCTTCAGGCTCTAGGGCAAGATGAAGCAACTTTTTTTTTATTAAAATGTTTTTTTTTAGTAACAATCTTTTCTCATTTTACATATTTATCCCAGTTCCTACTCCCTCCCCTCCTCTGCTTCCTCCACCTTCTCCTCACCCCCCCCCCATCTGTTCCTCACAGAGGGTAAGGCTTCCCAAGTGGAGTCAACAAAGTCTGATAGATCACTTTGAGGCAAGACCAAGGCCTTCTCCACTATGCCTAGGCTGAGCAAGGTATCACTCCAACAGGAAGGGCTTCCGAACACCAGTACAAGCACTAGGGAAAAATCCTTGTCCTGTCCACCAGCAGTGGCCCCATAGACTACCCCAGCCACACAACTGTCACCCACATTCAGTGGGCCTAGTTTGGTCCTATGGCCGTTCCCCTGCGATCAGTCTTGAGTCAGTGAGCTCCCACTGCTCAGGTCAGGTGTTTTTGTGGGTATCCCATTATGGTCATGACTCCTTTGCTCATATTATCTCTCCTCCCTCTCTTGGACTGGTCTCTGGAAGCTCAGTCCAGTGCTTAGCTGTGGATCCCTGCATCTGCTTCCATCAGTTGCTGGATGAAGGTTCTATGATGAAAATTAGGGTGGTCTTCAATCTGATTACAGGGGAAGGTCAGTTCAGGTACCCTCTCCACTGTTGCTTAGGGTCTTAGTTGGGGTCATTTGTGTGGACTCCTGAGAATTCTAGTGCTAGGTTTCCCACTAGCCTCGTTCCTTCATGTTCTCCGTTCTCCTCCTCCTGCCCCCTTTCCGCTCACACTCCTTATCTACCCTCCCTTCCCCCCACTCTTCCAATTTTCTCAGTAGATCTTGTCTAATTCCCCTTCCCAGGGGATCCTTGTATGTCTCTCTTAGGGTTCTCCTTGTTACAGAGCTAAGATGAAGCAACTCTCGTTCTTATGTACTACGTAAATGGAGAAACAGGTTTCGGACCACAAATCGTAAGGATTGCATTCTAAAGGACAGAGCCTAGCTGTGCTTCATACAAAATCACACTTGAGAGGGTTGACTTGGCATCTGCAGCTCTTTGGATCTGGTGTTAATCAGATGGGTGGCAAAGGGAGGATGCTTTTTCTTTATAGAAGCCTTCGCTACAAAGACCTGGCAGCAAAGAGGTGTGCTTTTGTTCAGGTTTAGACCTAGATGAGCAAAAGAACACACGCAACAGAAAATGTCAAGAAAGGAAACAAAGACAACTAGTGAAAAAATATATGCACATGCTGTTTGGGGGTATCAAACCTGTTTGCTTTCAGTCTGTGTTCTTTAATAGAAGCTTGGCAGAGGATCGGGGATGTGGGGCACAGGAGTGGGAGTACCATCACGATGTAACTAAAGACAGTGGGGAAATCACTGGAGAGAGACTGAGAGCCAACTAAACCTGTGCCCGTGCCAGGGAATAAAACCAAGTCACCCCACTGGAACTGTCACAAGTGGTGAGTCACTAGCTGCCTTTGTGGTTCATCTGCCTCTGAAATTGTCTGGGATTTTCTTTTCTTTTTTTTTTAATAATCTTAAGAAAGATATACTTGTATCTTTGGGAGATAAATCTCTGTTTACTACAACTCAAAATATATAAAGGGGTGAGCATTGAAGGAAAATTTGCATCATGATATACTCATGAATTCCATTGTTTTTCTTTGATTCCTCCAGGATTCGATGTCAAAGAATGAGGTATCGGTCAAGACACTCCCTTGGCTTTGGGATTTCAAACATCAGACGGTGTATCTAGGAGGGTATTTAACATAGAAGAGCAAACCTGCTGTGGTCCTTGGAATTCCACTGAAGGCTTTTGACCAAGGGAAAGAGGAGAAAACAATGAACTCAAGATATGTACCTTGGCAAATTATGGATCCTGTGTCCCGTCTCTCCATAAAAGCAAAACCCCACGAAGGCTGATAGCAAGAATGCTTTAGGTCTGGGTACCTGAGAATGGTGGGTCCTGGTCTTCTTTTGTTTCTACCCAGGGAAGAAAACATGTAAGCACAATGAACAGACACCTGTGTAGGAAGGACGGGAAGCCCTACACTTCTGGGCTCTAGTTTAAATAAAGCAACCAAGTCTAGGAAGAACACAACATGTTGCTGGCCTAGAGATCTGTAACATCCATTGCTCCGCCCCCCCCCACACACACACACCCTGACCCAAAAGTAATGCATAGCTGACTCAGTCTCCCTTGCTTATGAGAGTGATCTTAAGGGGCACTGACCTAGAATGGGCTCCGAAGGAACCATAAGCAATTGTATGACCCCTGTGCCCTCTAGAGGGCCTTGGCTATATCGGAGAGAGCTGAGCAACACTGTGTTGAGACTGTGGACAGAGATAAGCTTCAGTGCTCAGGACAATGATGAAAATCCAGCCAAGATTTCTCCTTGGTGCTGATGCTGAAAAGCCAGAAGAATTCAAGGGGTGCAACTGTCTGAAGATGGCTTAAGAACCGAAATGGCACTCCAAGTCCTGGCTGGGGGAATGCCACATGCAACTCAGGACAATGAGGCTGGAAACATATACAAAATCAATGGCTAGTTAAGTCAAGCTGTTGCCTCTGCACAAATGATGCAGAGGGCATTTAACCCCTGTCTGCCAAAGGCAACATTTCAAAAAATTTGCCTCCTCTTTAGTAGTAGTGGTTTAATCATGATGGGGGGGGGGGAGGAGAACGCACCTGGGAAGCCCACAGACCTTCAGCCATGCAGGATTTCTCTGAGACCAAGTCTCAACTCAGTACTGGCACTTGGAAAACTTTCACGTGTTTGGGAATACGGAGCCTTAGTGCTTTCTAATACATCTCAGTGTTTTCTCTTACAGCTGTAATGACATCACGTGGTTTATGTGATTTTACTTCTCTCATCTTCGAAAATGAAAGCTGCGAATGTGCACCCATGAGCTTTTTTGTTATTACAGTTCATCTTATTATCTGAGAAGCCGAGGATGAGAATTATAGGTTGCAGCCTTTTTGTCTTGTGACAGTGGTTTTATTCTGTACACAGCGAACAAGATTTGGCTTGCAATAAACCAAACCCGCAAAAGAGAACACTTTGAGACAGACTTGCATTGTATTCGGCGGTGGAGAGTACAAATAAAGATACCAACAGAAACCATTCAAACTCCGTTCAAATATTTTCTAAATTATTGGTCTCTCTGTAAGAACATTTTCCTCTGATATAAACAGTGCCCATGAATAGGATGAGTGTTTGAACAGAACAAAAGTACCAGATTTCTTCCTGTTACCCAAACAGCAATAAACACCAATGGTACAGCACCCTACACAGCCGCTCACATCACACAATGGGGCTCACACGGGGGCTGAGACATTCAGTTCTGTGCTAACATGGATGTCCAGTCCCAGCTGGGGAGACACCAACAGCCAAAGTGAACAGTTGCAAAGGAGCCATTGAAGGCAAAGGGAAGGGCTTTCTTGCCCCCTCCCCAAGCTATCACAGAATACACTGGAGCCACATCTGGGTGTGGGAATGAATCATGTCATTGTATTCAGAGACGAGCACACCAGCTCTGTAAGCCCTCTTGTCTCTGCAGCCCGTTCCAAAAACGTTGTCGTATTGATTTATTCTATCAAGGCTGCTTGTAGCTATATATGTCATTGTCAAAGTGTAAATAAAACCACATACACACACACACACACACACACACACACACACACACATACACACACACCAAAAGAAAGGCTACTAACAAAGACAGAAGATGTTAAGGAATTATGAAAAACTAAAAAGCAGAAATGATTGGTCTAATCTTTATAATGTGTCAAGCGTTTAGCATAGCTTCCTAAACTGTGATACATGTAGCTGTATTTCAGAGGCAACTGGGCTGGCTGTCTGCATTCTTGACACAGGGAAGCTTAGCCACAGAAGGATTCATGAGCAAAATGCACAGACCATGTGTGTCTGCCTCCTGCCTCCCTCCTGGGAACTAGGGAGACTGCAGAGGTAATGGTGGCTTCCGTCACTTCTGACTAGAATTCACGAGAAGAACTTCATTTCCTACACTACTGAAATCTAGTGCTCTATTCACTTGGGCAAAACCCAAAAGATTCACAAAATAATTACTGAATTGCATGCACTTTCCCTCCCTGCTCAGGCTGTCAACACGGGCATTTATACTTCCCTTCAAGGAGAGAACACTGCAGTGATGCGGTTGGTTCCAGTCTATGATTTTTCAAGTGAGCCTCAAGTCACAGAAATCTCAAAGCAGCAGAAATAAAATATCCAAGTCCCCCTACCCATTCCTCAGCCTCAGCTACCCCTCCCATTAGGGTCTGGATTCCTCGGTAGCAGTCTATTTTGTTGCTGGAGTTTCTTAAATTTGAAGCTTTCCATGCCCTAGGGAGGCCTGCCATCTCTCCCATGAGCCATTCTTTCAAATTGGATACTTTGACTTTATATTTTAAGTTTCTATTCTGTCAACGTATCCTGGTTTTAGGATACTCCCTACCACACAAGGTGCACTGGAACACCAATCTTTTGTCTGAAAGACCAAATCCAGGCTTTGCTATACAAATCTAGAAGAGTATTTTTATTACAGTTTAAAGTCATATTAGGGCTGTTTTCATCTAACTTAATTACTGCTCTCATTAATGAAGCTCTTCTGCTTGACAGTTAGCACCCTGCTGCTGCCCTCAAGTAAAGAATTCTGTAAAAGGCAGGTAGAAGTGACTTGTCATTGGTGACAGGACTGTGTCTTGTTTAGTGGTCTATCAAGAATGGTCCAGGGTATGAAGGCATTACTCGGTAGAACAGAGCACTTGCTGTGCAAGCCTGAGGAGCTGCATTCAAATTCCAAGCACCCAGTTGGGAACAAAGATGGCCCTTTGCTAGCCCTAGTGTCAATGTGTGCAAAACCAGGGGTGACTTGCTGTATACCAGCCTGGCTCCAGCATCAGTGAGCAAACCGTATCAGGGGAGTAAGGCAGAGTCATATAGCAGATGGGGTGGCATCTTCCTCTAGCTTCCCTATGCTACCTTATGGGCGTGTGCTCACCATTCCCCCTCCTCACACATGTGTACACATAGATACACACATACATGTATATATCATCTATCTATCTGTCTGTCTGTCTGTCATCTATCTGTCTATATTATTTTAAGAATGGCCGAAACAGTGTCTGCAAACCCAGCCATATTACAGGTTATCAGTGAATGGAAGCTGTCCATTTCTGGCCACAGGGATTGAACGAGAACGATGAGTCTTAAAGACTGATTTGTGGAGGCCCGAAAATATTTCCAAGTTGACCAAAGGTCAGAGAGTTGGAACTTACCTTTAGTTCCTTCAAGGTTATTGTGCTGCTACCTCAAACAAAGGTCCCACCTAGAAGTAGGTCAGAGAGTTCTACTCTCTCAAGGTTATTGTCAACAGGTGTGGCTAATATCCAGACCTTGTACTCCAGGAATAGAGAAGTAGATATATTCCTACCTCAAACAAACATTCTAAGGCTCTAACTAAGTTCTAGTTCCCTTAAGGAGATAACTTTGGATTCCACCCAGGGAGTGATTGTCCTACAGAATGTTTTAGTCTAGGGTGTGAGAGTGACTTGTTTTGCTCTAGCAACAGAATGTTTAACTGTGGATGGAGCCCACAAACTTCAATTGGTGTGTTCATTTCCTTTTATCCTGTTAATGCCATTTCTTTTTACCTTTGGGGTCAGAGGTATCTTAAACAATTGGAAATTAAACACGGGCAATTTCACTATTCACTGGAATTCCCTCCTGATACTATCCTATATGTTTCTCCATTTTATTAGGTTTTTTTTGCATCTTCATATTATTTACTAATATTTTCTAAATCTCCATGCCACTACCCTGGCAAGAGGTATTTTTGTCGAGGCTAATTCCCAACAAATGGCACCCAATGTGGGGCTGACCAGTGAACCCCAAAACACACTGAAGTGTGGTCAGGTATACAAGGGAGTACATAAGGGATCCCATAAGAAAATTGTCCCACAGGTGCAGAGGTAAGTAATGAGCACTCAAAAATAAATAATAAAAAGTAAAAAAGGAAAGAGAAAGGTGGGGCATAAAATTGGGAGTAAAACTGTAAATATTTATAAATAGGGGACAAGGAAGTAATATTCAACTATCACTGAGATGTATTTTGATAGCTAGTGGAGCTCAAATGAAACAAAGCCAAATACAGAGATTTTTAGAGTTTTTAAATATTATAGTCCTGCCCCCGCACTGGTGGTATATCTGCCTCTGCTTCAGGCTGCTCCAGGACTCATGGAGACCAAAGTAAGGCCTCACTTTTGCCCACAAGGCTAAATAACTAAATGCAGGAAGAAGGAAGCTCTCTTGCCCTGCATGGGTAGGTTCAAGGCCCTCCATCTGGACTTGTCTGTCCTACAGAAGATCCTGCACACACATGTGGAACAAGTGGAAACTAAACGCACATAGGTTAAACTGACACAGTCAAGGTGTGTTAAAGGAACCTATAAATGTCACAATGTTCTTGAAACAAATTCTTGGGTAGAGAGATCAACTTTGAGTGAGGTAGATGTGGTGTAACATCTTGGCAGAGGTTCTATTTGACATTAGATGGGTGCTATGGGGATCGGTTGTGGTTTGTCCCTTAGTGTTCCCCGTGTTGGACACTTAGTCCTTGGTATGGCAATAGTGGAAGATGGTGAACCCTTTAAGAAGTGGGGCCTAGTGGGAGGTGAGTAGGTCATTGGGGGTTCTATCCACAGAAAACATTAAGGTAGCTATCATAGGATCCCAGTAAATTCTCTTGGCAGCAGACAGTTACAAAAAAGTAATCCTTATTGTCTCATGCCATGATGGCTCCTTTCACAATGCTCTCCCCAGAACATCTTCTGTTGTGATATGATTGTGATGAGCCAACCCAGAAGACAAACTGATGGGGAACCTTGGCCTAGAACTTTTATTATCTAAAACTATGAGCTAAATAAATAACTTTCCTCTTCCAAAATAACAGCTTCAGATATTTTTCCATACCCACAGACCACAGACTAATACATAATATTAACTTTATTTGAGAAGAGACAAGATTTTAAGCACAAGATTGGCATGATTAGACCTGCTTTTGGTTAGCAGTGGGAAGGGTGATTTAAAAGGGTCTTAAGAGTAGAGGTAAAGAGAACCAATCAGTGGGCAGTTATTATAAACGGAATGGGTATAAGAGCCTGAGTTATTTAGATTGCTATCTTGATGTCTGTCTGTCTGTCTATAGGCTTAATAAATAATCATTGTACAAGGGATAAAATGTATGGCAACATGAGTAGAAGGAAGAAGTGTATTTAGGAACTATGGAAATCATGACACAAAACATGAGATTGACTATGTCAGAAGCCAGGAAAACTCCAGGATGTCCTCAGGAGCCAATGGACAGATGATGCTGATGATAATGATGATGATGATGCTAATGGTGATGATGATGCTGATGATGGTGATGATGATGGTAATGACTGAGAAGGAAGGTTTTGTGAGGGGACATGTTGAGACAAATCCGGAGCATTGTCATCTTTAGGTGCCTGAAGGTCAGTCTAGCATAGAGGACATACACAATAGATTCAAGTCTAGAAAAGCGAGTGCAGCTTTAAGATTCTATCAGAGCACGTGTGACCTTTGCTGGAATGCAGGAATGCAGTTCTTGAGTCTCAGCCTCAGGTATTCTGAATTGACATGTACTTTTTGGCTGTTTTGAGACAGGGTTTCTCAGCAGCTATGTAACCTGTCCTGGAACTTGCTCTGTAGACCAGGCTAGCCTCAAACTCGCCTGCCCCTGCCTCCCAAGTGCTGGGATTAAATGTGTGTGCCACCACCGCCTGGCATTGATGTGTACTTTAAATATGCATCCCAGGCCAGAGTCTAGTGAAGGCCGAGGACATTCTATACTGAGGGGTTCGTTCAGATCTAGAGTTTTTGTTAATAATAGAGATGTAGCATTGGGAATGGATTTTGTGATGAGCATAATGAAGCACCACGCATCTGTAGTATGGCGCACCGCCCTGAACACCTTGGTGGGCGTACTGAATGTGTCATATTAACATCCAGTGTATTGTACTAACCCATTCGGACCTCACACTTCTGCTGCATCGGTATTCTTGTGTTTTATCGATTAGAAAATGGAATCATATAGCATTCATGAGTGACAGATAGAGGACTTGAACTTTAGGACTGCACTTTCGTGACCAGACCCTGTGTTCTTAATCATTGGGCTGGTTTAGTCTTTATATTGCAAAAATGGCGCTTGTTAATGAAAATATAACTCTTTTTGTGCTACATTTTGCAATACTTTTCCAAAGTTATAACTTAATAACATATAAATATGTTTCCCTAATATTTTCAAATATACTGGTATTTTTAAAAAATGCTAAAAATGGAAGAAAATCCTGCAGGTGACAAAAGATACATAAATATTTTTATTTTACATGTGACTGTTAAATGATAGCTTCCAATATGACGAAAAATACTCTTATTTCTGTGGAGTCAGTGAATTGTGAGGAAAGTAAAAATAAGTGAAGATTTAAATTCTAATCTGCTTATGGTTTTTGTTTTGTTTTGTTTTTTCCATTTGCTTTTGCAAAAGCCAATGTCAGCTTGACTTCAAATGTGAAAACACAGTTGGTTTTCTTCCTATTTGTAAATTCTTGGTTACTACAATCTGAGCTGAGTTATAGGTGCTCCTTTTCACCCTCTGGATTTTAACCCTTTGGATTTCTCTGCATTTGCCAGAGGATGCAGTCGGCTGCTCCATCCAGGATGCTGTTAAAACCCTAAGAAATGTACAACTCGGCACCTGCACTAACAGATCAATTTTTGGTAATCATGTGATGAATTGCTAAAGAAATTTTGAGGATGATGAAATAATTTGCTCTAATTGCACATTCCTTGGGTTTCTATTATGATTATACCTTTTATTCCCCTTGTTTATTTCATGAGACAGACTTTCTCTGTGTAGTCCTGGCTGCCCTGAAACTCACTCTGTAGACCAGGCTAGGCTCGAACTCAGAGATCCGCCTGCCTCTGCCTCTCAACTAAAGGTGTGTAAACTTACAGAACTTTTCTTTCACTTGTGAAAATGAATGTGCCAAAGGTTTGTTGCTGCAATCTCTTTTTCATGATATTGCTCTAAATCAGTCACAGGATAGCCTGGCAATTTTGCTTCCTGTAAAAGAGTATGGTTGCCTGGAAGGGTATCCACCTGAAAAGATAGCCTTTATCTGAACATTGCTGAACATTTTTAAACAAAATAACAAAGAAGTACTTAATGTCGTTATCTCCTCATCGTGATTTATCCTTTTTTTTTTTTTTTTTTTTGCAAGAGGACAAGAGAGTAATGTGCAGGTGGCTTGACACAGAAAAAGCTGAGTGGGGGCTGAAAACACAGGTAAATGCTTCTAAAAAGTGCTAGAACTTGATCCGTAGCTAAATTAGGATACTTGGAGAAGGGGAGAGAGTGTAAGGATAATAGAAATACAGTAAGAAGCGTGGTCCTCATTTCGTCATAAGGATGACTGAGAATCCTCAGCACTTTGCAAATAGCTCGTAATTAGGGATAGCTTTTGTAATGCAAAACACAAACCCTCTAATTATACACAGAAGTGACTGCACATAATGACAGTGATCCACTAGGAACAGATTAAAGGATTGAAGCCATTTTCAATCCCATTCAAATACTGCGGTTTCTGCATTGACCTGTGGAGATAGCATTCATGAGAGAAACCGAAGCAGCTCTGGATTGTTGCAGGGGCTTGATGTACACATTCCATAGCGGTTTCCTTGTCAGGAGCTTTGTAAAATGTGACCCTCGGCAGGCCCACTAGCTAGTGAGACACAGCAGAGGAAGGAGAGACCTTTAAATTGGATCAGTTTTATAAGTGTGCGTGTGTGTGTGCGTGTGTGCATGTGCACCTGTGTGTGCCTGAACATGTGTCCCCAAGCTCTGAGGCCATTGCTGATGTCTTCCTTCTTCTCTGTCCAGCTTAGTTTTTGAGGCAGAGACTTTTGCTGACCCCGGAGCTCACCAATTCTGCAAAAGTAGTTGGCCAATAAGTTCCAGGGATCCTCCTGTCTCCACCTCCCCAGAGTTGGGATTACAGGCCGTGCTACCTTGCCTAGCTTTTATGTGGACGCTCAAGACCTTATGCTCAAGCTGCAAACTCTTTCCCATCTGACCCCTCCAGTCCAGAACTTCAGAAATATGTCAGGATTCTTGAAGTCCTTCAGAAAAGAAATCTATCGGGCCCACAAAATTGTGTTAGCTCACTCTCTCGTTACTCACAGGTATTAGCGATTCCTGTTTTCAGTATGGAAAAGCAAATGATGGAGTGGATATGGCCGAAGGATAGTGTCTCCTTTGGGCAGACTAGAATCACCTTTCCCGAGAACATAAATGCTGTGACGTCAGGTTCCCCTGGCCAACTACTGACACTGAAAACACTATCTGCCCACAGAGCACGAAGAGGTGAGAGGCACAGCCATTTGCTCATAGACTATGTCTCGCATTGGCATTGTGGGATGCTATCTCTGGATGTTGATGACTCAGACTGATTGATAGTATCATCATGGGAATGTGAGGGGGCTTCCAGGGAGATGCGATCTCTGTATCCCACCCAAACAGCGCAGCATTAACAGCAGTGGCTGTGGTGTGTTACATAAAATTAAACTCACAGAATCTTGACCACCCAAAGATTGATGAAAGGAGACTCAAAACCACTTTAGAGAAAGCAGAATGAAATTCCAAATTCAAGTAGCCCACAAAAAAGGGGGAATAAAAGAAACAGATACAAAGGACAGAGGACACAGAAAAGCAACAAAAATGATAGGCAGATGCCCTCAGATGCTAACACTCAGATCAGTTGTAAATAGTCTGAAATCCTAAGGAAAAAACAGAGATTAGAAGAGTGAATCTTAAAAAAAAAGTCAGTTATACGATGCTTGTAAGACATTCATGTCAACATAACAATATATGAAGGTTAAAAGTAAAAAGATAAGCCTTGAAAAAATTAGTGAAAAAAAATCGAATGCTATGTTAACATCACACAAAGTAAAAGTCAGAGCAAACCAATGTTGACTGGAATAATACTCAATGAGAAAGTTAACCAACATGAAGACAAATTAATGTTTAATGTGTGTGCATTTAGTAATGAGGCTGTAAATATATAAAGCAAAGAATTGTACAGCTAAAAAGAAAACTAGAGAAATACAGAGTTGTAGTTAGAAACTTCAATATCCTTCTCTCCACGAGTAACCTGCAATAATTAGGCAATTTGATCTGGGGCTTGTGGAAGATAAAGATACATATGTCAGTTGGGTGCTTCCTGAGATGAGAACACTGAGTGGGGCGGGACTGGGAGAGGGGCAGAAAAGGTGTGCTGATTCTGGTCAAGCTGAAACAGTCCTAAGGAACTGCCAAGACACAAGAGACTCAGAGGAAGGTGGAAAGGACAGAGAAGTTGGGGTTATGTGCATTCTGATGGTGTTAGAGGCAGGGGGATTAGCTGGATTTACCAAGGAGAGAAAACTTTTTGTTTGTTTGGTTGAGTTTAAGCAGAGCCTGAAACTTTTTGGAATTAGTTAACAAGGGGAATCCAGAGGTCTTCAAATGACCACTGAGGATCTAATTCAGATAATTCAAATTACAGTCAAATAGGTCAGCAAGTCTCTCTTCTGCTGATAATAGGCTCTTTGAGGCCATCAACTAAGATGACGAACTGCTGCTCCGAGTTTTACTTTAGCTGTCCTTTGCTAAAGGGACTGGAGCCCAATAAAACAACTGAAAGGAAGAAGCTAGATAGATGAGTTCCAATTCATGAAAAAATGGCTTGATTACTAGGCTAGTTTTTTTTTTTTTTTTTTTTTAAAAAAAAAAACAATTCTTGTCTCCACTACCTGCCTGAAGAAAGCATGGTTCATGTACCCTACCTACACAGTACCCCCCTTTTCAGATCAACACACCTCTCAACCCTCACCTGAGAGGCTTCTGTTTGCAATAGATGATAAGATGATTGACACAAAGACCCACACAACTTGCCAAGGTGCAGAGTGAGAGTCTGCAGGATGCTCAGCCCTAAAAGCAATATAATTCTGCATCCCCCTCCTCTCAGGGCTCAGGAGTCATTTTGGCAGAATGTGCATGTGGAAGCCCACACAAGTGGATCTGTCCCACTTTGGCCAAAGTTCAGAAAGTTCAGGCCTATTTCTGCTCCTTCAAGGATGTGACAGGACAGGAGGTTTGACCCAGGGAGTGGATGCTTGGCCTAAGGTGTGGTCACTGTATGTCCTGCTTAAACAACAGAAGACTTAACTCAGGGTATAGTTGCTTGAGACTTCAGGTATTGAAGAGGTAATTGCTCTGTTTATTCTTTGTCTCATGTTAAAGCAGTCTTTTGCTTTTTCCCCCACCCCCTTTTTGGGTTGAGGTATATAAGCATATGGAAAATAAACACAGGCAAATTCAGTACTCACTGGATTGCCCTCCTGGTTCTATTCTATTTCTCTGTCCATTTCTTTTGTATCTCTGTTTTATTTTTTTTCTGCCTGGCATTTTTAATCCACACGTTTCGTAACCTGGAACATGTGAACCCCATTAAGGTTGGACCTCAATAGATGATGTCGTCCCAAAGTGGGATCCCAACATGCTTGGAAAGAGTATAAGCCAGAGGCAGTGGATGACTCTAAGGACAGTGTCTTCCGGAGACAGCAGGACAGTGGCACAAACAAACTCAGAGTGGTTGTGACAGTACACACAAGACCTGTGTCAATCCAAACAAGACCAAATCCCACCATGGAGGTGGGGGGATACTGTCATGAAATCCCACCAGTAGCTGTGGAGCTATGGGCAACTATTAGCTATGGGAGAGGGAGAATCAGTCTTCTTGAATGCAGCCCCTAGTAAGCTGGCCACAGTCCATCGGCAGACCACACACGCAAGAATATCTGGACAGCACAAATTGGTCTGGATGAGTTAAAGATAAAAAGGAAACAAATTTGGACAGATACCCAAGGAGTGGATCTGGGAACAGCTGGGCTGTGTGTCAATAAGACTAAAGCATGTCATATGAAAGTTTCAAAGAATATAAATATTAAAAATTCGAAAAATAAAAAATTCCTAGGGGAAAATAAATCAAAATATTTCTGGTTTTGACTAACCTTGAATATAGTTTGCAATGCTTTGACATGTAGAAATATATAACTTCCATGTTATTAATCACAACACTATATAGACTTATACCACACTCTATATAATTATATATCATTAAAATTAGTTTTTATTGGTTATACTAAGTATATTTCGATGTGTGAGGTGATTTTGTTCTCACTGGTTGAAATATAGGGAAAAGCCTTACTCTAAGAGAACTTCTGGTCTAATTTTTTTTTAATTCCTTTTTATTAGATGGCTTTTTTTTTCTTTTTAGTTTTTTCGAGACAGGGTTTCTCTGTGGTTTTGGAGCCTGTCCTGGAACTAGCTCTTGTAGACCAGGCTGGTATCGAACTCACAGAGATCCACCTGCCTCTGCCTCCCAAGTGCTGGGATTAAAGGTGTGTGCCACCACTGCCCGGCTCTAATTTAATGTAGTGATTTAAAGGCTAGCCTTGTCCGCTATAGTAACTGGTGAGTTCTTCACAAGCACCCATTGAGCATCATTAATGGTTGTGTTTTGTTTGCCTAGCCCTGGGATTAATAGTAAGAAACAGGACCTGAAGAGATGGCATCAATTAAGAGCACTGGCTGCTTTTCCAGAGGACCCAGGTTTAATTCGCAGCACCTACATGGTTCACAACTGCCCGTTAACTTCAGTTTTAGGGGATCTGATGCCCTCATCTGACCTCTGTGAACACCAGGCAGGCATATGATTCAAAGATATATATGCAGGCAAAACATCCACACATTTAAACTGCAGCAATAATTGTTTAAAATAGAAACAGTCTTTAAGGATTTCCTGAACTGATGCTTCAGCAAATCGCATTTAGACCTTCTCCGGACACAGATGTGTGAAGGATGCTGAGAGTCCTCAGACGCTGGGTTAGGCTCCTAAAGCATTTGGATTAGAGATGGGAATTGAGGTCTTCCTTGCCTGTTTCCTCCTGGTGTTATTTGTATCCTCAAGTCTGATTCCTCTGACCTGTGTTTCTTTCTCAATAGAAACTGCCTTAATTATGAATTTACTCTTCATTGGCTCATTAGTTATTCAACAAATCTTCATTAATTGTCATCCACCTATTAGGAAATGACTATGACAAGACATGAAAAATGATCCCCAAAGAACAATCATTGAATTATTTAACCTGGTCTGTGAGGCTGGCCTGTCTGCTCCCTCCCCTGCACCAATGCCTAGCAGAGGACATGGCATACAGAAGGGCTTCAGAAAGGCGTTTTTAGCTAATTTTTAAAGAGTTACACCAAGTGCAGGGAGAGAGTGGACGTACCTTGCAGGCTGACCATGTACACGGTACAACCACTACAAAGGGCATCGGCTCTACACCCTCTTAGCCTGTCACCTGATTCATAAATACAGTTTGTTCAAATCCGTCATGCAGAAACCTGCCACACATTAAACACCAGAACAAAACCACTCCAACTGCCGTAGGAAAGTCCTCATTTTACCAGGATAAGCCTAAGAATGGAAGACACTAGAAAAGCTTTACACACTAAATAAGGGGGGCAAGGATTTGAAAGGAGGCCTGCCTGGGAATGCAGGCCACATTCCACTCAGTGCTACCTATCGGCTCCCCAATCCTCTTGAAATAGCCCCCCTCCGCTTCATTCTGTTAAGTCCTAATAGGAGAAGCTCTGATTTCAACAGTTCCTTCCCTCTCACTGTTCCCAGCATAACTTAACTTTGGACAATAGAAGCCTAACAGCTGAAGTTCTGAATGAATTTATAAGTTTGATAGTGCCAGTAAGTGTATGTACTTTGTAGACAGACTGCAGGCTTCTCTTTTCAACTGAGTGGTCCATCCAGCCACTGTTTATGCATTAAATGCATAAATGTCCCAGGGAGCTTTGTTCTCTTGTTCTTGCCTACGTAAAATAACTACAGTTGCTTTTGTTTATGAAACCTACTTCTGTTACACGCTGCTGCAAGTAAAGAGGTCCTTTACATACTGAATCAGTATCACAGGCTGCAGTGGGAACCAGTCCAGCTGAAAAGGAGACTTCTTGTAAGCAGAATAAACATAAACTCTTAATGCTCGGTTACGAGGTTACACACATGATGAAAAATATCTACAGAGTTTATTTCTAAAAAGTAATAAAAGGCCAAGGTAATGGAGGACCGTTAGTGGTTCCGCTGAGAGATGGCCATCATCAACAAGCATCGTCAGCATCACCATTGGGAGAGGCTAGTTTCCCAGTTCATAGGCAGGGACAGACAGCAATCGAAATCCACACCTTGTAACAACAACATGCAGAGCCAGGACAGCGCCAGAAAGACACAGCCCAGTCAGCCCTTTCCTGACAGTCCTGGTCCTGCACGCTTCCACCTCACACTGAGTTTCTAAAGAATAATTATACCAAGTGATGTCATGATGGATGGCCTCTTTCCAGGGGCTGCAGGGCTTATCTGTGGGGACAGAGAGTAAGGAGAGATAACAGGCTGTGAACTGTTGTCACAGTTTGACGAGGGAGAGAAGATAACTGGCCAGTTCAGTGGTTCTCACTTGTGCCTGCGGGACCTGAACCCCACCTTTAGAAGCCCTGCTTGGATGGTATTCTTTAATGAGACAATCTCAACTTCATTTACATATGTAACTTTTAAGGCCACTGAGTTTATAGTCCATACTAAGTACTATGTTTACTAGTTAACCATTGTATATCCTTATGAAATATATAATATTATTCCACTTTACAGCTGAAATACAACATGCTGGTGATATGTGCAGGCCGCATGGCTGGTAAGTGGTAAGCATCGCCTCAGAGGTTACCCTTGGTCATGCGGTCTTTTTAATGACATTCTAAACTTAATATTACTTTTTTAAAAAAACTTTTCAGTGAAACTTAGAAAAATAAACTACACTTATCTCAACCATAGACTTTCGTCATGGGATGTCATAAATTTGGTAATTCTGTTTTTATAATTAAATCATATACACTTAATGCTTTCGGTCATAATGAAGTAGCTTATTCTCTAAAATATCAAGAACAGTTTGTCTTTGGATATTTTTAGCTCCCACTTCTCAAATCAAAGTGCGTGCCTGAAGGGGAGCCTGTAGCTTCCTGGAGGTAGAAAGCGTGTCTCTGGGGAGCATTTGTTCTGATACAGAGCTCTGGAGGACGTTGATGCAGTTGTGAGAATCTATTACACAGAAAGAAAAATCATAAAGCTGAAACAGGAGATAGCCAAAAAGTAAGTCACTGACAAGTAGGTTTCCTTATGCCTTGGGCTGAGTCTGGGGGTTCTGGGTTTGTGTTCATGGCCTCCTTCTGTTGCTTGGATACACTCTGATAGGAGAGTCCAAGAAGTAACTGGCAGAAAAAAAAAACTGGAATTTCTGTGTGCAAAATAAAGTTCCCTAAGCTTTGGTCTAATTGGAAGCAAGGCTAGAAGAATTAAGTAGTGAAAATAAAAGTCATTCTTAATTGAAGAACCCATCAACAATGCATTTTACAAAAAGCAAAAAGAGAAAAAAATAGCCTTGAGTTGAGAAAGAAGGAAAGTAGGAGGAGGAAGCAGAGAGGAAGGGAGGGATGGAAGGAGAAAGGAAGGAGAGAGGAAATTATTTATTCTCAGATTCCCTTGACGGTTTCTCAGCGGCCAGCGTTCGTCGAACCATCTCTGTGGACTAACGTCTCACAGCGCACTGTGAGCAGCTTCCAAGAAAATGAGAACACTTGCTCCCAACCCACCAGCAGCTTCCACGGAAATAGTGCAGATGAGATGAACATAAATGATAATGTCTAGAAATACACACAGGTGAAGTGTGTATAACAGCGGAGAGCAGTTCTAATTCCGTAATGTGATTACGTATTGTAAGAAAGGAACTCCAGGGCTTGAGCCTATTCATTTAGTATAGCAATGCCCAATAACCAGTGTAGCCCTAATCAGTTCTTAGTTCACCTTGTGAATACAGTAGCCACCAATTTCATGTTTCAATGCAAGAACAGACAGAGGCATTCTCTGGATTAAAGTGGTTAAGCTATTAGTGGTCCTGTTACCATAGCACAGAAATAGAATTCAAGCTGTTTTCAGCCACTCAGTCAGGAACCATTCAGTACACAGGGAAAGCATTGAATACACCATGGCTGTAGGCTCTGATGCTGGATGAATGCACCTACCCAGTACCTTCTCCCTTGGCTGGTGCTGGGCTCTTGTGTTCAGCATCCAGGGAAAGCTCCACTCAGCACTGCGAGCCACCCAGGTCGCCCTGGTGAAAATGCAAATATTCTACGGTTTTAAGTAGACCAGTATGCTGAGATTTCTATACTTCAAATGCTGAATTGGTTTCAGATGTTAGTGAAATGTCACAAATTCAGTGTTATAATTAATCATTGTCGCTTTCTCATTTCATCTTTTCATATCTTAGTTTTGTCTTTGATCAGATTTTATCCAAACATAAATTCACATGACTTTTTCTCTATCTGAATATGTAGAGGATGTGTGTGTGTGTGTGAGTGTGTTTATGAAACAAAGTATCATTATGAGGTCCAGAATGGCTTCAAATGTCCTTTCAAATTCTAGGACTATAGGCATGCCTCACTAAGTCAAACCTAAATGTCAGTGGCAATTAAATTTAGCCAGTATTTGTTGGTATTGATCTTAAGAACAATTCTGATTCAGGTTGACCAAATCATCAATTTTATTATATAAATTAAATTCCAGTTCACTATTATCCTTTTTAGGCAAAATATAGCCTAAAATAAAATCTTCTTAAAGTCAGACAAATCAGTGAAACTAGCACTAGCAATGATAAACATTTTCAATTATGGATACACACACACACACACACACACACACACACACACACACACACACTTTCCTGGGTGTGATAATGCATGCCTATTCTAACATTTGAAAGATTAGGAAGGGAGGATCACAAAGCCATCCTGAGCCATATGGGTAGCCTGTCTTTTAAAAATACAAAACAAACCATCGTGGCAGAGGAAATGGCTCAGCAGGTCAAACAGCTGGCCATGGAAGTTTGATGAAACCCCGAATCCACACTAGAAGGAGAGAACCAGCCCTAAAGGCCTCACCTCCATGTCTGTGCCATGATATGTATGCCCCCACATAAAAATAGCAAAAATATAAATGATTTTAAAATTATCAAACAGACAAACTGTAAGAGGAGACTGCTCATTTGTTTCTCAGCCATTTAGACCTGAATAATCACACAAAAACTGTATTAATTACAACACTCTTTGGCCTATTAGCTCAGGCTTCTTATTAACTAACTCTTACATCTTAAATTAATCCATATCTATTCATCTCTGTGTTGTCATGAGGCTGGGGCTTACAGAGTAAAGTTCCGGCATCTGTCTCCTTCAGCAGCTACATGGCATCTCTCTGACTTTGCCTACTCTCTCTATATATCTCTTCCAGCCTGGTTATATTCTGCCCTGCTTTAGGCTTCTTTATTAACTAATGGTAATAAAACATATTCACAGCATACAGAGAAGAATCCTGCATCAAAAAACCACCTCAAAGAAATAAACAAAAAATTGAAGTCTTTTTAAAATGTTTTGTGTTCCGTTGAGGACTCTTAAGTTTCTTATGGTTTAATAATTTTGTTTATAATATCAGAATACCTTTTAATTCAGGATCAGATCATTCCTGGTACAATTGAGGTTTTCCTTTACCCAGAATGAACTGCAAACTTTATTTATAGCAGAATAAACATCAGAAAAAGCAGGAACTTAATCAAGGTTTGTTATACTGTCACCAAGACAAACCATGTGGCATCTCTGAGAAAGTGCCCTGGGGAGGTTGAGCTGTGTCTTCTCTGACTGGAGCAGATGTTTTTATACACTGGAAATTTTCAGCCATTGTCAATTTTAAGATAAATTGTTCCTTTATAGCATATTATATTGGTAATTGTCACTGAGACCAAGTAACTATATCTGTAGCCATAATTTTGACCAAAAATAATCTGCATAGTCGCCAACAAGTTGAGATTTTTACATTGTAATGATTACTTATTGGCAATTTTCTCTGTAGAACTATATTATTTCTGATCATAAAATGAAAAGATGCTGCAAAACAAAAGAATGGTTATTCAGAGACTTCACTGAAGACTCTATAATTAATGCTTTTTTAAAAAAATAAGTTTATTTAAAAAACACTTCTCTGGTTCATGAAGGGATGGGAACTGAATGGGGTGGCGACTCATGATATGAAAGACACAAAAAGTAGATTAAAAAGAAAGTTTAAAATAACATTTCTCAAAATAGGAAGCTACATTCAAGAAAGTTTGAATAAATGTACTTGAAAAGGGACAGATTACTATGCGAGAGAAACAAAATCTGCATTCAAGGGAAGCATAATTACTGAAATATTTATGTTTTTGGTTGTTGGCCTGAATAGCTAACAACTTTTAATTAATGTTTTATTACTCGGTTGCTATGTATAACATTCTACCTCTGGCATTTTTTTTCTACCACCCCTTCCCTTTCCAGCTCTTAGATCCCCCCTCCCTGCCTTGTCCTTCTATCGACTTTCTGTCTTCTTTTTATATTCCAGAGAGTCCAACCAGTGCTTCCTACCTGCACATGGATATAGGGCCACTCCCTGGAGCATGGGCAAACTCCCAGAGGTCGCATCAACGAAGAGAACGGACTCTCCCTATTCTAACACCTGCAGCTGTTACTCCTCAACTAGGAGTGGGCTTCCTTGAGCTGCTCACACATCTGTGTTGGAATTCAAGCCTGAACTTATGCAGTCAACCACAGCTGCCTGCAGGAGGTCAATTGCTCTCTCATGACTAGAGGACACCCTTTCAAGTTTCAAGTGGTCCCTCCTAACTTCTGACTCTAACCATCTCTCTGTTCCCTCTTCCACAATGTTCCCTGAGCCGTGTGTGTGTGTGTGTGTGTGTGTGTGTGTGTGTAATACATATCCTACACATCCTATTTAGGATTGAGTTCTCCACACTCATTCACTCTCTGCACTCTGACCAGCTACATTAATCTTTAATTAATTAAGTTTTAATTAATTACTAACTTCTTAATAACTGCCATCCACTGCACCAAAAGAAGCTTTTCTGATAAGGGTTGAGAACTACACTAACCGGTTGATACACAGACAAGTATTTAGAAGGCAGCTTGCTACAGTGTCTGCTTACTAGCATAAAAGGAGTGGTTTCTGCCATATGACCTCCGCAGTCAGAGGTTGACAGTGCCAGGCTTGAGTTCTGTCCTCTGGGGTGGGCCTTTAAAACTGAAGCAGAAAGTGGTTGGTTTCCCCAATGCATTCAAAGACTCCAGAAGGATATAATATTACTTAAATAAATAGGAAGTACATTGCAAGCAACTTCCAAAACTCTAGAATTGGCAGAGATATCTCAATGCTGGACAATCACCCAAAGTTCTTCTGTATCACTGGGACATCCATATTCAGTTTACAGGCCCATAGTATCCAGTAAACTTTTCCATGAAGCAGGAAATTTCAAAGACAGTCCACCTATATTGGCAGTTTGTCAGTCACTTTTTTCTGTGTCCTGCAGAAATGTCTAGCAAACTCTTCCATGAATCAGGAACCCCAAAGGATAGTATTATCTTTAGGCTAGTTCATCAGTCATTTCTCTAAGGGTCCTGCATGTTCAGTTCATCAAGCAGTCGAGGCAAGAACAGTTTTTTGCCCAAATGGTTAACCAACTCCATAAGGAGCCTCTTTGATGCCCATCTTACTCTTGAAGTATTTGGTTGGTACTGCCAGGAGCAGATGTGTCTCACTGTCATAAAATGTCCTAAGTTCTTAAGCATTTTAAATGCCATATTCTGTAGTCTTTGAAAAGTTTGAAGAATGCCTAAGATGTCCCCAGTTAGTGCCTGGGGCAGTTGAGGACAGGGAACCTGAAATGACCCTATCCTATAGCCATACTGATGAATATCTTGCATATCACCATAGAACCTTCATCTGGTGATGGATGGAGATAGAGACAGAGACCCACACTGGAGCACTGGTCTGAGCTCCCAATGTCCCAATGAGGAGCAGAAGGAGGGAGAATATGAGCAAAGAAGTCAGGACCACAAGGGGTTCACCCACCCACGGAGACAGTGGGGCTGATCTATTGGGAGCTCACCAAGGCCAGCTTGACTGTGACTGAAAAAGCATGGGATAAAACCGGACTCTCTGAATATGGCGGACAATGAGGGCTGCCGAGAAGCCAATGACAATGGCACTGGGTTTTGATCCTACTTCATGTTCTGGCTTTGTGGGAACCTAGCGAGTTTGGATGTTCACCTTTCTAGACCAGGATGGAGGACTTTGGACTTTCCACAGGGCAGGGAACCCTGACTGCTCTTCTCAGACTGGAAAGGGAGGGGAAGAGGGGTGGGGGGAGAGGAGAGGAGTGGGAGGAGGGGGAGAGAAATGGGAGGCTGGGAGGAGGCGGAAATGTTTTTTTTCTTTCAATAAAAAAATAAATAAATAAAACAAAACACACACACACAAAAGAATGCCTACCATCTGAAATACATCTCTGTACATCTAGAAAATCTAATTAACATGGCTACAAGCTTGATTATTAAAGATGACTCTCTATTTACCTTTGTTTCTTAATTATACATTACATTTTTAAATTAGCTGCACATACACAATACCTTAACCAAGAGCAGAAATATATATATATATATATATATATATATATATATACAGTATGACAAAATTGACCATAAATTTGTATCAATAAACCAAGATCCATACCGATGCAAATCTCTAAATCAAATTATAACAAATGAAACAATTGGTGGCAAAAACCATGTAGATCAGAGTCTGCTTAAAAAAATAATGTGTGTGTATTATGACAAGTAGCATAAAGCAACGAGACAGGGGAACTTACGCCCATCTTCTCTCTCTCATTTCTTTCCTTTTTCCATGTTCCTTCTCACTGGCTACAGTTATGGTGTTGCAGGAATTAACCATTCTGATTTCTATATTAACATTTTATCACAAAAATTCCCAGGTCACTTCCTATCACTAGCTTTTCATATTAAGAGCTTGGGTAACCACTCAATGAGTTGACAGGCTATAATTTGAATCCTCTAAGCTGACACTTCACTGTAACCATTTCTCCCACAGAGGAGCCAGTGCCCTCTCGCTCTTCCTGTGGTGCCCAGCTGAATGTTTGCATTGTGACTCAAGTATATTTATTACTTGGGAAAACATTCAGCGTCTGAACTGCTGACCCGAGTCTTCTGCCGGGGATCAGGGAGGGGATACACAGAGTCCGTGCTCAGCAGTTTTGGGAACTGCAAAGCAGAAGCTCCTCAGCTCTGCCTTAACCAGACTTCTTTCCCACTCTGCTTCTCAAGAGGCCTCACTCTGAGATCAAACACATCTGCCTTTGGGCATTCAAAATGCCGTTCATTTACTCATAAATAAGAAGGTGATGCTAGACCATATAGACCTAACTATACTGTCTTGGAAGATGGGGGGAATGTGTTTGTTAGATGTCCTTGCTCTGAGATCACCTCTGATGCCTGTCAACTCTTCTAAGGAGAAAAATGCTAGATGCACCTAGTCTCTCTCTCCTCCGTTTTTTTGGCTTCTCCCTTCCTCTCCTGCAAGTTGTGAATTATTAAAATGACATTTTTTTCTTCTTCTTAACTTCACTGCAGAAGCCTAGCTTTCAATTCTGGTGTCGGCTCAAGTGAGAGACAGGAAAGAACGTAAATTTACAACTGAAAAATCTAAGTAAAACATAAGGGTTCTGTAATGAAAAGGTACAGGAAACTAGAGGACTTGGACTAAAATGTGAAGGCGTGTTCGGGACCAACTCATAAAAGCGGTCACTACACTGGCAGAGTTTATGTCTGGGGATGAAAAGCATTGAGTAATGTTCTTGCCAGAAAGGACGTTCTGGCCCAGCCCATGCAAACAAGCAATAGGAGGCTGGAGCCTTGCCGAGCCTGCCTGGAGCGTCAACAGCTGTGAGGTCAGTTCCAGCTCAGCAACACAGGCAGTTGCTTTCTTTCGGGACAGAGTCAACAGAGAGCCCATGGCCCACCCACACAAGGAACGGAGGGATCCAGAAGATGAAATACATTGACAGCGCCACTTGGGTTTCCTCTGATCCGTGTTGGTGACTATGAGCCAAGATGCTCACAGGGACAAACTGATGTAGAAGTCATCTACTACTGATTTTGCTGCCTTGGGTCGGTCAGGCTTATTCACCATGTGAAATATTTCAGGCAAGGGGCTCTCTCAGTCCATTTTGTGTTGCTACAACAGAATCCCTTATGAGAAGTGTTGTATAAAGAAAAGAGGTGTGAATTCAGTTCCGGGACCACATTGTCCACATAGAACAGTAACTTTGCTAGGGAGGGTTCCCATCCCCCAACTGTGTCGCAACAGAGAAGTGAAAAAAGAACAGGCTCGACTCTGGTTCCCATTTGTGTTTGTAGGCATAAGAGTTCAAGAACATGGGGTGGCCTCATCAGTAACACATTCTTAAGAGATCTACCTTAATCCCTTTCAGAGGTGCTACTCCTATGACCTAGTCACCTCCCACTAAGCCCCACCTCTTAAAGAGACAGACTATTACAACAGGGACAAACCATTACAATGGGGACAAACTGTTATAATGGGGACAAACTGTTAAAACAGGAACAAACTATTACAAGGGGACAATGGGGACACACTAAAATATATCTAAACAGTATTAGGGACCTATTGCGTAGTAGGGCTTTTTATAGCTAGACAGGACATTGTTCTGCTTTTAAATTAGCCTAGTTTACTTTCAGTAGGGCTCCTTCATGTCAATAGACTCTACCCTTTTCTTCTAAATATTTTTGCTCCTGTCATATTTTTCTGTTTGGAGGTTACTTTTTTAAAAAATGCACGCAGCATTTTTCTATCTTTAAATAAATCAAAATCAGACAACTTGTAATTTATTTGGTGCAGCTTAGTTGGCCTTGCAATATCAAATTTTCTCTTTCTTCATAGGAAATCAATCTGAGCACTGAGTAACCTACGTGGTTTATAGTCCACTTCAAACTCTGGGATAATCTAATAAGTCAAGCTATAAATCAAAATTGCCAATGGGAGGAAAAGAGTCCTTTCCTTTCTATTTAACTTTTTAGGAAACAAAAACCAATCTGGTAGTTTCCAAGACACTAGTCTACCTTACCAACCTTCCCTACAAATCCTGACTAAGAGAGTGACCCTAAAAGTGGCTTATTATTAGCTGTGGGTAGAAGAGACAGCGTTGGGGTCCAAACATAGATTAGAGAAATACAAATATTGGTTAAAATACAAACCTAGCATAAGATTCTCAAAAGTGAATCTTCACACTGCCCTTTCTGCTGTGCTGGGCAGGAGCTGGCTGTGGTACAGGGGAACCTAGTTCTCCTCCTCCAGTCTCAACTCTGACCCCCATTTCTGGCTGCATGGGTTGAGGGCAGGAGATTGGTAAAGAGGGAAAGGCTCAGGAGGTCAGACAAGTCAAGGGGAAAACTTGTGTGACTAGGTGAAGAACCTTCTGGCACAAAGCCACACGAGTCTGAAGACAACAGCTTTTGAAAGGTGGTGTGACATTGCTAGACGGGAGCAACCTTGCCCCAGGAAATACACCTTGACTGGGAGGCCTGGGCAGCAGTTCATGCCAACCAGTTTCTTCTGAAGGTCCTTTCACACAGAGAGCAAGGGCACAGTTACACACGCAACTGACTGGTAGCGGCACTAGAAGAAGGTGGGTTTCAGGCAGTGAAGGAATGGACCTCCGTGGACAAAGGAACAGGAAGAGCAGACTTTTCGAGATTTTTATGCTGGGAACCCTGCAGTTCACTAAGTTGCTTGGGGTGTCACATGATGCATGACCATCCCAAGAGGGTCTTCCAAGGAGCTAGTCCCAAGGCCCGCCAGACCAGCACTCCAAAATACACAGTGGTCCTCTGTTCAGAAGCTGGAAACCAAGTTCACAAGACTCCCAGTTCATTCTTCCAGGGTGCAGAGCCCTCAGCTCGTGTGAGCCATTAAAGGGAGACCCCGGTGTGTGCTGTAACTACGTGAGGTCTCCCGTTTCTCCTGAAGGGCTCAGCGACTTTGCATCAGCACCTGTCACCTCTCTGAACAGGGAGCTCTGATTCCCCTGGGGAGGAGCTCACCCAGAGGACATGAAGCGGAACGGCAGTAGGGCAGTACGGCTGCTCAACTACAAAGGTAGTTACCGAGTTCATCTCATGAAAGGGGCCATTTCTATGTCCTACTCAGTTTCTCGCCCATGTCATTAGCTTTATATGTGGATCAATTTCTTTGGGAAGTCCAATGACTTCTGCTTGTAATTCATCTTGCAGCACTACCGTGAAGCTTTCTGTGAGCTGAGACTCAATGCTGAGGGAGAAGCAACTCCAGGATACACGGATCCCCAGCTACCCAGCAGCTGCTCCGCCACAGGCCTCCCATCGTCATCTGTTCTCAGACCTTGGCGCTTCTGAGTTGCTTAGCAGGAGCCCTTGACAGACGCATCTGTGAGATGTCGAGATTGACAGTGGATTAACCACTGGCAACTCAACGAGTCAGGGAGAAAACACAGAACACAGAAATGGAAACGACACCGTTACTGAGTAGGCGCCACTGCATTGAGGCTGGAGAAATTCTGTTTGACATTTAACAGATTAGATAGGAACCGCCGCCCCACCCCAGTGTCATCTTGATTTTCATGCTATCTGTGTGCAGATGCTGTGTGCTCCAACTGGGCAATGCTAAGTTTGGAACTCAAATTACCACACCAAAGTGGGCACACACTATTACTGGTGGAAGGCAGATTAAGTTGATGAACACAGAGTCATAATCTTTTAATCTGAAACCCAGATCTTAAAGATGGAGCAGTCTTGAATGAAAACAAAGGTGTCACATCACTTCATCTCAGGAACATCGACTTCCCTGGTCTAGGGAAGAACACTCCATGTTTCAAGTGGGCACTCATTTCTTTCACTTTGGTTCCAGGCGGGCACAGGGACAACACACAGTAGGTCTTTAATCTGACTCCTTTGAAAGCAGACGGAGGCTGCCAGTTGGCTAGTAGATGGTAGCACACAGTAGGTCTTCAATCTGGACTCCTTTGAAAGCAGAGGCTGCCAGTTGGCTAGTAGATGGCAGGTGCAGCCCATGGGCCTCTACTTGGCTTCTCAGCAACAGAGAGGGCTTGTTACTAATCCCATCTCATTTACTTTTCAGAGCAACGCTGAAAGGCTAACAAGAGGGGAAGTTTAAACGGAGCTATTCTAAGCAATTCACAGATAATCAGTGGGTAGTAAGCGCCAGTAATATTTTTAGTACATTATTTCATACGTGAAAAAGCCAAAACTTCTCAGCCATTGAATAGCGTAGTCTGGGCAATCCAGTGAGTCTTTGTTGTTCACCACGAAGAAGCTCATGGGCTCTTTTCAATCTTGGGGCAGTGTATTCATTTTCAATAAAAAAAAAAAAAACTGAGGCACAGTGAACTAGATATGCTTGTGTTAACTGGCTCTGTCGTTGCTATCTGTGTATGACATGTGTGCATGTTCTCACATGCGTGCTTACCTGTGGAGGCAAGAGAGGTGCCTTCCTCTTCCTCTGCTGCTCCCCGCTTTATTTTTTCATTTGTTTAAAGAGTGACAGAGCTCTAACCGGCATATGCAAAGAAAGTACCATAAGGAAAGAAATGGTTCAGTGGGTGACAGGAGCCTGAGTAAGGCCCCGTACTCTCCAGTCCTAAGACATCTTTCTCTCCACAACCAAACTCAGAACATACTTACTCAACTAGACTGTCTGGCCAGCAAGTTTCTAGAATGAGTCTGTCTCTGCCTCCCTAGCACCGAGGTTGTAGACCTGTACCCCATTGTCCAGTTGATCCATGCTCAGGCCTTCACGACTGCATGACAAACACTTTATTGACTGAATCATCTCCCCAGCCCTGTGGCCAGAGGCTCCATATCTCATACTCTCAGTCTGTGTGGTTTGTGGGAACCTACAGTTCATGTCACACAGCCTTTCGTTCCTCCCTTGCCACCTTACTTTAGTCATGAGGGATTAGCCTGAGAAGGGATAAAATGGAAATCACTTATAGGTTTGTTTGCTGGACAATTTTATATCAACTTGTCACAGGCTAAAGTCATCTTAGAGGAGGAAACTTCAATTAAGAAAATGCCTCCAGGCTGGGCAGTGGTGGCACACGCCTTTAATCCCAGCACTCGGAGACAGAGGCAGGCAGATCTCTGTGAGTTCAAGGCCAGCCTGGTCTAGAAGAGCTAGTTCCAGGACAGGAACCAAAAGCTATGAAGAAACCCTGTCTCGAAAATTAAAAAAAAAAAAAAAGAAAAGAAAAGAAAATGCCTCCAGTGTCCAGCTGTTGGGCATTTTCTTAATTAGTTATTGATGTGAGAGGGCCAGGGCCATTGTGGGTAGTGCTATCCCTGGGCTTGTGGTCCTGACTTTTATGAGAAAGCAGGCTGAGCAAGTCTTGTTGTAAAAGCCAGGAAGTAGCACCCCTCCATGGTCTCTGCATCAACTCCTACCTCCAGGTTCTAGCCCTGTTTGAGTTCCTATCCTGACTCTTTTCAATGATGGATGAGAATATGGAACTTTGAGCCAAATAAACCCTCCCCAACTTGCTTTTTTTTCTTTTTCGGTCATGGTGTTTCATCATAGTAATAGAAACCCTAAGCTAGTTGGCTGGCAACTTCTAACTTGTGGAGTGGTACCATTGAATAAAATGACCAGAGGAAGATGTTAATCAATGAGAAAGTAATCAACCAGAGAGGTCCTCAGAATAGGCATGAGAAATGAATAAGTCTCTAGAACCACAAATTCAATGGGTGTGTAGAGTTGGCCCTAACCCAACAGAGCGCCGGTTCTAGCCTCCACTGTGCTCAGTACCACTGTGATCCCTACTCCTTGTTTACCTCAAGATTCAACACCACACGACTCTCCAGTGTTAGCTGTCTTGATTTGAGCCAACTCTGCGTCTTATCACCAAAAACAAGATGGTTCCACTTATATGAATCCGAAGTCTACGGGGGTTCCAGTCCACAACTGAGAAATATGAAGAGCAAGCTGTCCTGGCTGGTATTGTGGCTCTACATTCCCAGGTGCACTTCAAAGTACAAAGGATCCTCGTGGGGCGGGTGCTCAGCCCAGCTTGACAAAGGCTAGGTGAAGACCTCATGTTATCTCCTGAAAGCCTCTGAGTGAAGAGTCTACTGGAGGACAAGAGGATCTCATTTGTTCTAGCTCAGTGGGGTCTGATTAAGGAGTGCCTGCAGGGTAAAGTCCTGGAAAAGGTACACCCAGCAAGACATCAAAGTAATGGAGGGACAGTAGGCACTCAGCCTCGTCCACGGCTCTAATGCAGTAAAAGCAATCTAGTATTTCTCCTTAACCTCCTATGGTTCCTGGAAACAGCACACAGGGTTTTGTACTTAAAGTGGCAAGGCATGTTTGCTGAATTCTTAAATAATTTTCTTTCTTGTTGGTTATTTTATTTTCCTAGGTCTAAAAAATCATCTTATATCGGAACTCACATACATCTTTACCCTACTGTGTAAGTAGAACTTCATGGTTGCTTTCTTTCTGGTTTACTTTGGACTATTTACTGATCACCTCCAGTTTGCTATTTTTCTAACTTATGAAATGACAGGAAGGAAAGATGGGTGGAAAGAGGACAGCTGTCAACACATACCTTGTCGGGTCCCACAAAGGGACCTGTCCTGCTGAAATGACCGTTCCTATTCCCATTGACTCTGCTATGATTAGACTTTAGCTGAAAGTCTTAACAAGGTATAGTATTTGCAGCCAGACATATGGAGTGCAGCCTTCAATCTTTCTGCCTTTAACTCGCCTGATTAGCCCCTTCCAGAACAGTTACAGGAAAATGACTCAAACCACTAAGGCAATCTCAAGTTCAGTAGGATTGCTTGTAAAGTCAAATGTACCCTTTCCATATAACCAGAAACTGACTCCTAATCTGACCCAGGAGTAATAAAAATTATGTTTGTGCGGGGGGGGGGGGAGTAGTAGCAGCAGCAGCAGCAGCCCGGCCTAAAGCTAGAAATAACCCACACATTCTTCATTTAGTGAATGTCAGCACACCGCACTCTGAGGCACAGTGTAGCGGACTGCTGCTGAGGATAGAAAAGGAAGAGTTGCTGATGTACACTCTGCCATGGGTGAAGCTCCCAAATGAGCTGCAGAACTGAAACATGTACTCTACGATTCCCATGTCATATTTGGGTCAAGAAAGCTGAGCAGTGGTTGCCAGGGGTGAGCAAGGAGGACCATGAAAGAATGTGTTTGAGCCTCAGAAACACCCCACATCTGGATTATGGTGGTCAATACCTAAGCACTATACAAAACTCACAGAGCTGTACATGAATCACACTGTATGCACATTGCACCTCGGTATAGAAACGTTTTCAAGGTGAAGGCTTGGGAATCAGATTGCATTCAAACCTTGGCTTCTTGTCATTTTGGTCAGGACCACAAGATATTTAATTTTCTTGATTTGTAAAACAGAGCTAGTAAGTGTCGAGGCTGCTGGGGGAAAGAGAATAAAATAATGTACGCAACTGTCTGCAATAACGCCAAGGACTCCATAAATGGTAGTTAGTACTGTCTTCGTTCCTCATTAAAGAGTAAGGGGATTGTTTGGGGAAGAGATTACTAAACAGGGTTGTATGGGAAATATGAGTTTTATTAGGGAGCTTATGAAGAATACTGGAGCCTTGTAAAAATGAAGACATATCTTTTACTTCCTCAGCAAAATTTAATCCCCTTTATGAATTCTCCATTCTTCCTCTAAATGTTGATGAATGGCTTCATAGTCATTTGTTTACCTTTCTGGAGTAAGTAAAGGCCATGATGAATGAACTTGAGTTCCTGGAAAATAGAGAAAAACATGAAGAGATAGATAAATAGCAAGCAGACGCAACACTCCAGCTCCTCCAGTAGTTCCTATTCATCTGGCCATGGAGGAGCTGTTTGCACCCAGTACTGATGGTCCCAGGAGCTGGTGACTCGGCAGTCACCTACAGAGGCAGGAAGATGGCATCCTCAGAGAGCTTGGGGACCACATTCTGTGAAGGTCACCAAGTCAGCTTTCTGTGCTTCCCTCCCACAGAAATTTGAATATACCATGTCTCTGCTTGCTGGTCATTTAGGAAAATCACTCCTACTTACCCCACCACGAATACTCAGAGTCTCTGACACTGCATCTTATATCTTCTTTTTAAAAAGCTATTGACTGATTGATTTTGGTAGTACTGAGGGTTGAACCTAAAGCCTTGCTTATACAAGGTAAGCTACATCTCCAGCCACTAACTATTTGTGAAATGATAGCTCAGAAATTTTCAGAGAAGAGACAGATGGCTGAAGGGAGACAGTGCTCCCTTCAGCCAGTTGCCTTTAACTATAAAATTTTATACAATTCTCATTTATCAAGACTAAGAAACAAATATAAGTACACTATCATTACCTGGAAGATAGGCCATATTCGGATTTGAAGGCACAATCCCTAACCATGAACTGAAACTCTCTTCAGTCCCTAACCTTTCAGTGCTTTCTGAAGTCAGAAACAGTTTCTGTCTCTTAAGATTTGAAGTCCAGGATCTAGCTATGGCTTGAATGTATCCCCCCCAAAGTTCTTGAGCAGAAAATTTTATGTTAATGGTGCATTCCCCCATTACTCTATGTTCTTCTGATAATCCTTTTCTTCCTACACATCGCTTAATTTCTACCCAGACTGCTCATGAATTGTTAGTGATTTGAACTCGTGCCCAGCAGGCCAGCTCTCAGCCAGGCTCTCACACTCTTACACGGTGTGTTACTGTTAAAGTCGTAACACTGAGCCAAACATGATGGTGCATGCCTGTCATCCCAGCACTCAACTAAGATGGGAGCATGCTAGACTGGGCTACACAGTGACACCTAGTCTGAAAAATATAAATAAAATTTCAGCATGGCATTACACCTGAACTCCGCACTTTGATTCTACATCTGCAATGCCTGAAGATCGTTAGCTGACCCCTGGTCTTTCTGTTCATGGGGCACTCTGCTGCCTCTTTCCCATCATTCTCTGTAACAGTGCCACACCTTCACATTCTCGATCTCTCTATCCAAACTATACAGTCACTGTATTCCTTTAAATAGTCAGGTTAGTTTATAAGGATCAAGCTGAGGCAAGCAACGACGGTGTTGCTCTTGCACCATTCATACCTATGTAGTGTCCTCTCTTCAATAGACTACTAAATCAACACAGTACTCTCTAGGTGCTAACAGGCGACTCTCAAATTAGGATGTAGAGAAACTGCAACCTCTGCCTGGGCAATTTAAGACTACTGTCCTATAGGACGTAAGCTACGGGGTCATGAGATCATATAAGTCATTCTGAATTGAAAACTTTTTGTTTGTTTGTTTTTAGTCTTGTTTTGGGGTGGGGGAAGTTGGGAGACAGAGTCTCACTGTATAGCTTTGGCTGGCCTGGAACTCATTATGTAGACCAGACAGATTTCAAACTCACAGAGATTCGCCTGACTGACTCCTACCTACTGAGATTAAAGGTGTGCGCCACCATGACTGGTTTCAAGTCATTGACTCTGTGGAAGAGACCATCGCAGAAGAAGGGAGAACTCTGTGCATCAGTACACATCAGTATACAAGCCAAGTGACAGATTCACCTTGAAAGTGGAACCCAAGCAGATCCCTTTGACGTAAGCAGTGTTATAAGACTCTATGATATAAACATAACTAAGTGTTCCTTGCATTCCTGGCCCAAAGGAAAAGGAATCCATTGTAAGTACTTATTGGTGCTTTAATTTGCATCAATACCACTTATTGTGCGGTCATAAATATTTGACATATAATGGATTTGATAGAAACAGACCAGATGCCAGGCAACCAGTTGGGAGGTCACAGATAGCCAGGCAAGTGCTGACAAGGGCCTTAATAGCTGTGAGATACAGACGGGTGGCAAAGAAGGCTCCTAGACATATTTAGGAACAGAAATCTGCATGAAGCTGAGAGGATGTGGGTGTTCTAGGCGCATGCAATTATTCTCAACTTTCTAGCTTTGCTGGCCAGATGCCAAAAATTAAAATAGAAAAAGCAGGGGGATGATTCCCTTGGAAGAGGCTGATGTGAAGAATTATGACTTTGAACTTGAGGCACACTGAGGTTTCTAGTGGACGTACTGCAAGAGACCATCGCTGTCACCCCTAGGACCCAGTGCCCACTTTAAAGACCTCTTACCACACAGTTCCCTGGTCTATTCTGTCAACTAACTGCATCTTACATCTGCAGAATTTTTGCTTCCTTGGATCAAGATTTTTGGGTTGTCCTGGAGATCTCACATTTTCTCCTCATTATTGCAGTCTTTGCCCAGCCAGTGCCAAGGCTCCACTTCAACCTCTACCCGCTGTGCTCCCAATGCTCTGCAGCAAGGCTCCAGAGTCTAAGATTCATCTCCTAATAGTTGATAGAATGAGGTTTTATTATGAAAGTTTGATAATGGTCATAATATCTTTTATAGCTATGTATTCAAACTTCTAGTTGAGATAACCATGTTCTAATTAATTATTTTCTGTGATTGTTGCAATGCCATATGTTTGCATATAAACAGAGACGCATAGGTACACACATGCATACATATCAGACACATGGATAACTGTGGGGTATAGGGTTCTCAAGAGCACATGGAAGCCATATCGTGATTTAGTCATCAGAACTGTCTGCGAATAAATATTCTTAGTGTTCCCCTGGAGAGTAAGAACATGTGCAACTTATGCCTGGCAGTCATAAAAGCTAGGATGTCCTTTACCAAGTTTTCTTTTCCTTCCTTTTGATTCTGGGGTCCTGATAGACTGCAGAGCTTGCTGCCAATATATGAAGTACAAACACGGGATAAGAATGAATGCTCGCTGTATAAGGTCAAAGAACTTAGAAAAAGCAATACCTTCACCCAGCTTCTCCTGCTGGATACAGCTACAATAGTATTCCAGCTAATTAAGAGTACATCCCCTTGAGTTTTTAGGCCCCTGGTATCAGGTAAGTAATATCTGAGCGCGAATGATTTTATATACTGACCTAAACAAGCACCCCTGCCTTCCTGGGTTATAAATTACAATTTGAGGAAAGTAACTAAAGGTGTCTGCCTCCGGTTTTCATTTTTAAAAATGGAGATCAATAGTTGGCCTAGAACTATATTTTCATTTTCAGTTTTAAAACTTGAACTAAATTTAGAGTATACTTTAAATGTCTTCCAAGCATCCTTTGGGCTACTGGTGTCTATAAAATGTCCAGAAAATGATCTAAGTTCAAGATTGCTTGAAAAGATTAGTAAAAGCATATGCTTTCTTGGTGGAGGTAGAATCAAAGTATAAAAAGTGTAAAGACAATGAACTTTATTATATCTCTTTTATCATTTCTTATTAATCTAGTTCACTTTTATAGTATTGGCATAAAAAAGTGTCAAAATCCCATTAATTCATGGTAAAATGGGTTTTCTAAGAGTTATGCATATACTACATAAGTTTATATTCTTGTGTGCATGTGTATCTGTGTGTCAGTGTGCCTGTGTGTGTCTGTGTATATATCTGTGTGCGTTTTCTCTGTGTGCATGTCTGTGTGCGTCTGTGTGTATTTCTGTGTGCGTTGTCTGTGTGTGTGTCTGTGTGCATGTCTATGTGCATGTCTGTGTGTGTGTGTGTGTGTGCGCGCACAAAGAGGGAAAGAAAGAGAGGTTAGACAGGGTCTCACTATATAATCCAGGCCACCCTCAACTCATGGGCCTGCATCTACTGCTGAGTGAGAGGATTCCAACCTTGAGTCACCAGGCCTACCCGGTACTCTTAGATGAAGGCCTTGTGCAAATGTCTCAAGCATTTCAACATTGGACCTACTGACTTGTTGCTACACAAGGGAATTACACCTGAGGACAAACGTGGTAAATGATAAAAGAGTCAAGGGAATGAAATCTTTCCAAAGTGCTGTGGGTGTCTTCTGGGTCTGTATCATTCTCATTAGCTGCATTTTTTCTGGAAAAACTGAAAGACCCCTTGGAAATGTTTGGCACTCTGAAGAGCAGATGAGCTAGGCCTTGCTGGTTCAGGCTGCTTGCTATAGTTGGCTTTTCTGTTGCTATGGTAATATTTGGAGACCAAAGCAACTTGAGGAAGGAAAAGTTTACTTGGCTTACACTTGCATATCACAGTCCATCAGGGAGAGAAGTCATGGCAGAACCTCAAGGCAGGAGCTTGAAGAAGAAAGCAAAGAGGGAGGCTGCTGACTGGCTTGGTCTCTGTGACTTTTTTTTTGATATGAACAACTGACCCAATGGTTCTAGGTTCCAGAACCCACAGTGGACTGGGCACTTCCATCACTAATCAAAAAAGTGCTCTACAGATGTGCTCACAGGCCTGGATAGGTTCCCTGCCCTGTGGAAAGTCCAAGGTCCTCCCCCCTCTATCACAGCTGGATAGTGACAGCTTTTCAACTGAGGTTCCATCTTCCCAGGTGACTCTAGCTGATGAAAACTAGCAAACACTATTATAACAAAATAAAGATACTTAAGCAGAGGATACCCACTTCTCAAAGTTCTGTGGCTGGAACTCCAAGACCAGGGTGCTGGCAGGGGCCAGGTTTTGATGACTGATTTATTTCTGGCTTCTAAACAACTGTCTTCACACTGTATGCACAAATAGTCTTTCTTTGACGGCCATGTGGAGATAGAAAATCCCTCTTTCTCTTTACACTAACCACGTCCAACCACGAAGGCAACATCCTATGGCCTAACCTAAGCCTGAGCAACTCCCAAAGGTTCCATCTCCACACACCATCACAGTGGTGGTAAGGCTCAAATATATACATTTTGGAAGGAAACACAAATATTTAGCCTCTAACTACATGATAATTTTTTTGAAATTTATAAATCAACACAGATACTGTTGGGCAAAGAATTTAACATATAAGTAACTGAGGTTTAAAAAAATTTTTTGAAGAAAAAAAGCTACTATTTTTTGATCCATGTTGTTGGCTTGCTCATAATGATACAGATTGGTCAGGTACGTGGACAGCCTGCCCTGAACTTGTTAAGTAAGTATGGTAATAAAAGGTCCTGGGACAATAGCTTTCTAACAGCAGAGATTAGATCAAGTGAACTATATACAAAGGTACCTGATTAGAGCAATCTCACCATGCACATGTCTTAATCCCTCATCTCTTATCTTACTACATAATAACATGTTGCATTAAACTGTATATAACACAAAAGCTGTCATCAAGGAGCATGGTGAGGTGACTGGTTTTAATCTAAACAATGCATGCAATTACTTATTACTTATGTATTGCTGATGTCATGGTAATATATCATTCTACACCTGGTTCTTGGTGCAATGTGTGAGATCCTTGATCTTCAGGTTAAACAGGTCACTTGTTCAACAAAGAATAGAAGGATGAGCACGCTTCCCACCGAACGGCGGTTGCAGGCAAGTAAACACACAGTCATAGTGCAGCTGACAACTGCTCTGAGAAGAGCAAGTGTGGGAGCAACAGACACATTCAGAGGCGGCTGACCCTGTACGGGCTTCCTGGAGGAGGCGCTATTCATACGAGTAGGTGCCGGCCCAGGAAAGAAATGGGGAGAGAGGAGTGGTGTTCAAGAAAAAGGTTAGAGTGTGCCAAGCAAAGAAAACAAACTTAGAAATGGTGGCTGGAAGGACAAAGTCCAACACTCTATGGCAGCAGTTCTCATCCTTCCTAATTCTGTGACCCTGTAATGCAGTTCCTCATGTTGTGGTGACCCCCCAAACACAAAATGATTTTCATTGCTGCTTCATAATTGTAATTTTGTTATTTTTATGAATCCTAATATAAATATCTGATATGTGACCCTCCAGCAGGATCATGACTCTCAGGTTGAGAACCATTGCACTAAGGGAAGAACATTGCTTGTCTATGCCAAGAGCACAGCCTAGAAGGGCAAAGGTTACAAAATGAAGCTTCAGGAATCTAGATTAAATTGTATGCATATATTTGGTTTCCAATTTATGTAGGGTACAAACAGAATCATCCAATACTTTGTTTATTTAAATACTACTTGGACCTCAAGAGTGAGAATAATGGACGCAGAGAACAAAAGGGAGATTGGGAAGTAATTGCTCAGATGATGTAAAAATTCAACTCTACATAAGGAATACATCCAGTAAATTCACTTTATATCACACTGACTTTAATGGTACTATTATATACTTGAAAATTGTTGAGGCATTTTAAGTAATTTTACCATTAACAATGTGAAGTGATCCACATGGTATCTTGGCTTAGCACTCAATAATATATATGCATTTCAAAATCCATGTCGTACACATATAGATATACTATTTTGACAGCTAAAACAGTTTGCGAATACTTCGGTGCAGCCTCTATATTGTTCATATTAAAATGCACCAAAGCCATTAATAACATTCTTACTGGTGTTTGGGAACTCAGCGTAATATTCTTCGGGTTTTGTTTTTGTTTAACACAATTTCACTGAAATGCTGGAGCAATTATCAATCAGCTTTATCCCCTACATCTTAAACTAATGTAAGCCATTTGAAATTTTATTGACTATCATGAATTGTTGGTACTAAACATCTCCTTCATTGAGTGAATACTTACTGAATCTACTGTTGTGGAATATTATTTTAAGATGTGATATTTTTGGTTACGCTGCATTTGTTTAACTCCGCGAAGCTGTCATTCTTTGCCTATCTAAAATACCTGTTGATCTAATAAAGAGCTGAACGACCAAGAGCGAGGTGGAAGAAAGGTTAGGTGGGGTTGGCAGGCAGAGAGACTAAATAGAAGGTGAAATCTGGGAGGAAGAAGGAGCAAGAGAGAACAAGGAGAGGAGGACGTCAGGGGCCAGCCACCCAGCTACTAGCCTGCATGGAGTAAGAGTGAGAGTAAGATACACAGACATAAGAAAAGAAAATAGCCCAAAGGGAAAAGCTAGTCAGGGCAATTTAAGTAAAAAGCTGGCTAGAAACAAGCCAAGCTAAGGCCGGGCATTCGTAAGTAAGAAAAAGCCTCTATGTGTGGATTTATTTGGGAGCTGGTGGTGGCCCCCCACGAACAAAGAACCAGCGAGTAAAGAAAGAGTACAAAGAAGAGTAAAAGCGTAAAAGCAAGCAGCAACGGTCTACTATATTCCACACTGTTGTGGTATCAGAGAAGTAAGTGGAGGAAATAATGCAAATTTTGTAACTTATTTTCTAAAAAGATAAGAGCCCAGAAAACACTAAAACCAAAAGGATCAGCATCAGTAAGCCAAATATGTAAGACACTGGCACAAATGTCAACGGAGCCAAGTGACAGGTTAACATCTCCAAGATGTCATGTGGCTGGCAGGGACACTGACCCCCACAGAGATGGCTGCACCTTCCAACATGAAGTCCAATCGTGAGAAAAGACACTACTATAAATTGGGGACTGTGCTATGAAATAATAGTCTTCAAAACCGTCAGTCATGAGAAGCAAGGACGAACTGAGGAACTGTCTGACCACAGGTGACCAAGGATAGTATTGTGACGAAATGAAGCAGTATGGTATTGTGCCCATGGGTCTGGAACTGAAAAGGGACGTCGTAGGAAAATCTGGCCACATTCAAATAAAACCTGAGGTTACATTCATGTACAGTGATCCAGTGCTTAAGTGGAAAGGTGACTTTTGCCTGAGGGACAGCAGTCGTTCTTAGTTATAGAAAGGAAGCACGGCCTTGACAGGAGCGATCCACCCCCACCCCACCACGCTTTCTCAAATTCGCTGAACCAGCAAGGAGAGCACTAGCCAAGAGGGAGAGGGAGGACTGGGCATGTCTGAGGCTAGGGAGGAAGTGTGAACTACTCACCCCAAAGAGTGGGAGGATGTCAGGAATTTACAGTGAGGCCTGTCGGGGCAGTTTTCCTCTCCGGCCCCACTCAGGCCTATAGCTTAAAACATCAGACAGGTAGAGAGCTGAATACCGAGGGCTGTGGTATAACCACAATAAATCCATTTTTATAGACCAGTTTGGATCTCATTTGAGTCAATAGCCATGGTAGAACATTCCTAGTAGATATTCGGGGACTCTTAGTACATGCTCAGTGCCACGCTAAGCTCTCTACTCTCACTTAATCTACAACACCTCCAACAGGGACTGCATGTCACTACTATTACCATTTTATAGATTAAAAAACTGAAGCTAAGGTTACGTGTCTTTGCACAAACTTGTATATCTAATATCTAATATGATCTGCAGTCAGCATATAGTCTAGGGGAAGACTTGGTGGTTAGAATTAGGCCAAAGAGTGTAGCTCATGCACATACTTGGCTTTGGCAGTCCTAGATAGGCAAGGAGTGACTATTCATTTACAGTACCTGAAAAATTAACATTTGTCATCAAATTGGTAGTGCCAATGATTCAGTGAGAATATATCAATTATTTGTACTCTGGTTTCAATGGCTGTTACTGCATGGCAGGATTACCCTGTGATGTGGGAATGGCCCAAAGAGACCATTATGACTTCACATCCACACTGACTTTGTGAACATTCCCTTCTCAAGGATATTTGGGGGGAAAGCTCTTGGCCTCACTGATAACCAGCAATAATGCCGGAATGTCCCTACAATAGTGGACCATCTTCTCAAACAGGTATGGCAGCTCAGTGTGCTGCCTGCACAAGCAAAATTTCCAGGTGAGGCTAGTCATTTTTAAAGGAAGAAGCTTACCCTCCAAACAGCAGGGACACTTAATTATACTTGACCTGCTGGGGGTTGCACTAGCCACATGATCAATGAGTTTCCCCAGCCTAGTTCTTCCACTCTCTCTTGTCACCACTTACAATAGATGCGCCATGCATGTCCTATGGTAGCTGACTCTCACTGCAGGGATGTCTTCAGATGGACTTCAAAGCATCAGTGCTCTAGCTTGGGCACCACAGGGATGTGAGAATTTATGCCCCCCCCCCCCGGGAAAGAAAGGAAGGCCCTGGTGCCCTGAAGAAAGTAAAATATAAGCCGGGCGGTGGTGGCACACACCTTTAATCCCAGCACTCAGGAGGCAGAGGCAGGCAGATCTCCGGGAGTTCGAGGCCAGCCTGGTCTACAAGAGCTAGTTCCAGGACAGGAACCAAACACTACGGAGAAACCCTGTCTCAAAAAAAAAAAAAAAAAAAAAAAAAAAAAAAAAAAAAAAAAAAAAAAAAAAAAAAAAAAAAACAAACAAACCTCAGCCCTTAAATCCTCTAAACTGTTTCATTAAAAAAATAAAACACTGCAAGTAAAATATAAGCCGGGCGGTGGTGGCACACACCTTTAATCCCAGCACTCAGGAGGCAGAGGCAGGCAGATCTCCGGGAGTTCGAGGCCAGCCNAAAAAAAAAAAAAAAAAAAAGAAAGAAAGAAAGTAAAATATATTCTAGAGACCAAAAAGAACCTCCCGAAGTTTCTTTCTTCAATTCAAAACTGCTTTCCCAGAGCAGGCTTTTTTTTTTTTTTTGCAAACCCCAGGAGTGCTCAATCTAATTTATCTTGGGCTACTCACTGGTCAAGGAGTTCTGGCAACAGCTAGGTTCTTGACCAGTTTTTGTCAAGCCTTAAGGCGCTGTGCAGGGTGCCAAGAACACACATTCTCCACAGTGGGGAAATCACATCCATTAACACAGCCAGATGAACCAGGAGGACAGGTGAGGTAGGCTGTACCTTTGTGCCAAGCTGGCAGCCTAGACGGACGCTCCCGTATTAGCATGCCCTCCCTGGCAGCAGTCCTGATGTCAAACTGGCTGCTTGCTGCCTTTGGGGTTTCTCAGCCCTAAATGCTCAAGTTCTCAGTAAGTCCATCCAGAAGGAATACTCAGATGTAGAAGAGAAAGGCTGTCAGTTCCTTAATCCTTCTCTGGGGGATGAACAAGCTAAAGTCACATAGTACTTTAACAACCCTCTCAGAAGCCACCAAAGACCAGAATGGCCAGCTAGACCAGAGTGTAGTTTTCTCTGACTGAAAACTTCGAGGCTCTTCTGGACAAACTCCATTTCATTTCTTCAAAGAGGAAGTCTTTCCTGGCATTCATGTTTCACCCCTTACTCTGGTCTTTCTCAGCAAACCCAACTCACCCAGGGAAGCTGCTAGCTAATTTTGTTTACGCAATGGAATAGCCCTCACTAAGACTCAGGCTGATGGTCCAAGATTCCAGTATTTTAGTATTAAGGAGTGTCAGCCCTTTAAAGGTATCTTACATCAGGAAAGGCAATGGTTAGGGTGAGGAAGCACTGGTGGATAAAATAGACCTGCAATGAATCACTTGTATGCAATATTCTACAGCTTAACCTGCTCCTCATTACCCCACTGACCTGGGCAGTAGAAAGGAGCACACACGGAGAAAATGAGATCCATAAATACGGTGAAGTGCCTAGCAGACGGTCCTGGTCCAATTACAGCCTTCCTGATTAGGATAGAAAGATACCATTTTGCCTTGGGAGACTCAAAACCCCATCCAGAGAGCACAGCTAGGCCACTGAACTTTGACTCTTTAGATGCTGTTACAAGGGAGAAGCACCGACGCTTTTCCAGTGTGGGTGTGCTTGCAGTGGTAGCTTAATGTGTGGGAGAGCTCCATCTGCGCCGCTGCAGTGAGGAGCATTGCTGCCTTGTGCTGCGTGTGCCAAGAGCCAAAGTCAAGGTCACCTCAAAGTCATAAGCATGAACTCAGGAGAGAGTGATAAAAAAAAAAAGTCATCCCCTTTGACAATGGAAACCCTTCATGAAACATGAAGGAATTTTCCAAGAGGAAACTACTGCACTCTGCCCAGCTCTAGAGGAGAGGATGTCCTGCAAGAGCCCGCAAGTCTCAGATGTTGTGAAGAACTTCACAGAGCCACAGGCCCGACCTTAAGCAATTTCCTTTTTATTCCTTTAGTTTTATGATGTCGCTGGAACACTGCTGAAGACAGCCCATTTTATAAAGCTTCAGCTGCAGCCCTTTCTATTTCTATGACCTTGAAGGCAGCCTCTTATTCAGTGAACAATGAGCTTCCTAACTACTTGCTCAGCGCTCTCTGTGTTGGAGAGTCGGCATTTAAGTACCTGGATGTCGGCAGCAAACCATGCGGACCTGAGTCCTGTCCTGGCCGTATTACTTCACTGATAGCGATCAAGTCAGACCTGAGTTTCCTCATCTGAAAACCAGGTGCTAGAACAGTACCGACCTCAAAGGGGGATCACGTACAAACGAACATTAGTATCTTTGGGAAATTTGAAAAGCAGATGTTATAAGCTGTCCACCTTCTCTAGGAGACACTATCTGAAACAGCCTTTGCTGAAAACAAGCGGCCATAAGGACTTCATGACTAAAATTAAACTTAAGAATCATCTTTGGCATTCTTCAGCAAACAATTTAAAAACATCTAAAAATAAACATTTTGCTCAGAATTGGGAGGAACAAGGTAGCTTGAGAAAGTCAATCTTCTGTCCGCATATACTCCTTTCGGGCCACATCACGGTCCCCATCGTGGCTCTCTATTCTCAGCTGAGTTTTAGGGTGTCTGAATTCCAAAGCAGACCATTTTCCTCCAGTGTCCTTGCCGCTATTACCTGTGTCACACTGGACAATGTATTCTCCACGAGTGCCCGTATGGATCAAATCAGTGATGATTAAAATTGTGAGGAGATGCTATCTTTAATCTGTGTATTTCCTCTCAATTTTCTATTCATAGTATCTCAGGAGTAGCTAAAACAAACACTTCTTCAAAGGTGGTCGGAGAGGTGGGGAGTTGGTTGTACTGACAAAGGTTGATAATTCTCAGCGAAGATATTTTAGAAGGCCTGAATTGTCTAACTTTACCATTCCTTTCTTTCCCTGAGATTTTTTTTTTATTGGGCCTGGCTATCAACAGAATAAACAGATGCATGAAAAGACAAGAGTATCTTTCTGAGGGAAAGGACATAAGTCTAACATTAAAAAACAAAACGAAAACTAAACCGGGTTTGAACATCTCCACTTTGAGCTATAGGCGTGTGACCTGGAATCAGAGACGTAGCCTCTCTAGACCAAAGCTCTACAAGGGAAAGGGTCTGTAAGGCTGCCACGAGTCCCACAAATGACTGGGAGACTACCTCACAAGTGCAGCGTGGGTAAACACTTGAAAAACTGAAGTACTTGCCATTATGAAACCTCAGCTCAGCTCACTCAGCCCAGGTGCTATGCAGACTTCAGGGCTCTGAACTGAGGCACAGAAGCTGACAGCTGGGCTCCAACCACGGTATCCAGGTGGGTGGCTCTGAAACTCAGGACGTGCCCAGCTAGGACTATTCTGCAGAGCTCTGGGGAGGATTACCAGCAGCAGACACTGCAAGGCAGGAAGAGGCAGCAGCAAATGCAGAACGATAAAACTGAATGTTTAAGAGAACAGAGTTCTCATCTAGAGTAACATTACTCTTCCGGAAGAGAGGCTCTGGTTTAACTACACTGAGATGCCTTTAAAGAACTGACCTTTAAGGATTAGTGGCTTGATTTCTTTTTTTTTATTTTCCACTCGCCTTGTTCTCTGTGGTCAGTCTACAAGCTAGTCGAAACTAGTTTTCGAAGAGCCAATAAAATTTCTTATGTCAGCATGGAAAAATTAATTACTCATAATAACTGTTCAGGACATTGTGTATACACCAAATGGAATGGCGTGTTTTCTTAGTGCAATGTCAAAGTCCTGTTATTACAATAATCTGATATCTGGAATGCTCGCTTCTATATTGTGAGTACAGTTAACATCTGAATACCTTGACCTGGGCAAGAAATAAAGAAGAGACAAAAATTCAGAACAAAGTAATGAATGTGTGATGTGTGTTATATTTAACCGCACAGGCATCCCAAGTGGCAGATGGAATATGAGGTCAATGTACTTGTTCATTTTAAATGCACAAACAGGTTTAAAGCTATTTCCGATGAAAATTGAGTACGTATATAAAAATCTATCTTCACATGTGCCTTGTTAAATCAGGCCGGTATGAGAAAAGTATAACACTAACTCTGCCCACGAAAGAGGAAATTAACCACCTGAGGAACCTTACCTACGAAGCATCTCCCTAGCATGTTGTTAAGTTTAACAAAGAGTTGTCCCTGGATCATCTGACACACTTGGGAGTGTCTAACTTTCAGTACAGACACTGAGCATGCTCAGTGTAAGCTGCCCTTCACCCCAGCCCAGCCATGCTGACTGAGAGGCAGATGAGGTGTGGACGAGCACAGAGCAGATGGACACAGTATGTTCCCTGTTCCTGACGAAGGACAAATCATGAGCTGGGATGGAAGGCTAGGACCAACCAAACACAGCAAGCCAGGGGGACAGGAATGGAAGGTTGTAGAAAGCAAACACGATCACACTTTTCCAATATGTACCAAAGCCCCTCAAAATACGCAGACATTTCACCTGATAGCCTTTTAGTAATAGAAATTTATAATCGGAGTGACTACATTAAAAATTCATACATAGCAATACATTTAACATTTTTATAGTTTTTATGATTTCTTTATTTATTTTATTTGCCTTTGTGTAAAGGTGTCAGACCCCCTGGAACTGGAGTTATAGACAGTTGGGAGCTGCCATGTGGGTGCTGCGAACTGAGCCTGGGTCCTCTGGAACGACAGTCAGTGCTCTTAACTGCAGAGCCATCTCTCCAATCCCCACCCCCATTTAACATTTTTTGATAGTAAGGACAAACTGTAAATAATCTGAACTTCCAACTACAGGGGAATACCAAATACTAATAAGTTGTGTTAGAAAGGAATGGTATATAATATACAAAAATTATGCTTCAGGAAAACATTTATTAATGAGAAAATACCTGATTTTATTAAGTAATGTGAGAAATACAACAGCATATGGTATACACTATCAATCTTGTAGCAGCTCACTATGGATATGATAGGAAAATAAGATTCCATGCCTTTTCCACCTGAAAAGACAGGTCCCAAGGCAGAGAGCCCATCTGGATGGGTGCTACGGCAGCCATGAGCCAGTCCTCCAATGGCTTGTATTTCCCTTTTCCCTGGAAAAGACTGATGCTGCCCAGCATAGTGGCACAGTGACCAGCCTTTAAATCTTAGCACTTAGGAGGCAGAGGCAGGTGGATTCCTGTGAGTTCAAGACCAGCCTGGTCTACATAACAAATCCCAGAACAGCTATGGCTACATAGTAAGACCCTAGTCTAGAGAGAGAGAGAGAGAGAGAAAGAGAGAGAGAGAGAGAGAGAGAGAGAGAGAGAGAGAGAGAGAGAGAGAGNCCAAATGAATTTATCAGTGGCACCTTCTTGACTCCCAGAGTACATACATAAGTAAAAGTTGCTAATACATTTGCAAAAGGAGGGCCATAAATGAGCAGTCCTAATATACTACTGACATCACCTCATTAAAATTAATTTTATACCATAGGCACAATGTTAACATTGTGCAGTTTAAATGAAAAATAAACACGCCATTTAATTCTGGAACATTGGAAAGGAACACAAATAAAAAGGAAAGCAGGCTAAAGGAAAGCTCCACAGTTTTCCCAGCTCTTGCCAGAAAGATCTTTCACCTTTATGTACAAAACTCAAGTTCCCACAGACCTCTGGAGCAATAAAAAATGTACTGTACACCACGAGCAGACCTGCTATAAATACCGTGGGCTGTGCAAGCGTGGCAGGCCACCTGGTCTTTGTGCAAAGGACACAGACAGCAGGGCTGGGACCTGAAACTAAGAAGAGGAAGAATGAAATAAGGACAGTAACCCAGACAAGGGTTGAGTCAGCTGGGGCGGCCTCAGACAGCACAGTCCTTGTCTTGCTTAAGCCCCAGGGTTCACTTGCTCAAACCCAGAGGCCACAGCCAAGTAGGTGGAGACCAGAGAAAGACTGTTCTGTGGGTTAAACGATGATTGACCTTGCCTTCCAAGTCACCAAGTCTTTTGAGGAGAAAACTGTCCAGACTGTTTCTATTTCTGCACTCCTGACAGGCTCAGCGAAAATCTTACAGAACGGCCCGAGTGCTGATCAAGCGCAGGCACTCCTTCGCTTACCAGTCCATGTGAACCCTTTACCCTTGCTGACTGCATCACCTGACCCACAAAGTGGTGTTAATATCCACTTGGCAGACATTTAGAAGAGTTAAAGACACACTTGCTGTAAAACGCCTGGCACACAATAGGTGTTTAATAACAGTCAGATCCCTTTTGCGTTTCCCCTTTCAGCTCTTTCTCTGTGAACTGCTCTACTCACGCCCAGACTCAAGAACAATGGCAATGGGTCCTACTGCACCTATTGGTTTCGTGGGAGCCTAGGCAGTTTGGATGCTCACCTTACTAGACCTGGATGGAGGAGGGTGGTCCTCGGACTTCCCACAGGGCAGGGAACCCTGATTGCTCTTTGGGCTGACGAGGGAGGGGGACTTGATTGGCGGAGGGGGAGGGAAAGGGGAGGCAGCGGTGGGGAAGAGACAGAAATCTTTAATTAAAACAAAAAAACAAACAAACAAAAAACACTGAGAGGAAAGAGAAGCAGGCCAGAGAAGATTATTTTCGGGAGCACAGACATCATAAAACCCTCCCAATAAAACGGCAGGTTACTGCGCTCCAGAGTTTTGCTGCTCATGTCTAGATGCTGGCTAATGGCTTTCTCCCCACCCCCACCCCCACCCCTACATGTGCACCGTCTTACAAGAATTACGCTGTTAGCGGATGGTTTAACTGCGAGCTTCTCCGTGTGTGTTTCATGTTGACTCTTGGGTTTGTTTGTATCTATTAAAAGAATCAAGGAAATAAGAATTTAAGAGATTAAAATTTCCTAGGCATCTTTCAAGAGATAAGCACTGAGGTCTATCTTTAGAACTTTATCATAATTGCCTGAAGAGATGGCTCGATTTCATGCAGCTAATCTGTATGAAATAAGTAGGTCAGAGGAGACTTACACCAAGTATGTGTTTGCAGTGGGATCCTGTAAGAGAATATCTATACGGCATATTTATTCATCTAACACACACTGGTTAGGGAAATTTTGCGTGTCAAGACGGGGCTTTAACTATGTGGTAACCATATGAGGATCACGGGTTTCCCACAAGTCACTAATTGCACATCGTCCTTAGGCAAGAGCTACAGATGTCCTTGGTGACTTCCTAGCTGCTGTATTGTTATTTCCCAGTAAATGTCACCATTTGGGGCCCATCTGACACTTTACAACACACAGAAGTTTCTAGAAAGTAATGCTTCTGGGGTTATGATGATCAGGAGCTTCAAGAGTGATGTTCTGGTCACACTTGCAAACAGTGGGTGCCCACGAGGCAGTCCGACAAATGAAAGCCTGGGGTCCTAGGAAATCCACTTAAAGGAGGAAGGTGTGCTCACCCTGTCTGAAAGATCTATGCTCTCAGGGAACGTGGTTCCCTTTTGTCTGCCCCGAATGGAACCCGTACACAATGCACGGCTGCTCTGTTTCAAAGGAAGAGACTTCTCTACAAAACCTGTCAGTTTCACAAGGCAGACTTCTTTACAGTGGCCAGAAATAGAACTGGTCCATGAAACAACCAGGTAATCACAGCCATTAACTCTTTAACAAACAGCAGGGGCCTTCCTTTCCCAATGTGTTTGGAATGAGAGTCTTTGCTCGCCATTGCTTTGGTTTAAGGAACATGAACTTCTCTTTCCAAAAAACGTTTTCAATGGGAATGTTGTAAAATTGTTAAGGAGTTTTCACCATAAGAAAACAATTGCTATGATTTGATAAGACAAAAACCAGAAGAAAAAAATGTTCATAATTCCAGAAAATCATTTTTCTCTCATTCTTTCTCTCTCTCTCTCTCTCTCTCTCTCTCTCTCTCTCTCTCTCTCTCTCTCTCTCTCTCCCTCTCCCTCTCTCCTTCTCTCTCTCTCTCTCGACAACCTTTAGGAGCCAGTTCTCTATCCACTGTGGATCCCAGAGATTAAACTCGGTCGCTTGGCTTGTAGGCTTGTGTGTCAAGTGCTTCCACCCGTTGAGCTGTTTTGCTTTGCCCCTCAATGGGGATGTTCTTTCGGGAACTCACCAAGGCCAGCTGTCCTGGGTCTGAAAAAGCATGGGATAAAACTGGACTCGCTGAACATAGAGGACAATGAGGACTACTGAGAACTCAAGAACAATGGCAATGGGTTTTTATCCTACTGCACATACTGGTTTTGTGGGAGCCTAGGCTGTTTGGAAGTTCACCTTACTAGACCTGGAAGGAGGTGGGAGGTCCTTGGACTTCCCACAGGGCAGGGAACCTGGTCTGCCCTTCAGGCTGATGAGAGACGGGGAGTTGATTGGGGGAGGGATATGGGAGGCGGTGGCGGGGAAGAGACAGAAATCTTTAATAAATAAGTAAAAGAAAAAAGAAAAATAAGATGTGAAAAGATTGTTATATACACTACTTATGACCAGAGGCAGAGGAAGCAGCTCTATGGTGGAGTGGTGGTTAAGTATTATAGGTCTTGGTTTAATCCTCAACACCAAAATAAATAATGAATGAATTATCTCATTAAAATAAAAATACCCGCAGGTGCACCCACTTCCTTCAGAAACACTACTAATATTCCATATGTATCTGTCTGCTTTTGTGCAACTACAAGCCGACACTCCTTGTGACCTGAAATGGAAGCACAGCCTGTCTTGCTCCCCAGGGCAGCTCATTCTCCAGCATCATGTTTCATGGCAGAGTAGCCTCTACTGCGTTATGATGTATTTAGCCAACTGAGGCAGGGATTTGTGGAGTCTGGATAAAGAACATCTTGGGAACTTTGGGAGTGGCTTCCCCTGTCTGGGTCGTCCTGGAAGTTCTATTCCCAGCCTGTGTGTGGGTCTGAGCCTCTAACTCATTGCTCTCCGTTACCAGAGGTAGACTTCGGGGAGTTGATTAGGCCCTGGAGTCAAACATTGTCCAAGTCACCTGATGCCTTTTGGAAAAGGAAAACTACAGCCTAACTTAGAACCTAACTTTCTTCTGACCAGAGAGATGCAAAGTATGAACTTTTAAGAGTACATCTTCACTAGTCCAGCTGGCATTTCTGCAGTCACTAGCTACATGCCAGGGACACTGTGACTCACCCAGCTTCAGCCTTATGGAGTTTGTACTATGACAGATGACAGCCTCAAGAAGGTGAGGTAAACAAAAGAGAAGCCTCGGGTTTTCCTGCTGCAGTAAACTGGGAACAAAGACTGTACATGACAATATATGTATATTTGGGACCATCCCCAAATACTTAAAGAGTCTTTTGAGTTCCTCGTCGAATTAAGAATTCTGTTGCCAAGTAAAAATTAACAGATTCTCAGGAGGCCAAGCCTTCTCCGAAAGGCAATAGTATCCAGAAAAGACATACTCTAGCCTTAGTAATGAACTTCATGGGCATCCCTTAATATATTAACTTTAAATTGTAGAAAACAACTCCCTGGAGTTTTGAAGGAATGTGCCCAGACACTAGATGACGTTAATCTGGATGTGACCAATCTACATTCATAAAAGTATGAGAGGATGCCCAAGCAATCAGGCTACATGGAGATAAGTGTGAAGCTAAAAGTTAGTGGGGGAACTGAAATATCTCTGATGGGATCACTGGGTCAGTTATGATATTCCTATATGCCCAATGGAAAGAATGAATAGGCCTATGCTGATTCAGGAAGATAAAATAAAAGAACAGCCAACAAGGCTACAGAGGAATGTCTATAGAGGTTAATACTATTTTCTTCTTTAAAAAATAAAGGATAATATTCTGTGTGTATTGTGTGTGCATCCATGCACACACAAACTCATGCATTTGCACATGTACACACACATACATATGCCCAGATGTTTGAACAGACTTGTATAAACATGGCAATTAGCATAGAGACTACTTGTCAAACAATATTATTTGGTATGCATGAAATGGGATATTACTAATTACGCAGTATGTCTTTTCATGATAACTAGCCACCGGCTTGCTAATTTTATAAAATCAGAATTTTAAGGAAGTATTAAGATGGGCCAGATCTAAAACCATGTCATCAAAAGCACTTTACTGTGATATTAATTGGCATTAATCAATGAGCTCAAGAATGAGAACATTAGACTTACAAAGGGCCAAAAATCTGAGGAGAAAAACCTAGTCACATAAAAATATAAGAATTATATCATGGCAAGATAAAGCTGCTATACATAAATCCTGGAGTTTGGGTCTAAGTCTTAGGATCCAATACTTATGTGTCCTACCAGTGAAGGTACATCTCCAGCTCTTGGTGTCTCCAAACAGGGACTTATTATGTAGCCCAGGGTGGCCTCAGACTCAGGGTCCGCTTGTCTCAGCTTTCTGAGTGCTAAGACCACAGGCCTGTCCTATCACAAGAATTTATCTTTTTTTAATCAATGAGACAGAAATGCTGCTGTGAGTCCCATACGGTCCTGGCGCTCAGGCCTAATTCTCCATTTAACTTGCCGTACGAGCTTGGGCGACTCTGTCAACAACCATAACACAACTTCCCAGGTCTGCAGCTCTGAGATTCAGAAAGAAAACTTCTAACTAAAAGGCCATTAGCATTGCATCAGCTTCCATGAAAAGACCCTGCACCTCTCCACCCCCCATATACATATGTGCTTTTGACCCTCTTTCTCTGAGGCTGCAAATTTGGAGCTGTTCCTTCTTGACTTACTCTTTGAAATTGAGGCCTCTGATGTGGGAATAGTTTCTTATTAATAAAGAAACTGCCTTGGCCCATTTTATTGGATAGAAAATTAGGTAGGCGGAGTATACAGAAGAGAATTCTGGGAGAAAGAAGGTTAGAGGAAGAGTCGCCATGATGCTCCCACTCCATACAGATGCAGGTTAAGATCCTCTCTGGTAAGCCAGCTCATGGGCTACACAGAATATTAGAAATGGGTTAGAACAATATGTAAGAACTAGCCAATAAGAAACTGGACCTAGCCGGGCCAGGCAGTGTTTGAAAGAATACAGTTTCCGTGTAATTATTTCGGGCATAACCTAGCCATGCGGGCGGCGGGGTGCTGGGGACGCAGCCCCGCCGTCCCTATTTCAACAGGCCTCCAGGCCACGGGCATTAGGAGACCTCTGAGAACCAAATCAGCCCCAACAGCCAGCTCAGGACTCTTGGCTACTCACAGGTCCTTTCAGTCAATTGTCACAATGCAAAGTCAGGCAACTTCTGCTCCCAGGGCTAGCTGCAAACCATCTGTCTCTACTCAGTTGAGGGCTATTGGGAAACAGCAGAACAGAAATCAGGATCCTAAATTTCCAAGCCTAACTTTCAATGTCCAGGCTTGGTGCCAGAGGCCATTCTCCATAGGTGGCTGCCAGGCCTGCCATCTGAATGCCAAGCAAGCCCTGCACAGTGGGGGAGAAATGGGGCAAGGGGAGCGGGGCAGATAAAGAAATTTCATCTTGGTTTTCAAAAGTACAGAGAAGAATGCACAGGAAGGCGCTGGCAAGAACTTTGTGCCGCTGACAGCGTCAGCAGAAGCATACCAGTTGGCTCTTATCCAGGGAGTTCCCCATCAGCTGCGGGGTGAGTGCTTCAGGTCCAAAGAGCATCGCTGCCTGTAGTGCTGAGCAGCCCAGTCCCCATTACAGCAGATCCCAGAGGCTTACAGGATGCAGCTCACGGACATTTCATTTGAGAAGAAATGATGGGAGGGGAGAGATACAGCATCCATTTCTTCTATTCCCTCTGCTATATTTTTATAGACTTAAAAAAAATGAAAACAGAACCTTTTGATTCTTACACTGTTTTGTGGGTCAGTATAATGCTATTTTCCCTTCATGGCGTTTTTAATTGACATAGCGCTAGGTACTATACAAGGAAAAGAACACAGACACTGTCCTGTAAGAAGGGCCAGATATCTAAATATGAGACTGCAGTGGAAAACTAAGGCATATCAACTACGAGGCTCATTTTAGGAACGGGTGGGAGTTCTACACAGCTGTGTGGGAGACCTGAAGCGAGCTGCCAATCAACGTCTCTTTAAGACTACTTAGCAGGGTAAGGAAGAGAAGAGAATTAAATCACTTGGTGAGATGAGCGAAAGGGAAATACCTACTGGTTTTCCAGAACATGCAGAGGTAAGAGCGCGAGTGGGCAGCCCACCCTCCTGGTTCTCCCACCACCTCCATTATCCCATCTCCTTCTCTGTAATAGCCTGCTAATTACCCATCAAGCACACAAACTCCAGATTAGACAACCCCGAAATGTGTTCAATTCCATGCTCCTGGGCTGTTTAATAGGAAAGTGGCCTTATACAAAAAAGTGGATTTTAAAAAGTCCAAACGATGCCAGAGTGGTGAGGCATGTCTTTAACCCCAGCACTTGGGAGGCAGAGGCAGGTGGATCTCTGAATCCAAGGCCAGCCTGGTCAACAGAGCCAGTTCCAGGACAGCCAGGGCTACCCAGAGAAACCTCTGTCCAGAAATAAAAAGGCAATAAATAAAACAAATAAATAAATAAACAAAATTAAAAAATGAAAACTTGATCATCTAACCAGGTCACCGGCACTCACTGAAGACAGCGTGTGCTTTACTTTTAAATTGCACCTGTTGTGGAAAGGGCGTCCACCTGAGAATCTGCCCTCCCCACTCCAATCCCACTTGCAGCTCAGACGCCCTTCTCTCCCTCGCTGAAATGAGTGAACTGCGCCATCTTTACCTTCCCTTCCTAGGTGAGCACTGTGTGTCAAAGAGCATTAGCCGAGGACTAGAACTCCACTGTGTCGGTTCCCCCGGGCCAGTCCCTACTTATGGGTGCTGTGGAATGCTGTCCTATGGACATGATATGGCCATTGCCCTTTTGGAATCCCAAACGCTACAGTCACCACAGGAGAGCTACAAGTTCCCCACAGAGGAACTTAAAGAGGGCCCAAAGAGGCCCTGTTCCTACCAGCGGATTTAGAGGTAGTTAAAAGACTTTTCTTCCATGGTTTGGTTATTCATAAGTAACCAAGCTCCTCTCTGTAAATAACCTCTCCTTCCAGTTAAAGTCATTCCTTCACTAAGCTAGACTGGGGGAGCCACTTCTTCAGTCTGTTCTTGGTGCTCTACTTGGGGTAAGTATGTGCTTTATTCATATCACTCCTGGGAAAAGCTCACACAATTGAGTATGTGATGGGATAGTTAAACGACCAATAAAACCGCTTGCTGTCTGAAGTAGTCTGTAGTCCTGGGAGCATGTGCAGTGTGTCTAACCATTTCATCAACTCGCCACAGTTATGCCTGTCTTCAGTCTACACACCGTGAGACCTCCCGGAGACGGTAACTCCACGCAGAGATGATCAGAAAATGACAAAGACCTCTTCATCACGGGCTGACTCAACTGCCATCTGTGTGGCTGCGGGAGAACATGGAACTACTTTCAGTCTTAATTATCTCCTCTGTGGACAGATGGCGGCGAAGTCCACCCCGAGAGAAGCACCTTCGCTTTTGAGAGAGCAACTGAGCAACACAGCTTCGGGGGAGTATCCAGTAGCCCTTCGGGTACAGACAGACCAGGTTCAGGGGCTTGTTTAACTGATTCCTAGATATGTTGTTATTTGAGAGTCACTTAATTTCCCTTAGGCCTCAGCTTCTTTATGTGTGAAATGGGAATAACACGTACACCACATAGTCATTGTATTGGGAAGTTTAGCATAGTTCGCAGCACATGGTAAGGATTTGGTAAGAGTGGTTACTCGGAATTACAACTGAATGCAGAATTGGCCACAAATAGAGCTTACTTCTGTTGTCAGAGCAGTACAAATGATGGCATGAAAAAATCCTAAGCCACCTAGTGGATAAGCTATTGTTAAAAAGATACAAACTGCACTCGGTTTCCATACAAGCAGCAAATACTCAAAGGAAATGCAGGGTGTGGCAGAAGCCTGGGCAGGTACAAAGTGGTCAGAATGAATGGACAGTGGGTAGACTTGTTGGCATGTCTGGTGTCAGGTACCCGGTCTCCCTCACCCCCAAGTCTATTAGAAGATGGAGCTAATAGAAGGCCCAACACCATGGATGGCTATGACGTGCAAAGACAGCGAGGCTTGGAAAATGCCTCCCCACCCCCATATCAGTCCTGTTGCTGTATTCCGTTTCTATAAGTCGCACTCTCGTTTCTTCTTTTCTTGTGCCTGTAGAATTTTCTGTAGTCATGGAATGTCTATTTTCTCATTACATGCTTTTTATGTCATACATAGTTCATATCTCGTCATCAGTGTGTCTAGAGAAGAGAGCTCGTGTCTCACTTTAAACTGTGTCATTTGCTTTTAATGATGACAGCGACAAAGACAATAATAACAGTGAGGCACTGCCTTAGTCATTAGTTTTCAATACTGTCGGAGACTTTAAAGGTATCTGCGCAGTGTGGTATTTATAAATATAGTTGGCTCTCACAGTTGTGCTAGAGATGTAGGCCTCCATTTTCTTCCTCATCGCCATGCTGAAGCACCCTGATGACACATAGGCCATATTGTCCACACAAGGCTCTAACGCCAGAATGACTGGCACATGCTTACTTTCCTAAAGAGTGCACTGACTCACTCGTTCCATTTTTAACCATCAACAGATTGGCACTGGTGGCATCTGCTAATTATCTGATTTTACTCGTGACTGGCATGGGGCTGCCATCTGCAGCAGCAATCACTGTAATGTGATCAGAGGGAGGTCTACACCACCCAGTCCATGACCAATTTGTAGTAATGAGTAGCCTTGTCTAGTTTTCTGTTTCCCCTAGAGGTATCATTATTTATCATGTGTCGGAAACACAGTTTCCAGAAGTGCAGCAAAAACCTGGTGACACCCAACTTTAAGTGGAAATCGCATTGTCTTCTTATTGCTACCCTGTCAACTCGGATGGCGCCGGCCTGCCAATCACATACGTAAGATCCTGACATCTCTCTTCGCTTGTGCTGCTCCCAGCCCTCATTCCTGTATGGAAGTGATCTTGGAACGATGCTGAAGATCCTGGGACCAGATTTAAGGATTTTGAAAAGTCCCCTGAAATACTTTTGTTTGTTTGTTTGTTTTGAGGGTTGTTTTGTTTTTTTTTTTCTGTTTTGTTGTTGTTGCTATTTTTAAACCATTGTCATGAGACTGCTACAGCTTCTCTGAGACAGCAGCTTGGTGGTACTTCTTTAATTCAGAGCAAATTTAATAGTACCAACACACTCATTAAGAGAAATGTTTGCTTCTTCTTGTGCTGTTTGAATAAGATTGGAAAGGGCACGACACGATTTCATTTGCTAATTCCTCACTCAACGTGAAGGTCAAGTTCATTTTTTTCACAGTCTAATAGTTTACCAAAAGAAATGTAGGAGAATGTTTCCTTGCCCCCTAGTGCCCACAGCCTGCTACTGCAAGAAGATGACGGGATCTTCAGATAGAAGTGAAGGGATAATGGTCTACCATTGAGCATGGGAAAGCCAAAACTTTGAAGGGCTTGCCATATGTAGGAGCTAAACTCCAAGATATCAGGGAAACGGAGGCAGAACATTCAGGCTACAAATTCTCAGCCCTTTTGAGGAGAAAAGCAGAAAGTGGGCTCTGCCTCATTATTCCTGACCTGGGAGTCCTCTGGGGCAGAGCCTGGGTCACTATTTCTTAAGTCTCTTGATTATGCTAGAAGAGGTCCTACCTCAGTAGGGTGACATTTGCTTCTCCACTGTCTAAAACTGTCCCTGACTCCCCTCATCCACCAAAGCCTCTGACTCCTGCAGAATTTAGCAGACAGGGCTCAATTCAAATCAGGTGAGACGCCACCTGATTCTTCTCCTTCGAAGCACTCATCACAACTAACGGAATGATTGAACTCTTGTTCAGTGGCTTTGCCACAGGCTGGATTGGAAGGCCCTCAAAGGGCTTTCTGTCTCGTCTCCAATTCTTACACAGGAGTACAAAGGCATGTCTTTTAATGAATGAACAAACTCTAAACTGAAAATCTTGTTACACCAATCTTAAATGTAGCCACCCCTCCATCAGCAAATCCCAAGATGCTTGTTCCACAATATAATTCAGAGATAAGCAGCAAGGAGGAAGAAGAGGTGGTAAGGAAGGGTAGGGTGACTCAGGTCACTTTCTCCCTATTCTATTCACCATGGAATAGTCATATGCAAATGCAATTGGACACCAAACAAGATTCTAGAAGGAGTCCTGAAAACAAGAATTCTTTCTGAAGCCTAGTTACATCTCCTGTTCTGCTTATAATACTGGCTTGCCTCCAAGACTCTATGTCTGCACTTCAGATGGAAGCTTGGATAGTAGGGCAACCCCACTGCTTTGCATGACTGTGCATAAGGGCCCCTGTGGTTCTGTTCTCTATAATCCTACACTGGAAGTACGCCATAACTGTGATTCCCTTTTACGGATGGAGGCAATGAGCACAGACAGATCGGAATCCATGGTCCACTATCACAGAGAAGTTAGTGACAAGCCTGGATCTTCTCCAGAGCAGCAATGGGGGAAATTCCCAGAACACCAGGCCTCTTGGGAGTTTACAAGGCCTGTAACTGACCACAAACCATTGGCTAAATTTTTAATAACAGTGGACAGTCTACCTTTGTAATGTTTAATCAGTGAAAGACCGGGAAATCCCTGAAAGTTGCTTTGAGTTGTTTTCTTCTTGCCTGGTGCAAGTGGAAAACAAACTTGCAAGTAATTTCAAAGGCAGATCAGAGAGCACTTTCTCTAGGAGCCAACGCTATTTTGGGAAATCTGTGGGGTCCAGACAATACCCGTTACATATGATAGAGCCTGAGTAAAGAAGTGGGAAAAGCCACCCTGGATGGTCAGCAATGTATAGGAGTTTGCCTACACAATAAAGGGAGACAAAAATGGGAGAAAAACTGAGACAGAAACCACATGCCAATTCCATTGGTGGAACAGTACCATGACTTCTCACTCAAACCCTTTTGTCAACTATTTAAGATCAACACGTATACTGAGTTCTGTGGCTATGGCAGAAGAGAATGAAGGTCCTGGTCTTTGAGACTTTATATTCAAAAGCAAGAGGAAAGCAGAAACTGGCAAAAACACAAATAGGCTAACTCCAAACTCTAGCTAAGTGTTTTGGAAATGATACACTGGAAGAACTGGAAGAAGTAGATGGCCATTTTAGGTCTGTGCTGTCTCATTCAGTAGCCATTAGCCAATGTGACTTTTGAACATTTAAAACTTTGTTAGTGGGGCTGGAGAGATGGCTTAAGAGTACTTGTTGCTCTGCAGACGATCCAGCTTTGAAAAACGATCCAGCTTTGAATCCCAGGACCCACATGGCAGTTCCCAACTGTCTGCAACTCCAGTTCCAGGGATTTGATATGCTCGTTCTTCTGACCTCTCCTGGTACCAGGCGTGTACATGATGTATATCATACATGTAGGCAACACATTTATACACATTAATCAATCTAAAAGAAACTTACATCACTAGTCCAAACTGAGATGTGCTAGGTTTACTTCCTATGAAAAAAAAAAAAAACGCATACAAAGAAAAAGAACCTTCTTATAATAAGGGACGGGGAAATGGCTCAGTGGAAAAGAGTATATGCCCTGCAAGCACAAAGACCTAAGTTTCAACGCACTGCATCCACACAAAAGCCCAACATGGCCATGCAAGCCTATAACCCAGTATTGGGGAGTGGAGACAGGCAGCTCCCTAAACTCACTACTAGCTGAGGCAGCTTCAGATTCAGTGGGAGACCCCGTCTCAAAAATTAAGGTGGCAGAAGACATGTGATGTCCTCTGACATCCCCATGAACACAAATGGACACATGCATGTATACACACATGTACATCATTCACACACTCACACAGTCTTATACTAAATTCTTGAAACAATACCACTTCAGATGTATTGGACTGAACCAAAATATTACTGAATTATCTTTAAGTCAACTTAAATGTTGCTAGTAGAAGATACAGCTCCTATTTGTGTCTCATTGTATGCATTAGATGACAGCATACTACATACATACAGTAGGCTACATGCAGAATTGATAATACATGCAGAAGAGAATGGCCGTGTGAAGGTCTGGGAGACCTTCGCAGAGAACAGCATTTGCAAAGACCCTGAGGTGGAAATGGCTTGAGGAGAGGTAAAAGGGGTCAGTGTGCTAGAAAGATGGAGCAAGGGCTCATGGAAGAGGGGGAGGGGTGTGAATTAGGGCTTCACACTAAAGGAAGACTTTGCAGGAATTTAGGCTCTAATATAAATAAAGATATGGCCTTAGCTTGTAGCAGATTGGCTTCTGTGCAGTTTCTCAGGAACTGCTCTAGAATATCAATATTCAGCATGAAATCTCTTATAAAACATTGCAGCAGAATGCACCCAGAATATCTCCATGCTAATGAAGCTTTACTCTGGGATGTGTATTATCATGGCCACCACCAAGCACAAACATCCTGCATCTTGGCCGTACCTCCTAAGCCTCTCCAAACAGAATCACCAACACTGGTAGTTTAGATGAGATGTTCCTCATATTCTCAGGAATTTGAATACTTCATCGCCAATTGACGACTATTGTTTGGGGGAGGCTTAGGAAGTGTGGCCATGCTGGAGGAAGCTCATCACTGGGGAAAGAGGGCTTTGAAATTTAAGAGCCTCTTATGATCCCATTCGCTTTCTCTGCTTGTTTGCGGTTTGATATGTCAGCTCTCAACTGCTGCTCCTGTCGTGGCTGCCTGCTGCCACATCTCTATAACCCTTCAACCAACCCTTCCTCCTTTAAGCTGCCTCCTTTAAGGGTATTTTCACAGTGACCGAGAAGTGATACTGATGGTAAGTCCAAGTCCACCTGTAACGTGTGCTGTATGATCAAGTAGATAAATATTGAAGTTTGCCCTTTTACATATGAGTGTATCTACTGCACACAGATTTTTCTCTTGGGCTACTTCCAGAAGGAGAAGAAACTGGATATGTGTTTTCTCCTTTCTTCATGGAGTATTAAAATTGTAACAAATCACTTACTGGCCAAAAAGGCAAATATAACTTGAATTCTGTCATATGCAGATCCTGGCTTCTAATTTTATGTGCATGGCTATATGGGAATGAATGTGAATACAGACCATGAAAGTACAAAGAGGGCTACGGTAGGGGAGAAGTTTGGAGGAAAGGGGTGGGGAGAATTTAAAGAACCCATGTGACATGAATTTGGAAAGAATAATACCAGGAACATAAGGATACAAGCAGGGAGGGAGATGGTGGTGGTGATGTGTGTGTATAGACAAAGTGAGGTATGAAAATTCAACAAGAAAACTTGTTACTTTTTGAGTTTTAATTTCTTAAGTATTGGGAGGGAGACTTTGCCCATGTATTTAAAATTATCCAGGGATACTGTCAAGATTAGTGCTTAGTCAGACTAATTCTAACCCAGTCACTCAGTCACCGAGACCATGAACATCACAAACAAGGCAGAGATCTTGTTGTGTTGGAGGAGGGCCTGCTTGTTCATCCTGGCCACCCTGCTAGCTTAGCCCCAAAATAACCACTCAGAAACTATATTAATTAAATCACTGCTTGGCCCATTAGCTCTAGCTTCTTATCGGTTAACTCTTACATCTTAATTTAAGCCATTTCTATTAGTCTGTATATCACCACGAGGTCATGGTCTACCAGCAAATTTCCAGCATGTCTAATTCTGGCAGTGGCTCCATAGCGGTTCCCTGACTCCGCCCTTTCTCCCAGCATTCAGTTCTGTCTTCCCTGCCTACCTAAGTTCTGCCCTATCAACAGGCCAAGGCAGTTTCTTTATTCATTAATGGTAATCATAGCACACAGAGGGGACTCCCACATCATTGTTGAATCTGCATCACTGGAAACCAGTGTATGAATGAGATGTCGGGATTACAGGGCCCCCAAGAGGAGCCAAAGAGAAGAAGTCACATATAGCCTTTTTCTTTAGGGTTTCTTGATCTCTGATGTCACAGAGGGATAGGCTCACAGCACTTTACCTTAGTGTGATGCTCACAATGCTGTACTCATAAACGGCCAGTGTGCAGACATGCTTAGAACTTACAGTTGGCCTTGTTGAGAATCTAAGAAGCACAAACTTTTGTGTGGTGATATATATTTCAAACAATCAGCATCTTGCTTTCTTAAAGTAAAAATTCTACTTAAAACAGAAAAGATTCATGGCAATCTGAACTAGTGTGTGGCACATGGTAGGTACTTGATTTTTAATATTAATAGGTTTTTAATACTAGAATGTACAAATATTAAAGTTCTAGGTAATCTTATTGTGAGATCATAACAATACAAGGAAGGCTCAGCTCCTATTCAGCTAATAATTAATTCCTCCCAGTAAGTTTCCTGGGGGAACTATACATAGAAGGAACAAATACAAGCAACAAACTAAAAATGTGTATTCATTCCAAAAGATTCTGCTATCCATTAGTGATCTCTCTGGTAGGCTGAACCTACTCTCTTACTTAGGCTCCTGGCTGCCATGGGGCTCACTGTACCTGAAGGCCATCTTTCCAATGCACTAGTTACAGAGTCTGAAAAGATAGTCTCCAGGTCACTGACATTTGATTCTCCCAGTAAGAGGGAAAGCAGTATGGCTGAGCCTACGCTTTCGAAGCAGTGATTCCCCCCACCACACACACACACACACACACACACACACACACACACACAATATTAGACCTTTGAGCTCAACCAACATAGTAATAGCTTTTTCATTCTGAGACCCCAAGGTTTTCAAGGTAGCAATGACTTTGGTAAAGAGAGGAAACTAAAGTGGAATTCAAGAACTGATACTCATAATCTACAACTCACTGGCAGTTTGAGAATTTGGGGAACCAAAAGTGACTGTAATTTTGAGAATCTGGGTGTGTACTAGAATAAGGATTATGAAGCAGAAGCTGTGTAGAATCAGTTTATGAAATCTATTTTAAAATGTAATCAAATTGAGGTTTGCAGTAATTAAGTCACTTGCCAAGTAACAACTGAGTGGAGGAGCAGCATCAGGAGTGCAAGTGTCTGCTCCTTCTCCCCCCTGCGCATGTGCACATTTCTGTGAATTCAAACCACATCACGTGGGCAATGTCAGTATTGTGAAAGCCTTCATGGAATTCCCCAAGCACAAAATCGCTTATCACATCATGTATTACTCTTTACTGTTATTGATATAAATTGCATTAATTAAACCCTTGAAAACAATTATCAGGGGAAGACACAGTAAGGAACACCTTTCACGGTGTAAGAAAAGCCCTCCACTTAAAACAAGCAAAAGTCATTTGCCTTCTTTTGTGTATATGTGTGTACAGGCACACACTTATGGAGGATAGAGGACACCAGTGTCTTGTTCTAGCATTCTCTGCCATATTCCTTCTAGACAGGATCTGTTGCCCACCTGGAGCGGAGAGAGTACCCAGTAAGCTCTAGCGATCATCCTGTCTCCATCCTCCCCAGTGCTGGGGTTACAGGTACACATGGCCATACCTAGTATTTTATACAGGTGCTAGAGATTTAAACTCAGCTCCTCATGCTTTTCCATAAATCACTGTCATCCACTGAAGTGGCCTCCAGTCTCTGGCCTCATTTCTTAAAGCACGCCAACCCTAAATGTTGTAGACATTCTCTAATGCCCAAAACAAATGCATGTGTTCTGGCTAACTTACAATGAAATTCTAACTAAGCAAATGCATGTGTTCTGGCTAACTCACAACCAAATTCTAACTAAGCCATCAGCCTCTTCCCCAAATGGTCTCCTCTCGCACCCTACTTTCTGTGTTTCTTACCTCTTCCTCTCAAGGAACTACGGAGTCCCAGAACCTCAGGCTTCTCTCCCTTTCCACCGATATTCAACTGTCTAATCTTACCAATTCCTCCTCAGTAAATCTGTGTCTGGGTCTCACATATTTGTTCACGACTCTCCTTCAGTCTCAGGTCTAATTCAAAGTCTTATTACTTCTTGCTTTACTATGATTTATTTCAGGCCACATATATTAGAAATCTCTGACTCATGTTGACATTAACAATAGGAATATTCATTTCTCATATAACAAGTGTCTGAAAGAAAGCAGTTTCGAGATTTTCTTAAATCAGAAGCTCAGCTACCACCAAGGAATAGGGCTCCTGGATGGCAGTTTTGCCCACACACTAACTCCTTTTACAGTGGCGGAACGATGGCACAAAGATGTCGTGTCACCTGGAGACAACACACTTACAGCAGAAGACAAGACCACCTCTCTTGAAGTTTCTCCTTTTCAAATGCAGAGACCATAATGTCTCATTGGTTAGAAACAGGCTATGGGCCCATCATAAAGTGGATCCCTCCTCTGGGAGAATGGAGCATCCTTTTCTGTATCCCATGAACAGGAGGAGGGCTAAGGAAGAACAATCCAGGAAACCCAGAATCCAGTAAGAAAGGAGGTTTCAGAAGAGAATAAATAGTAGGCTGACAAAGTAATTGTATCTACATCTTCCCAGACTGCAACAAGGAACTCTAAACTGAGCCCTAGGTTCTAGAGCTTCTCTGTACCTATCCATTCCAAACACTCTCTTAAACAATTGGTGTGATAAAACTTTGTATTGTAGTTAGGCAGTGGTGGTGCACGCCTTTAATCCCAGCATTTAAGATGCAGAGACAGGTGGATTTCTGTGAGTTCGAGGCCAGCCTGATCTACAGAGCGAGAGGAGAGTGTTTCAGGACAGGCACTGAGGCTACAGAGAAACCCTGTCTCAAAAAATCAAAACAAAATAAAACTTTGTAGCATTATCGAAACAGTGAAAAATGACTTTGGAAGTTAAAGAAATCATTTACTGCTATTTTCAAAAACACAGATTAATCTTAGACGTGATGCTTACAAAACAAAGTAAACAAAATCAGGCATATACTATAACATTTATATGATTTCAGCACATGCAAACGCAAACATAGAGTGACATAAAACAAGGCAGTTTAAATGTAGATGAGGAGTCACATAGGAGTGAGAGATATAAAATGGCCTAACGGCAGCGATGATACACCCACGACCTGAACTGTAGCAATGGCATCACATGTGCACACATGGTAAATGTTTGTGGTAGTTTGAGTAAGAATGGTCCCCAAAGGCTATATATTTGAATGCTTAGCACCAGAAAACAGCACCATAAGAAAGGGTTAAGAGGTGTGGGCTTGGTTAAGAGGTGCAGCCTTGTTGGAGAAAGTGTGTCACTGGGCGTGGACTTTGAAGTTTCGAAAGCCCATGCCAAGCCCAGTGTCTCCCTATTCTCAAGCTGCAGATCAGGATGGAGCTCATAGCTACTGCTCCACTGCCAAGCCGGCTGCCATGACGATAACAGACTACTGAAACTGTAAGCAAGCCCCCAATTAAATGCTTTCTTTTATAAGAGTTGACTTGGTCATGGTGTCTCTTCGCAGCCATTGCTGACCAATGATTAAGACATGTTTTTCAAAACTGTTTTCAAGTTGTATAATTCAGATGTATACAGCACTCTATTTTTACACAAAGTTGATGAGATAAAATTGTTTACATAAAATGACTCATATTTTAGAAAACCAATCAACCATATATTAACTGTCTTCCACGACTAAATACTGAGAAGATCAGCTATGGTTCCAAGGTAGTAAAAGTAGGAAAGTCAAGGGGCATACTCATCCAAACACTGGCTGAATAACTAAAAGCCAATGCTGAGTCATTTATTCTGTGCTAGACTTCCCGCCCCTGTAGTGATAACTCTAGTGTCAGTAGCTCTGGCAGTGGCCGCGGGAGATAAAATGCCATACGGCTCACACTACTGCCTTCCGTGCACAGTACTTCTGGACTATTTATATGTCTCTAGGATTTTGCTTTTCAATCTGATGATGGACTGCAGGGCCATGTATGCATATAATGTAAGCAATCTACCACTGAGCTATATTCCTTCCAACCTTTTATTAAAATCTAAGTGTTTTTAGTTTCATTTTTGAAAGTTTTTTTTCCCCTAAAGATATAGTCTATTCTATCTTAGGATTCTGAAGTAAAATATTCACTAGAGTTAGTCAATACTAAATGTCATGACTTAATCTTTAAAATGGTTTATTTTACCTTACACGTGTGTTGCTGTTTGGCTGTATGTTTTAGATACCCTGGAGCTGGAGCTATGGACTGCTGTGAGCCATCCAACAGGAGTGCTAGGAACCTAACTTTAAATCTCTGCCTACTCGTAGCCACTGAGAAATATCTTCAGTCTCTGGCTTAAACTTTTTAAAGGAAAAAAAAGTAGAATTCTTAATTTTTCATGAATTAAAACACTGTAAAAAATGACAAAATTCTATCTTTCAAAAACAGACTGTTTCAATTAAATTTCCCACATAAACACTGTTGGATTTGGGCATCAGTTTTAGGATGGCAGGTTTAAGAATACCTTTCAGGTGCTGAGGGAATGTGGTGGTTTGACTAGGAATGGCCCCCATAGGCTCATATATTTGAATACTTGGTCATTAGGGAAGCGATTGGGAGGCATGACCTTGTTGGAGTAGGTGTGGCCTACTGGAGTTGATGTGTCACCAAGTGTAGGCTTCGGGGTTTCAAATGCTCAAGTCATGCCTAGTGTCTCTCTTCCTGCTACCTGATGATCGGATGTCAAACTCTCAGCTACCTTTCCAGCACTCTGTCTGTCTGTGTGCTGCCATGCCTTCTGCCACAATAATGAACCAAAGCTCTGAATGCAAGCAAGCCTCAACTAAACGCTTTCCTTTATAGGTGTTGTATGCTCATGGTATCTCTGCACATGAACAGAACACTTGACTAAGACAGGGGATGTTCCATAGTCCCTAAGTAAAGGGACTAAAGTATCAGATGTCATACTCGCTATCCCCTCATTGGGGTGAACTCAGAAAAACTATGGAAAGACTGAAAGCCAGCAGCCAGGTCACACACTTGGTCCAACCAAACCCTACAAAGTTTTCCAAAGAAGGCTTAGGCGACAATACCAATGAGGCCAAATTAGATATTCAACTATTATCTGCCACCTTGCTGTAGTATCTAAGACAAAAGGTGTCCCTTCCAGCATGGTGAAAAATATCAATTTTTTTCTCAGGTCAATCTCACATATTAAAAAGAACAGTTTAAAAGTTTTGGTAGGAAACAGATAATTGTATTAAGTCATTGCATCAACCAGAACAATGAAAGCCAGGAAGTTCCAAGGCTGGATAGTTTGGAGCCTCAAAAAATCCATCTCAGTACACACAAGTCAAGCAACCACGAAGATAAAACCCTTTGGAAATGTGCAGCAGATCCCAGACCGAAGATTTCTTTCAGAAGCTGTGTCATCTATACACCAAAGCAATCAGGAGGGAATGAGGACCTCCAGTGAACTGAGATCACGCAATTCCTTCCACAAAATCAGGAGAAAGCATAAATCTCCCTTCCCTGGGTACTTGGGGGTGACTGATGTAAACTGTGGGACTGATTGCTGGTAAAAGTCAAACAGTTTCTGAAAAAAAGAAAACAGTAAGAGGTAACAAAATGACACATATCCTGGGGACACTAGAGCCCCCAAAACCATTCTGCATACACACATGATTGAAGTAGGACATCTCCCCCAAGCAGATGACCAAGCATACAAAGTTCAGCTTCGGGTTCCTGGCTCAGGAAAGCTATTACTGCTGCTAACTATGTTCTTGTGATTCATGAGATGTCAAACAAAGCGTGTACTTTGCAAATTCTAAATTTCCCTCTCCACTGTGAAATCTCTGATATTAAATGGACTTGAAAGAAACTCAAAGGCCACCAAAAGTCCTATACTCCTAGGTCACTTATTCAATATGAACTTTTACGCAACAAGCACATTGAAAACATCTCCAGACTTTCTGACATTGGTGAACTATTCAGGACCTTCCTGTTGTGTGAAATCTCCGATGTGGGAGTCGGAAGTGACCACTGAGCATTTTCCAGTCATGTAATTCAGAATTCCCCACAAGGCCTCTCTCGTGTGAGTGAGGTGGAGCGCACTGACTCGGGTTTTCTTTCACTTACTGCACATAAGGCTTTCCTTCACCATAAAACCCTTACATCTGGTGTTGCTTTCTTTTCTCATATTTAACAATGCAAGTTGTACAGGTAAAGCTTTCCCTAGGACTTCTGCATACATGAGAACTTTCTCCACTGTGATGTCAAAAGAGCCTGGCAGGTATGTATGCGCAACAGAAGGGTCTCCTGCATCCATCACACTTAGAAGTGAAATCTCAGGGGTGCAAGAAGGCTGGAGATGTGACCAAATAATTTCTTGTATCACATATACATGCAGGCTTTTGTGAAATTAGTAGTGCTGAATAAATCTATTTTTGTGAATGAAAATTATTCCACATTTGTCCAGTGTAAAAGGACTCTCACACTTAGTGCTTCTAGATGGTTTCAGGCCAAGTTCTCCCGGAACTCCTCTGACATGCGGGACTACACCTTTCCACATATGAAAGCTGGTCCTTCCCCCTTCTAAAGGATGTCTCATTACTCTACAGAAAACCTAATAACGTCTCCTACATATTAAACATTTTATACGGTCACTGACTGTGTATGGTCACAAAATTTATTTTATTACTAACAATGTGACAGAGGTAGGCTTCCAGGATTAAGGATCTGTTTAAGAATTTACTACGCTCTGCCCACTGAGGCAAGCTTGCCAGTCCACATTTCTCTCTCCCTACCATTCTTCTGAAGAAGCAGCTCTCTGTCTCTCTCCTTCTCCCTCTTTTCTTTCTTTTCTCTCTCTCCTCTTCCCCTTCTCTCTGTCTCTCCCTCTCTCTTCCACCCCTTATACCCTCCCAATAGCCACTAAATAAACTCTCCACCACCACCCAAAAAAAGTCTACAACGACACTGTCACAGAAACGCCCTGCTTACAAGACCCATCTTCATCCTCCACACCAACATCCTAAAGCAAGCTTAAACCTTCATAACGAGCCTCTTGGCTAAAGCTTTAACAAGAAATTCCTATTGGCATCTGTCACCCGGGTACCTGGGAAGGACTTGGAAATAGGAAGTCCCAGTGAGAGCAAAAGCGAGAAGGTCTCCAGCATCACGTTATGGTACAGGAGCTTCTGAGCGTCACTGAGGAGATCCCACTCCTCCTCAGTGAAATAGAGGCACACATCTTCCAAGCTCACACAGCTCTGGCCTTGGTTGACTGGGGCCTCCGCCATGGGGGATTCGTAGGCTTAGAGGCCTAAAATCTCACCAGGGCCTCAACTGCTGTCTGGAAAAAAAAAAAAATAGACAAAGACACGTCACTGGATAACCACGGCACTGTAACTCTGGGAGACACAATGTCACCCAAGGGCTTCACTGAGGCCGCAAGGTACACACGGAGGACCCACCTGAGGGGTAGACTGAGTCAGGTCACCACCAGACACCTCAGACGCCACACACCGAATGACCGCGGAACACACTTCCAGAATCTGGAAAAGTCTCCACTTTAACGGACATCCTGTGGTGATGCTGCCGGAAATCCCGCCCCTTCTCGGCCTTTGCGCGTGTTAAATGCAGAGGGGGCACGGGGGGGGGGGGGGGGGGGGCGACAGAAGTCTTTGCAATGCAGACCTTAGTCCGGAAGGACGGTCGGAGCCATTAAGAAGCACAAAGGTCTCTGCTTCATTCCCGTCCTGTCAGATATCCTCATTCAGAATCGTTGTCCTGCTTCGTGTTTAACTATGGCGGAATTGCCGCCTTAGTTTTAATTGTTGGTTATCTGAGACGTTGAGAGTCATAATCATACCTCTTGCAAGTAATATTTCATTCTTCACAAATATCACAAACTATCTACTTCTTTTGTATTTGTTTGTTTTTTGGTTATTCAAGACAGGGTTTCTCTGTAGTTTTGGACCCTGTCTGTTGAATGACTGTAGAGAGACAGACACCTTGCTTTATTCCTAACTTTTGAGGAAACGTTTCTGTTTTATTCCAGGAATTTTATTATGACAGGACATTTAATGTTGTCAAATGCTTTTCCTGCACCTATTGAGATGATTATATGATTTCCCCTTGATTATACATATGTATATATACATATATATATACTTTATTACATTTATTTATTTGTATGTTCTTTTATCCCTTGAATGGAAACATCTAGATAATGTTACATGAAGTTCTTAATGTGTGCTAATTGAATTTGGCTTGCAAATATTTTATTGAAGTTTTCCCTCTATATTCATTTAAGAATTTGGACTAGCCAGGCAGTGGTGGCACACACCTTTAATCCCAGCACTTGGGAGGCAGAGGTAGGTTGATCTCTATGAGTCTGAGGCCAGTCTGGTCTACAAGAACTAGTTTCAGGACAGGCTCCAAAACTACAGAGAAACCCTGTCTTGAAAAAACAAACAAACAAAAAAATGAATTTAGACTTCAGGTTTTTGTTTTGTTTTGTTATATCTTTATTTGGTTTGGGAAATATTGGGTTGGTGAATTGAGTTTGTAAGTATTCTTTCTCTTTCTGTTTAATGGAATAGTTTGCAGAATCTGAATAATCTTCTATGGAGTTAAAGGTGAATTCAGTAGTGGAATCATCTACCTGATCGTAGATTTTCGACTTTGTTTGTTGAGAGTTCATTATTGCTTCAAATTCATTGCTCATTCAAGATTCGTTTAGGTGTTCTATATCTTCTTTGTTCAATTTTGGAAGGTCACATGTGTTTTGAAATTTTTTTTCCAGTTTATTGATGTGTGTGTTTTCAAGACTCCTTTGTTTAATATTGATGGAAAGTTTTCCTTAATGATCTTCTGGATTCCAATGGTATCTGTCATAATACCTTCTTTGTTTGTAAGGTGGATCTCCACTCTTTTTCTTTTGGTGACTATGGCTAAGAATCTTATTAGTCAGCAGCTGTCTCTTGCAAGCTCAATGCCCAGTACTTACTATGTAGAAAGAGCAACCTCTTTAACAGTTATGGTCAGACAAATCAAATACAACTAAATGAAATTTTAATTAATTAATATAATACAATAAAAATCAATTAGAGACAATTTCTGTGCCATATAGAAAAGAAAAGAAAGTGACAAAAATAATATAGCGTGACCTATGAATTTAGTTAGTTAGGTTTAAAGTAGTAGTAATAAAAGGTTGGGGCTAAGGGTGAAGAAATAAGGTTAAGAAAAATAAAAAGAATGTAAGGGGGGAAAGGCAAGGTTTAAAATATGTGATTACAAAAGAAAACAAATGCCTTCATAGAATTACATGAAAGTACAAAGGAATAAAAAATGCAAAAAGTTAAATAGACAGAAAAAGTGACTGAAAAACTCCCAATATAGACAGAATTGTCCTTGAAATTTCCTGCTTTGTGGAGAAGTCTGCTGGATACTATGGGCCTGTAGGCTGAAGATGGATGCCCCAATGGTACAGAAGAACTTTGGGTGACTGTCCAGGCAGTGAGATATCTCTGTCAATTCTAGAGTTTTAAAAGTTGCTTACAATGAATTCATTGATTACTTAAGTAATATTATATTCTTCTGGAGTCTTTGATGGAGTTAAAAATTCATAGTTTTCCTTAGTTGTGATAAATATAAAGTAGATATAAATATTGTAACTATAATTCTTGATTGATACTTGTTTTGTTATATGTAATTTTACTATGTTAAAGTTAAAGCCTTCCTTTTTTTGTTTTTTGTTTTTTGTTTTTGTTTTTTTGTTTTTCGAGACAGGGTTTCTCTGTGGCTTTGGAGCCTGTCCTGGAACTAGCTCTGTAGACCAGGCTGGTCTCGAACTCACAGAGATCCGCCTGCCTCTGCCTTTTTATTTAAACAGAAAAGGGGAAATGATGTGGGAGGTCCTTCTGTCTATGTGTTGCTTTTATTGGTTAATCAATAAGAAACTGCCTTGGCCTGTTGATAAGGCAGAGCTTAGGTAGGCAGGGAAGATGGAACTGAATGCTGGGAGAAAGAAGGGCAGAGTGAAGAGAAGCCATGGAGCTGCCAGGTAAAACTGGGAATTTTACATGGTAAGCCAGAGCCACATGGCAATACATAGATTAATAGAAATAGGTTAAATTCATATGTAAGAGTTAGCCAATAAGAAACTAGAGCTAATGGGCCAAGCAGTGATTTAATTAATACAGTTTCTGTGTGATTATTTTGGGTATAAGCTAGCTGGGAGGCTAAGAACCAACAAGTGGGCCCCACCCCCTGCAACAAAAACCAATACTGAAAATAAAATAAAAAGAAAGCAGTTTTAAAAAAAAAAAATCAAGCAGTTAGACCAGCTCCTTTCTGAATCATCTGATGTTCAAATCCACCAGCTCTAGTGTCGCTATACGGGTAGCATCGGTGGAGTCTGTTATAGCTCTGAAGGTGTTCTACTCTACCAGCTCTAGTATAACTGCACCGGGTAGTGCCCAGGGAGTCTATTATAACTCTAAAGGGAGTTCCTGGGTATAGGAAAGTCATGTGAGAAAACCGAGCATTGAGCTTTTTAATGGAGAAACCAAGGAAACCTGTTATTTTGCTTTCTGTTTTCAGTCATCTGGATTTCATTCATCAGCAAGCTTTATTGGGAGTCTCGAGAGTTCTAACCAACCCCTGGTCCTGGGCTTATAGCTTCCAGGCCCATATAGCAACAAACTATATGTAGCAGTGAGATACCTCTGGAGGCCAAACAATCTTGACAGCAACCAACTCAGAGGTTTTAGTCTCTGTAGTAATCCACAGGGGATGAACCTTATTTCTTACCATAAAGATGGGGACCACCACCACCTGCTCTATAGCTCAAGCTCTTGGCTGCTTAACTTTCTTGGGGAGTCAGGTCTGACCCTTCCCAACTATAGTAGCCAATCATACTACTGTGTCTGTGATGGGGAAATCCACGAATTGTGATTGGTTCTTATTTTCAGGACGCCATAAAGTTCAGTTACAAACAGTAAACCCTCTCTGAAGACAATGCTTGTCTGTTGCATTCAGAGACACAAGGAGCAACTCAATGGATTTCTTCTCTAGTGTTGGCTTGCTACTCGTAAGAGTCATTGTTGTGTTGATGGTGGCTTCTGTCCTACCTGGTCCTGCAGTCATTCAGTCCCAAAGAAACACTCAGGTCTACATTAATTATAAACTGGTTGGCCTATTAGCTCAGGCTTCTTAATTAATTATTAATTAATCCTTACTTCTTAAATTAGTCCATAATTCTTGTCTGTGTTAGCCATGTGGCTCGGTACCTTTATCAGAGAGGCATTCTCATTTTACTTCCTCTGCATCTGGGTGACAGCTGCAAACTGACCTCTCCTCTTCCCAGAATTCTCCTGTTCTCTTCACCCTGCCTACACTTTCTGCCTGGCTACTGGACAATCAGCATTTTATTAAAATACAAGTAACAAATCTTTACAAAGTACATGACCATTGCCCCACAGCATTGTTGGACCTAATTCTTCTACTAGACACAAGTCTTGTGAGAACTATGGGGCTTTTCTCTAGCCAGAACAATAATTCTGTTCTCACAAGGCTTGCCAGACTTAATTTACAGTTGTGGCTTTAGCTTCTCCACCCCTAAAATGAGGGTTAGCGTTTTCTCCACCTTTTTGCTTCTCCATGTTTTTGAGCTGTCCTGTCACCCTCTTTTCTTCTTCTTTCATTCTAGATGAGTAATATAATAATGTTACAACAAGGTTTGAGGGAGCTACATGTTGCAAAATGACATGAATAGCCAATTATTTATGAACCAAAAAGCATCTATCACTGCATTGGCATCCTAATATTACTCCTCTTTCCTCTGAATATGATGATGTAGGATTCCCCTCTGTATGCTGTGAATATCAATGGTTAATAAAGAATCTTCTTTGGGCCTATTGCAGTGCAGAAATGGCAAGGCGGGAATTCCAAGCAGATAGAGGAGGAGAGAGTAAGTGGAGTCAAGGAGAATCCATGTGGCCACTGCAGGAGACAGACACCTAATACCAGACACTGGATGGAACTGGTAGGCCACAACCACATGGCAATACACAGATTAATAGAAATGGGTTAATTTAAGATGAAAGAGTTAGCTAGAAATATGCATAAGCTAATAGGCCAAGCAGTGTTTTAATTAGTATAGTTTCTGTGTGGTTCTTTTGGGTTTGAATGGCCAGAAATAGAAGAGTAGCCTCACTTACAATATAGTTTCTCTTTCTATTGTTGTCATTAGACAATACTTAATTTTAAAAGATTCATGATAATTGACTAAGGGGCAATCTTCAGAAGCTAAGATGAATCCAGTTTTATGGAAAAATAAGTTACATAAAATTCTTAGATGGAGAACAATGAAGACTATAGGCAGATTGAAATTTTCCTCCTATTTCAATTGAGACTTTGTCAGTATTTCTCTTACGACTGGGCTCTTAATGGCTCACAAATTAGAATAATTACTTCTGAAGGTTAAGTACAAAAGAGTAAATAATGTTTTATCTCCTTCATCTCATTGAAAACCTATAAAAATGCAAGCACTTTTACTTGAAGCTACCTTTTAAGAGTGAGCTTTAATATGTCAGACTTTGCTTAATAACTCTAAAATACTTTTTATTCAAAAATTCACCTAAAATGTTTTAGGAGGATGCTGTGAATAGAGACAGTCCCAGAAATTTCATTCAACATCCAGTGGACTGGAAGAACACAGTGGTAGGAGCTTGGAAGCAGTTTACCTGGCAGAGGCAGACATTGGGAGAAGGGGATTGTCATGGAAGAAGTGGATTATAATGAAAAGCTGGGTTGTCGTGGTACAGTCTTGGGCATAAAACAAGACAAAGACTTCCAGAAAAGATGCAAAAATAGACTTTGCCCTTTAAATATATGTGTGTATACACACACACACACACACACACGTGCACGCTCATATGTAAGAACTGGACAGGACAAGCAGATGGTCTAGAGAATTTCAGTGATGAATGGATGGATGGAAAGAAAGGAGTAGTAAAATGAAGTCATTTCCTAAATGATACAAATTTACAAGGTTTGGGCTTAGTTGGTTCTTTTGTTTTGTCTAGTTGTGTATTTATTGTACACTGAAAAATTTCCTGGGGTGTCTGGGAAGTGTCTGTTGTCAATTACTGTTTAACAGCAAAACCCTACACGGCCAATGCAGAAGCCCGTGATTGCCAGCAGATGACCCTCACTATAGAATAATCGGGACTGGAGTCAATTACATTGGGTGAAATTGCTAAATGGCCAGAAATGGGATTTTCTTCTTAGGTAGCATTCATTTTCTCCACAATGGAATCTCTCTTCTTTTTATTTGAGAAGTAACTATATGGGAGAAGAGTGGGGAAGAGAGGGTGGGGACTCCTACGGTTCACTGTACAGACTTTCCGTCTGTCCACGATCAACACAGTACCACCCTATCTTCTTGGGACCTACCCACCTAATGTCTCCCCACTCAATACCATGTGAAAGCAAACCTTATTTTACCTGCTTTTGGTGAGGTGCAGAATAATCACGGATTTTATGTTGAACCAAAATAAAATTTCAGAGATTTATTTAAATAGTTTATTAGTTTAAAAAATTGTCATCTTTTTATTAGCCTGAAGCTTTTCTTTCAGCTAAAGTACAAAATTACATTGAATTTTCCCCCAGAACCTTGTAAAAATGCTAATAACAGTAGCATTATATATACTATATACTTGTTTTGAAATGATTAAAGCTATTATAAAGCACCTATTACTGCTATGCGATATACAACAAGATACAACTATTGCTACTCTGAGAAGTAGAATTTAATAGGTGTGGTGGTTTGAGAGAAAATGACCTCAGAGGGAGTGGCATTGTTTTGAGGTCTGGCCTTGGAGGAATTGTGTCACTGTGGGGTCAGTCTCTTTTGGTCAAGCTTCCCTCCGTGTGAGTCAGTAGATTTCCTGTTGCCTGCAAGATATAACACTCTCAGCTCCAGCACCATGTCTGCCTGCATGCCAACATGCTCCCTGTCATGATAATGAACTGAACCTCTGAAACTGCAAACGAGTCACTCCAATTAAATGCTTTCCTTATAAGTGTTACCTTGGTTATGGTGTCTCTTCACAGCAGTAAAAACCTTAAGACAGTGGGGAGGATAAATCATTTTTTTTTTTTTTTTTTGGTTTTTCGAGACAGGGTTTCTCTGTGGTTTTGGAGCCTGTCCTGGAACTAGCTCTTGTAGGCCAGGCTGGTCTCGAACTCACAGAGATCTCTCTGCCTCCCAAGTGCTGGGATTAAAGGCGTGCGCCACCACCGCCCGGCTAGGATGAATCAATAAAGGATATACATTTGATCAGTTGTATTAAAAACAATGTGGTATAGACAGTGAACTCTAATGCCTACCTTGAAGAGAAAATGTCTAGGAATAGCTTGTCGGAAAACACATGTGTATGCCTCCTTTTTTTTTTTTTTACAACTGTGACATCATTTATTGGTTTTTCTTCTTTCTTTTTAAAGTTCACCTTGACTATGACATTTCGTTTACTGCTCTGTGTTCTTTCTGGATTTTTTTCTTATATACTTATCATTTTCTTTACTTCTATCCAATGTCTTCACCATTTAAAGAAGAATTCCTCAGCCCTTTATGGTGCAAGAAAGAACATTCATTTTTCTCTTAGGATGGTCTTTTCCTATTGAAGATCCTTCTCTGCTCCTAAGTACACCTGTGGATACTTCTGCTGAATCCCAGGTTCAGTTGATAACAGTTCTTGCTTCCTTTAAAGAGTATCAATTCCTCTTGGAAAATAAGAAAAACTGGCATCATGGTGTACTTGGAAGAAAACTGGTAGGTAATAGTATATTGGCCAGCTCTGTTACTAGCTTGTCATAGCTAGTGTATGACTTTAGATCAAACTAACACAAATTCTTCTATGTAAAATGTTTGTGGTGTTAAATAATGCCATCCCAAATATGTCTACTTTGAACCCCAAAACTTATGATTATTATATTATATGGCATAAAGAATTTTATAATATATTAGGTTAAGAAAATTGATAAGAGGAACTGTTCTATAGTAATTGAGAGGATCTGTATAGTCACAATTGTACTTACAAAAGGTTCCCATAAGGAGTCAGAGTTGGAGGAGGAGGCAATATGATAAGGGAAGCAGAGACTGGAGGGCTACGACTTGAAGCTGGAAAGAATTGGGCACAGGCCAATAACAGACATAGGCAAGAAGCTGCAAAAGACAAGGTGTCTTCCATCAAATCCTCCAGAAGGAATCAGCCTAGTGGACAACTTGATTCCAGCCCAGTGAAATGATCTTGGGCATGTGACCTGCAGTTTTTTTTAAATAGTTTATTATACCAGCAACATGAAACTAATATGAAGTTGAATTAGGCAGCTTCTCTGATTCCAACACCATGTTTCCAACTCGAATTGCTAATTCACAGTGATGAGCTATTTCTAAGGGGCCTAGACTACAATATTTGGATGCTTTCATGGATTGTTTTTAAAAGATCACTTGATAAGACAGTTGCTCAAGCATTGCTTATATTGTCTGAAGGAAGAAAACTGAAGAATGCTTGAGGTTTCAAGAGATGTCTTGTCCTAAAGGCCGCCAGGAGGAAGAGAACATCAACTTACCCCATGCTCTGTCCTGAAAACTTCTTCCAAACTCCCCTCTTTGTTTCCTCGTCTGTACACCATCCACCTTTTCATCACGTCCCAGACTATCGCTTCTACTTTGATTCCCTGCTTAATATTCTCCAGAAAATGATTTCTTAAATGTGTCCTAAGTTCCAATCAATTCAAGCTTTCCAGGAAGCTCTCCTAACCTTCCTGGCCACACTAAATCATGTCTTTCTCTCAAGTATGTCCTTTGCCCTGCCTCCACTTAGACTCCTCCGCCCTCCTCCTATTTAGTGTTTACACATCTGTCTCCTTCACCCACCTTCTGTTTGGTCTCCGCACGTCTGTCTCCTCTACTGCGCAGAAAGACCTTGAATGTTGCGTTTGTGGCTTCTGCATTTTGGTAGTTTATATTTGATGTTGCTTGGATTCAAACCAAAGAAGACTAGAACTAGGAAGCCAGAGATCTGTTCTCATCCATTGTGTCTTTCAAGGAAAAGTACCGAAGAAAGATGATCTGTAGGGGCCTCGGCCTCTCTCTGTACTCCCCGCAGTGTTTTACAATGCTGTAAACTCCCCCGGTTTACCCTTTCCCTGACATTTCGTGGACAAATAGGAAAAATTAAATACATCTTATTTTTACAATTTTTCCAGTAAGAAGATCAGAAGTTAATTTATGAGCTCAAAGAGATTTGTTTAAATGCCTATGTTGAAATTTATAGGAAGATCATAATCTTTTCTGATTTGCTGGCTACCCATAATGCTTTCTCTTCTTTGAAATTCAGGATTAGGCACATTTTAAAAACATAAAAGCTGTTTGAGAGTGTCAAGAGCAATCATTGATAAAACCTTCTTACTCTCTTGATCCAAACCAAATTCTAATTAATGAAGGTGCTTCATTGCCTAAACAAAGACAGTTTATCCTACCTGGCTATATTCGACAATATTTCATTTTAGATTTAGTGCAGAACTGAGAGGTAAAATGAGTTCACTCCAGAAATATCTTCCAGCAGCAAAATGCCTGGTCCTGTACTCATTTCCCTAATCATGGGGGCTGCCTATGCCAAACCTTCATTTGGAAAGATGAGGGAACCTAACTTTGAAACCCTCAGAAAACAAGTAGACAATACAAAACTGAATTGTGAGTGTGATTTCTTCAGATAGACCAGCATGCCAAATTCTCATAACATGTCTGTGGGAGAATCACAAAGAACAAGAAACCAGTGCTGTCCAGTTTTGTTTTATCACCACCCACACCATCTACCAAATTCCGTGGGAGACCACTGCCTTGTCTGGACAGAGGTATAGTTTATATATTCACGTGTGTGTGTGTGTGTGTGTGTGTGTGTGTGTGTGTGTGTGTGTGAACATGTGTTGGCAGTGATGGTGTGGGGAGGCTGGCATAATAGTTGTGTAGAGGGAGCAGCAAGCAGATGTTGATCACATTAGAAGAAAACCCTGCCCCTTCCTCTGTCTTTGAAAGAATATGTTTGGTATGCTGCTGCGTGGAAGTAAATAAACCTCACAGCCTGACTCCGGGTCACCCACACAAGATGACTTTGCCTTTGGCTGCTAATCCGCCAGAGTCACAGTCCATAGGCAACAGTGTTTTCCAGTCCCTTCTCCGTGTTTGGGACATGAGTCAGGGCAACACAACCTCAAAGCCAAGAGTTGCGATTAATATGTTTATATTGCTGCTCCCAGTTCCCATTCAACAAATCACAATGGCATTGCTGTTTGAATACTTTTGGAAAAAGGCCTAGGGAAAGAGGCCATTGCTCCAATAGGAATTGGTGGCTAAAAACAGAATAAGGACCTTCTAGTTCATTAAAATAAAAAAAAATTAGTTCATTCAGAGCATTCTGTGTATAATGAAGCATGTGTGTCTGACAAGAAAAAAGTAGTAATTTTAATGTATCTATATATCTATGTAGAAATACATAGAGAGATATTAAAACTCTAAATTATTCTATCACGCTTCAATGCCTTAAAAGGGAAATTTAAAGCAAGTGTCTGATTAGTATGTTTTAATGATGGAAAGGCCCAGAATGAAATAGGAAACTTCCAGGCTAGATTTCATTCTTGGCAGAGTTTCATCTGGCTATCGGCTGCTTTTCTAAAATTATGCCTTGCTTCTATCCTTAATTATTGGGATGAATCAAATTCTAGAGCAAACGGGCCTGTCATCAAAGCCTTCGTCATTCCAGGTGTCGTCAGACATTTACAGCCAGAAGCACATCTGTACTTGCATACGAAGCACCCACTGAAGCCAGGAAGAGGTCAGAGCAAGTTCTGGTGTCGTCATCGTTTGCTACATATGCACAGGGCAAGAAGGTTAAGCCTTTTGAGTCTCAGTCTCTTCACCCACAAATATGGAAATACCAGTGCTTCCTGGCAACACGAAATAAGACGCAATGTGTCATCAGGTCCCACCATCTGTAGACACTCCAAAAGGAATAGCTAGTACAGGAAAAGCATCATTATTCATGCAATGGATGCATGATATATCCTGTAGAGTATTAGAAAGTCCTTGAGAGTGGCTTCTGTTGTAGATCATGAGTGTCCCTTTCGGAGGCTGGCAGAATGTGTCTCCAGCAGGCACTAAGCAGATGCTTGTTCATTGCACTCAAGTATAGACTTTCTCAGAACACAGTTGTACTAGCATTCCCTGTGCTTCGTTTAATAGTTTCACTCTTACCCCTTGGATTCTTTTCCTAGTTAATGGCAGACAGATGAACAAGGAGAGGATGAATATCAAAGGAGAAAAGCTGAGTGGCGCAGGCTTGTAAAATATACTTGGGGAGCTGGGGCAGGTGGACCACAAGTTCAAGGTTTGCCTGGGCTGCAGTGTCAGTTCAAATCTACCCTGGGCAACTTAGTGAGACCCTACCTTAAACAATAAAATCAGGGTGGGAGATAAAGCCTAATGGGAGACAGTTTGCCTTGCATGTCCAAGAGCACAGGTTCAGCACACAGTACCAAAGAGGAGAGAGGAACAAATGAAAAGAGAAAGGAGAGAAATTAAAATGCAAGCAAGCCCATATCAAGAAGGCAGTCATAGTTTTCTAGCCCAGTGTGGAGAAATGTCATGCATTCTCATACCCGTTTTCAAGATAAAAACAAGGCTATCTCTTGAGAAGCCATGCATATTAGACAGTGTTACAGGATTTATGACTGAAAAAAATGGTGCCCAAACTCACAACAAGGAGCTATTTGACAGGGATTAACACTAAAATCCCAAGTACATAATAGAGAAGAAAGGTTGCAAAGGAGTGAAAAAGAAAGGTGTGAGAGGAAACAGCAAAAATGGAAATGAAATGCTAAAGACCAGTGATGGGTAATGACCTTTCGTGTTCTCATTCAGACCAGAAGTGCTCGTGCAAGTTCTCAAGCACAGAGTTTTTTTAAGAATGAGCATCTCCCTGTTTCCCTTCTGTCTTTGAGAGAACATCTGTAAATGATAAAGTATAACACAAACAACAAGTCTAGTTCCAAATAACAAAAGAAATACTGAGCACAATTGTATCTGCCCTATTTATTGAAGCTCAAGGTTTTATATTCAGATAACCTCAAGGTGATTTTTTAAAAAAAAGTACACAATTTGATTCAAAAGCTAATTTTTACTATTTTCTACATTTCTAGACATAGAAAACATATTGCGTGTTCATATCTCTCCCACAAGTTGGAAAGTTTACCTTTTATTTCTTGTAAGGAAGTTGCTTATTCATTTCCCAGCTGCCCAGACTTTCAAAATAATTACACAGAAACCATACTATTTAAATCACTGCTTGGCCCATTAGCTCTAGCTTCTTATTGGCTAACTCCAACATCTTAATTTAACCCATCTCCATTAATCTGTCCATCACCATGAGGGCGTGGCCTACCAGCAATGTTTCAGCATGTCTGTCTCCGGCAGAGGTTCCATGGCTTCTCACTGACTCCATCTTCTTTCTCCCAGCATTCAATTTAGTTTTCCCCACCTACCTATATTCTGCCCTGCGCAGGCCTAAGACAGTTTCTCTGTTAAACTGCATTCACATCATACAGAGGGGAATTCCACATCAATTATTTCTTCATGCTGCTCTCTTCTATCTCTCTTGTCCTTCTGGGATTCCTTTATTTGTTCACTACAGATCCAGAAATCTTCCAAACTTTCTTTTCTTCTTTATCCTTTTCTTCTTAAAACCAACTTATACAGATGACCAATTATTTTACTGTTCTTCTTTATAAACAAAGAAATGAGGCATTTGAGATAAACTTGAGAAGACAGAATTATCAGCAGAGGGAAATGGGATGTCAGTAATCAGAAGAGAAAATGAAAGAAAAACAGCCCCTCTATAAAAAGGCCTAAAATGGATCCTAGTGACCTGTTGTGTGACGAAACTTTTCCTGGGGAGGCAACACACACAAGTCTACTCATCCCAGATGGGGACTGAAGGGACACTGTTCTACTGGATCGTGGGGCTCTGGCAAGCATTGCCCTTCTCTCCCATTCCCTCTGCCTTGCTAAAACATGTTAGATCATATTCCTAATGCTATCCACCAAGGTCTATTCTCTTATTTGGCCACTTTTTCCTCCTGAGGCTCACTACCAACATAGAGCAATCAAGAGCTCCCTTGGGTTCACCTTACTAATGTTGAAACAGGAGCGGTGGCAGGGCTGCGTCCCCGGCACCCGGCCGCCCGCATGGCTAGCTTATGCCCAGAAATAATTACACGGAAACTGTATTCTTTCAAACACTGCCTGGCCCGGATAGTTCCAGTTCCTTATGGCTAGCTCTTACATATTGTTCTAACCCATTTCTAATATTCTGTGTAGCCCACGAGCTGGCTTACCAGGGAGGATCTTAACCTGCGTCTGTCTGGAGCGGGAGAACCATGGCGACTCCTCACACAGCTTCTTTTTCCCAGCATTCTCCTCTGTCTACTCCGCCTACCTAATTTTCTATCCAATAAAATGGGCCAAGGCAGTTTCTTTATTAATAAGAAATCACTCCCACATCATTTCCCCTTTTTCTGTTTAAACAAAAAAGAAAGGCTTTAACTTTAACATAGTAAAATTACATATAACAAAACAGTTATCAAGTAAGAATTACAGTTACAATATTTATATCTATTTTATCTCTTATCATAACTAAGGAAAACTATAACTAACCATTCTTCAACTCCATCAAAGACTCCAGAAGGATATAATATTACCTATCAAACAAGAAATAAGAAAACTCTAGAAATGACAGAGACATCTCGCTGCCTGGACAGTCACCCAAAGTTCCTCTGTACCGTTGGGGCATCCATCTTCGGCCTACAGGCCCATAGTATCCAGCAGACATTCTCATCAAGCAAGAAATTCCAAAGACAGTTCAGTCACTTTTTGCTGTGTCCTGCAGAATGTCTCACAGACTCTTTCATGAAGCAGGAACCCCAAAAGGTCATCTCACCTTTAGGCAAGTTCAGCAGTCCTCTCTCTGCGGGTTCTCTGTGTCCAGTTTATGCAACAGTCCAGGCAAGAGCAGTTTCTTGCCCAAATGGCTATCAAACTCCATAAGGATTCTCTTCGATGCCCATCTTCCTCTTGAAATAGATTGGTGCTGCCAGGAGCAAATGTGTCTCATTGTCATGAAAAACCCTAAGTTATTAAAATATCTTAAATGCCATATTCTGCAGCCTTTGAAAGATATGAAGAATGCCTATCTAACTAAAATATCTCTCTATATATCTAGAAAATCTAACTAACATGACTACAAGCTTAAGTATTAGCGATGATTATCCATTAACAACCTATATTTCCTAATTATACATTACATTTTTAAATGAACTACACAATCACAATACCTTAATCAAGATCAAAAATACATATACATATAACAAAATTGACCATAAAATCCATACCAATGCAAATTATTCATATCTATATCATATCCCCCTTTAAATGTAAAAGAACATTTATAAACAATATTTGGGAACATGGGCGTAGTTTTTTCTCTACAAACTGCTTCCTGCTGAATAGGGGCGTCGTTAATTAGGTTGTTCATGATATAACCTGTATGCTAGTTTCATCTCAGTTGGCAATTGAGCGAAGCAATTTTTTGAGGGTATTCACAGCAACCTTTCAGGAGGGCGTGGTCTATCATACCAAATCGGAATAGATGCAATCCACAGGGTCTCATCCTCTGCAAAAACAAAAGAAGACCCTCTCCAAAGCATCATATCCTTAGACCCAAATTCTGAAATCATAATACCCTTATATCCATTTTGGTTTAGATTGGCAGCCCATGTAATGAAATGTCTCTCTGTACTTAGCTCCTTCACAGTCAAAAATTTTAAAGAAAACACAATGTACATAATCCAGACTCTCTGTGAATTTTCCATTTTTACGTGGCTTATATTTCTTTATTTCTTTTAATCTATAACTCTCTGTACTTCTGTACTCTGTCTCTTTAAAGACTTTACCCTTTTTCTTTTTAAGACATTAACTTTATTCTTTATATTCTTTTTCTTCTCTTTCCCAAGCCTACGTACATTTATCCAACAGTGTCTGAATCTGTTTTATTGTGAATCTGTAATTTCTTTACTATACAGGAGCATTTCTTAAAATGTTAAGCATTTCTTAAAAACTTAAGTTGCACCATTTACAGGTAATACGGTACTGCCTGTGTCCTGCCCAGTCTAAACCTTAACTGCACGGTTTTAAGGTAATTACGGTAGTTCCTGCCTGAGATCAGCACAGTTCAGCATGGAGCAGCCGCTCCTGCCTCAGAGTCATTTGGTGCCCCTGAACCATTCACAGTTTCAGGCACACAGCAAGTCCACATTGGAGCCGCACTCAGCAGTTTAACTCTGAGACTGAGTGTGCAGCACAGAAACTCTTTTCATCCAAGTTACAGCCAAATCTGACATGCAGAGCACTGCGCAGTCTGAAAATGCGTCTCTGTATAGCGGCAGGAATCCGCCATGCTCTTCCGCCTGCCTAAGCCTGATTCTGCCTTCTGCCCAGGTGCAGGCGGGGAGCGCTGAGCCATCTGCACGGTCTCAGAGCACTCTCCTCCGATCCCAAGCGGGAACACAAACATCCAGTCCCATAAAAGCCTTGAAATGCTTTAAAGCCAGAGTTCACGCTGGCAGCACAGCCCCAGGAAGCCGCGCTTTAAAATGACGCAGCTTTTTTTCTGCTGCTGTTGCTGAATCAGGAAATCTCTCTACGGCACGCCACCAACAAAGAGCAAAACTCTGCGTTAAACTCTGTTTTTCCTGTTTTAAATTAAGCTCTCCCAGGTTTTTAAGTGGATTTAGCCATCACGTCTGGGCGCCATCTGTTGAAATAAGAGCGGCAGGGCTGCGTCCCCGGCACCCGGCCGCCCGCATGGCTAGCTTATGCCCAGAAATAATTACACGGAAACTGTATTCTTTCAAACACTGCCTGGCCCGGATAGTTCCAGTTCCTTATGGCTAGCTCTTACATATTGTTCTAACCCATTTCTAATATTCTGTGTAGCCCACGAGCTGGCTTACCAGGGAGGATCTTAACCTGCGTCTGTCTGGAGCGGGAGAACCATGGCGACTCCTACTCAGCTTCTTTTTCCCAGAATTCTCTTCTGTCTACTCCGCCTACCTAATTTTCTGTCCAATAAAATGGGCCAAGGCAGTTTCTTTATTAATAAGAAATCACTCCCACATCATACTAACATGCCCAGTTTAAACTCCTCATCCTATCACCGATGATATCACCCTTTACCTTTATACACTACCGTTTGTCTATGTACAACATTGTGTCTCCCCTCTATCCAGAGGCAGTCCTTTGTCCTTCTAGGACAAACACCTCTGTCTCCTTTCTCTTGTCCCCCTCCTCTTCTCCTTCATCCCCTATCTCCTTTACCACCACATCTCAGCCCTTTCTAACACAGACCTCCCTATTTCCTTCTTTTAAACATGGCACCCACAAGGTCATTTGGTGCCATTTTTCTTCCCGCGTCAGAAAGCAGCCACTTTAACTTTTCTTCCCTGGTTAATAAAGGATATCTCTGTGAAAACAGGTGTTTGGGTGTTGTTTGTGCTTAATCCTGGATCTGGGAGGAAGCTCCTGTTCTGCGGGGGTTTCTTTCGGGGAGCCCATGACAGAACAAAGTACAGCTACCACCAAAGTCCAACATGATGAACCAATGAGTTGTACTGGGGTTACTTATTGGCTGAGAACCACTGCCTTATATTTATGATGATGATGATGATGATGATGATGATGATGATGATGATGATGAGCTAGGTTTTCCCAGACAGTCTCCCTTCTTCTTTAGTAGAATGTTGTTCTTTCATTCTTTGCTATGCCTCCCATGCACACATCCCAGATCATGTGCACAAAGATGCATTGACAGACCAGAGCACCACATGAGGCAGGTTAGTTATAATGAAAATTGACCACTTTGTTGATAAGCTTCCAAGTTTGTGTAACTCGTCTCTGAAACAACTGAAACCTGTTATGCTTATATTTAGATACCTTATATGTATTCTTGCTTTCTCAGTGAATATATCTATGTTTTCTCTAAGTGTAGTTTCTTTCTCTGTGTGTGCCCATAATGTGTGTTCAGTTTACCTGCATGATCCATGGAATGCCACCCTTGAGAGTTTTCTGAGTAACTGGAACACCATAAGAAGTTTGTGTGTGTTTAAAAAGAATTTCTGTTCTCTAATGGTTGGGTACTCTGTTATATAAATATTCATTACTTCAAGTTTGCAAATTTGTTACTCAGATATTGCATATATTTGATTCATTGTTTAATAAGTCCGTAGCTATTATCAAAGCCTTCCATCCACTGTGGTAGTAAATTTGATTCTTCTATATTACAGTTTCATCAGCTTTTGCTTCTTATATTTTGGCATTACATTTAAATATAATGTAATTATATTTAATTATAATATATTTCTGGTGGTTTACTTTAGTTGGCAACAGAGGCCAGCAGGTTTATAAAACACAACATTGATGAGGATTCAATTGACTCCTTCTTGTGTGGCCTGATTTAATGACAACATTCTAAATATTTCAGTTTAACTTCTTCATCTACATCTTCTTTGTCCTTTGAAACAGTGAGCCAATACTGGACATGAGAATATTATGTTTCAAGCAGGACTTCAGACTTGATACTTCTTGACTACAGGGAAAGCAAGCCAAGTTGAAATGGTTGCTAAAAATCCAGACTCTAGCTTTAAAAGCTATCAAGTTTTACGATAAAATAAAATTTAGGTTTCACTGTGGTCTTTGTGCTTGCTTTTGTTTTGTTTCCTTTGTGGCACCAGAATAAATTAGTGGATGACAATTCAGTTAGAAACATATCATCAGGGTTTGAGCTCCCCATTGGAATTCAGGGGATCAAGCAGTTACAGCATAGCTGAGGTTAAAGAACAGTACAGATGAATTACAAGGTTTAAACACATAACATGTACTTCTGCAGCAACCATTAGTGGCAACAACCACAGCAGAGACTTGGGAGGTGGGTTAGACATAGCCAAGTTTTTGTTCTAGTGAGGATAACCCCAGCCACATCCCAAAAAAGTATGGAATATGAAATAAAATAACCATCCTGGGTTACTAATGGCATCTATCTGGAATTAAACAGAATTCAGAAAATGGTGCAGGAAATAAAGCAGGATGGTAGAGTTTTGTAGAAGGAGCGGTGGGGCTGCATCCCACCACCCAGCTCCCGGCCACCAGCTAGCTTTACCCAAAATAATTACATGAAAACTGTATTCTTTTAAACACTGCCTGGCCCATTAGTTCCAGCCTCTTATTGGCTAATTCTTATATCTTGATTAACCCATTTCCTTTCTTTCTTTTCTTTTCTTTTCTTTTCTTTTCTTTTTTTTTTTTTTTTTTTTGATTTTTTGAGACAGGGTTTCTCCGTAGCATTTTGGTTCCTGTCCTGGAACTAGCTCTTGTAGACCAGTCTGGCCTCAAACTCACAGAGATCCACCTGCCTCTGCCTCCCAAGTGCTGGGATTAAAAGTGTGCGCCACCACTGCCCGGCTGATTAACCCATTTCTATTAATGAGTGTAGCGCCACGAGGTGGTTGCTTACCAGGAAGGATCTTAACCTGCATCCATCTTGGAGAGGAGAACTATAGCGTCTGTCTCACTGCCTTCTTCCTCCCAGCATTCTGTTCGGTCTATTCCACCTATCTAAATTCTGCCCTATCAGGCCAAGCAGTTTTCTTTAGAGTTTTGAGATGTGTTTTAAGACCCATTTCCAGTTTGGGCAATGGGTTTGTTGGGCTAAGAAGTGAGAGAAAGAAAAACTTAAACTTCTCTAAGCTTTCTAATTTGCAAGAACAACAGTGGGCTCATACGGCTCACCAGCCAGGTACACAGTGAGATTTGCCTTTGTTCCTTTTCCTTTCCTTTGTACTTACACATGCTATTTAACTTAGGCTCTGACAGGTTTCAAAGACATTAGGCTTAACGTACTATTATTGGTAAGATGAAAAAAATCACTTGTTTTTTGTTTTGTTTTGTTTCTTTTTGTTTTGAGGCACTTAAACTCCTAGTCCACAAACAGTGGCGGTTGAAGACGATTTAATAAATCATGTCCCAGGCTGAGAGTCATTCGCTGCCAACTAAGGATCCTGTACTTTAACTCCCTGCACCGCCCACTGTCTCATTAATCTTTACAACAATCTGTTACAAATTTCTCCTCTCGCAGGGGAAAGAGAATATAGACAAACACGTTCAACTCCATTTTAGCTTGTCCATCTCCACCCCAGCCCTCTTACAGCAGATTTCAAGGTGATTGGGATCATGAAGATCTTATGTCATTTCTCAGATCTCCTTACAGCACTATTTCCTTTTAAGGCCTAGCTTCTATTAAGTATACCTGCGCTCTCGAGATTTGGAAGGCAGAAGTTAAAAAAGCGTAATCAAGGCTGTCCTGCCACCTCTGCTACTTAGAGTAACATCTTTACAGTAATGGTACTTGTGGAGTGATATGGGTGTGTGTGTGTGTGTGTGTTGTGTATGCTTTCTACAACAAAGGTTGAATGTGCTATGGTCAAATTGTTTTCTACTTCCCTCTAAAAATTGGAGGCCCCACCTCCAGTGATGATGAATGAGATCTTATTTAGAAATATTTTCCACACAGGATGGTCACATTGAGTTGTTAGATGGGGCATAATTCGGTGTGAGTGAGGCTCTTGCGGAAAAGAGAATTTAAGCAGAGAGACAGACAGATACACATGCATGTACATACATACATACATACACACATACAAACAGAGAAACAAAGTCTGAGAAAAATTCAAGGATGTTTGATTTCTGGGATGGGTCCTCCTTTTGGATTGCAGATAGCAGGTGACAGATTTCTGTTTGTGTTCATCAGACGGAGGGGGGAGACTGTCACACAAACTTGAAGCAAAGATTAGGGTGACTCATGCAAGAAAACTACAAAATGTCACCAAGTCGCCCAAAGTTAGATGTGATGTGGGGGTAGATTCCCTCTCATGGCTTTCAGAAGAAGATAACCCTGCTGCTCTTCCAGCCCTTCTAGCTTCCAGAACTGGGGATGGTGCATTTCTGCTGGCTGGGCATCTGCGGCACATTGCTGTAGCTCCCGAGAAAAGCAGTGCAGGCCTCGGCGTGTGGTCTACAGCCTTGCGGGTGTTGAGAAGCAGGGGAGGGGAAAGTCTTTCACCCACTGTGACAGTGCACATTCCAGCATCATGAAAGTGTTCTGGAGCAGGAAACCATGGCTCTTTTTAGTACTTCTCAGCATTCTTATCATTTTCAGGGCAGAATTACCAAGGTATGGCAGTTCCCAAAAATTCAACCATCTGACCTGCCCCTTCGCTAATGAAGTGTCCATCACAGTATTGATGGAGGAAGGTCATTGGTTAATTATAATAAAGAAACTGCTTGGCCCTGATAGGTTAAAACATAGGTGGGAGGAGTAAACAGAACAGAATGCTGGGAGGAAGAGGAAGTGAGCTCAGACTTGACAGCTCTGCTCTCTGGAGCAGAGATGCCATGCTCTCCTCTCCCGGACACACGCGATGAAGCTCCGACCCAGGATGGACGTAGGCTAGAATCTTCCCGGTAAGCGCACCTTGGGGTGCTACAGACATTATTAGAAATGGGCTAGTCCAGGTGCAAGAGTTAGCCGAGAAGAGGCTAGATATAATGGACCAAGCAGTGTTTAAAAGAATACAGTGTCTGTGTGATTATTTCGGGGCATAAGCTAGCAGGCGGCCGGGGTGCTGGGGACGCAGCCCCGCCGCTCCAATTACAACACAGTATCTGCAAATGTGTCCTATATCATCAATATAGGACTCAATGACATTCCAAAAATGCATCAGTTATTCTTGCCCATATGAAATGGATCTGTGTGGTTTCCTTTTGCCTTGAGCGATACAGTATGTATCACAAACACAAAGAAAACTGGTCATGGAGTGAGTAGAAATTCAGTCGCATATGTCTACATTCTATTCCTCTTTTGAAGTCTGCCTTATAGGAAGAAGTCTGCCTTTCTACAGTAGCAGATTCGTTGTCCCTCCCAACTAGGTGAGATGTGGAACAGTAGACAGGCTGGATGCTGGGTAGGGAGGTAAGGACGGAGTTTGTAAATATTCGAGTGGACATAGCAAATTCTGTTGGCCACACTGAATTCTCAGTTGCCTCCGTTTTGGAATGGAGAGCTCTCTCAAGTCTGTACAACCTCAGAGGAAAGCAATCACCACATTAGGCATGAGTCTCGTGTAATTTGTAGCCAGCTCTGCTTGAACAATGTAAAGGAGGTGCAAGGTAACAACCTCAGCTGTATTCCTGGCCACAGTAACTTAGAATGCTTTCTTCTGTTGAAGGCCATGGTGCTTCCTGAACTGAGACCTGTTTTTTTTTTTTTTTTCCATCTCAACAGATAAACTGAGTTTCAGAAAGGTTGAGTGACTTATTCAAATTCAGTGGAGGTCTGCTTATTTGAAGGACTAATAACCCATGTAAGGAATAATTCTCTTCTTCTGCATCTTCTGAAAGTGTGTCTAAACAGCCAGTTGTATGTTAGACTAGGACAGATCTGTCTGGAGAAACATGGGCTAAGTCCTACCGATGCTGCTAGCAGTGGCTCTGATGAACAAAGTGCCCGGTACAGGGAAGCTAGCTGAGCCTTCCCGCTCTCATTCCAGAGCACCTCTGCTCTGCACCCATCTCATCTCACAGGATTTACACCTGCTTCTGTCCAAAGCTCTCCGTCCAGTTCGCAGTGAGCTAGCTCTCAGCCCTTTGTTCAGCACGCCCTTATGGACCACTTACCTAGCAACTCCACTTCTAGACACTTTGCTCAAAATAACCTCACGTGACAGGTCCTATTAACACACGTGCAGACCTGAGCAGGTGACAGGGGTGGTTACTCGGCTAGTTTGTAGCAGGAAGCAGGAATCAAGCCAAGGGAGTATTAAGCCATTATATACCTCTACTCCCAGTCCCACACTTGGAGCCTTCTCAGAGCTGGGGACGTATGTGCCGAGCCATCTCTGCTGTGCACTTGTCTGAGCACAGTGGTCATTCTGATCCCTGTCTGCAGACATGTCACATTTAAGTTAGGCCTAGAATAGACTGAGAAATTGAGTAATCTACTAACTGAGTGACAAAGGCAGCGAGTACTCATCCAGAGAAGCACAGGCTGTGGATGGTAAACTTTTGTCTTTTCTCTCCGTCACTTTATCCCGAGCTCGCTGCATGTTATTTCACGCAGGTTTCTGAGCTACCAGGTGCTCCAATGGAAGAACCACAGGAAAAATGACCAAGGGTAGGACACGCTCCAGCTCTGTACTGTGAGTGTGGTTACCTTGCTTCCCTCTCCCAGGAGTGCTGGACTTCCTTAACGGGTTCAGAGAGGTCACTGCCGTGCTCTAACAAGAAAACAGTTCAGCCAAGGCCGGGGAACAATTATTTTAAGGAACATATCCAATCAGACATATGATTCAGCTGCCCGGTGTTCCCTGTAGTTTAGATTCGTACATCTGATCTCCCCTTCCTGCATAGCCGCCATAAAACTGCACTAATGCGTGACTCACTTTGTTCATTACTTACATTTCGGTGCCACTAATTAACCTTGGCTAATAGCCTCTGCACACGACTGATTCAGAGATTGCTCCTAAAATCTATGGTGGGAGATGGGAACAGAACACACTTCAGCTCACATGTTCTAGGATTGGGACTCAAGATCCTTATAGTCGTTAGAGCTCACTGCTGGGAGGCATCTGATCCCAGGTGGGAGATCTGGCGTGAAGGCCCCAACCTTGTTCAGTCGCAGAGGAGCGACGGGGCCAGAGTTGGCAGCAGGAAGAGAAAGGGAAGAACACAGGCTGCCTTTCTCTTGGTGGATTGTACAATAATCTATATTACCTGTTTGACTTTAAGCAACGTGTCTTGTCCCTCAAAAATCTAAACCAAGAATTACCGTATGACTCTGCAATTTAATTCCTGGGTATCTACTTCAAAGAAATTAAGCACAGGTTTTGAAACCAATACATGGATATGTGTATTCATAGTATCACTGGTCACAAATGCTAGAAAGGTGAAGGGTCAATGTCTCATTAATAGGAGAGTGAGTAGATAAATTATGACATATGCATGGGGTGAAAACATACCCAGTTGTGAAAAGAAATGAATGCTAAAACACACTACATGCTAAGTGAAAGGAGCCAGATACACAAGGTGATGGGTGTAATTCATAGAATAAAATACTCAGAACAAGTGAATCTGGAGAGACGGTTTCTGTCTTTTCGCTGGGCACTGGGCACTACCAACCAAAACTGCTTGAATGCAATTAGTTTTTATTTTGCCTACCTAGCAGAGTTTCTGGGAAGCCCCAGTTGGCAGAACTTATCATATCGTTCTTCACAGCTTTTTCATATGAGAGTTATTCTTCAGTTGGCTGCTTAGTGACGACGTAGAGTCACACATTGTCCCTCTGCAGGAATGGGAGGTGATCAGAGAGAAAGGAGACCCTCCCAGAGATGGACACCGCATGCCGGTAAGGACAGTGCCTGCTGCTCCAGGTCTCCTGACCCCCAAGAAGGCTTCTTTCCATCGTGTGGTTGTCACCCTTCAGCAGCAAGTTCCAGTGACATGTCCTCGTGGAGACTTGGCTTGTGCCTACTCACTTTTGCTCCCACACATCGCCTGCTCTGACACTCTGCTAGAATTCTTTCTCCCATTGTCACAATCTGTAGTTTCTTTGTTGGTTCATTTTCTGTCAGCTCAACCAGAATGGTAGCACTGTGGTGGCAGGGACATACATGTTTGTTCTCAGCTATGTCTGCTCTCAGTACATCACAGTGCACACAGTAGGCACTCAGCATGCTGTTTCCCGTATAAAGGAAGACATGAGTGAGTGTATTTTTCCAGTGAGCCTGAGAACATTGTTTTCTCCACTGAATAAAGTATTGTGGTGTCCTTTGGCCACATGGCCAATGGGCGGGTTTTGCTGGAATGTATTGGTTTACAAATGTTTAACTATCAACTTACTTATCTGCCTACTCTGGAAATGAGATTCTGCATGATTTAAAAAAAAAAAAAACGACTTTGGAATTTGTACTAAGCCAACTTTGTACACGGTACAGAATGTTCTCAGAAGCAGCAGGACTCGCGAATAATAAAGCAGGGCCACTTCCTGGACTCGGCCGCCTTCCTTGGCCTGTGTTCTTCTGCCCACAAACCTTTTGCCTGCTGACCTGGATCTGGGTTCTCTCCTCCCCGAAGTGAGATAACAGATGAACTTGGAGGGGGCCACCTTTACCCTGGATCTTGGCTGCCACACGCCATCAGCTCTTCCCATGTAGCCACACACTTAAAACACTGATACTGTGTAAAAAGAACATAATCCACCCACACACACCACAAACTGCTGCCAGCGGAGGACCCCAACCAAAGCAGCAGTATTCCATTCCAACTGTTAATGCCGGGCAACTCCAGAAGACCAAGCTGAATCAACACAACTCGCAGGAAGCCTGGGTCTACTTCCCAGCAGGTAGGAATGTGCCGTTGAAGCACAAACGGAAAATTGCTTTGACCTTCCATGAATTGTGTTAACCATGTCGACTAAAAGCATTTATAAAGCTATTTGTTCATATACTAAAGACCAGTGACTGACACATTCGTGAATAGCACTGTGTGAGCCAGAATCACCCACGTACACGTGCCACTTGAACGCATGTCCTGTATAAGAAGTTTGAGCAGTGTAAAAGTACAAAGCATAAAAGAAGATGGATGGATGGATGGATGGATGGATGGATGGATGGATGGATCGATGGATCGATGGATGGATCGATGGATCGATGGATCAACAGAGGGATTGGGGCTCCTTTATCTGTCCTATCCCACTCTCATAATACCCGACTTTATAATTTTAGAGCTTTTTAAACTCTCTCTCCCCCATCTCCACACCGTGCTGAGATAGTATCATCTTGCTATGTAACACGGACTGGTCTTGAAGGTGGACTCTCAATGGAGCCTCAACCTCCTGAGTGCCAGGATTATAGATGTGCAATATTCAACAATATCTTTTAATAAAAGTATTCATGAAATGCTTGCCTCACTTAAAATAATTAAGTTTTCATATGTTAATATTTCTGGAATTGGGTTATCTTGCATCCGATTCAATGAAATACCATGCTTCTTGTACTTTTTAAGTAAATGACTCCTATTTTGCATATTGCTCTAAAACTCATCTGCCCTGAAATAGCCTAAATAAAATTCTACGTGATGATTGGCGTTCTCACCAATTTTACATTCTCATCACGGTGATATCCTTCTACCATAAAATGGCTACAACTCTCATGACTTCAAATCGTTTCTAAACTTATTCCTGACCTCTTATCCTGTGACATACACAAGAAGATCCAAGTCTTCTGTGAGAGGTTTTCTTTTTCTAGGTAAAGAATTCGGGTCAGATTCTTTGGAAGATTCATACAGTTTGTAGCTATTACGCTTGAAAATGCAAATGTTCCTTCTGGCACAGAGGACAACAGGTATGCCACTTGGTTGCATTGCGTTTTTTTCCAGTGCTGTGCAGTTAAGAAAGCTCTGCTATGTCAGAGATCCGTCCCCCATGTGAGAACTGTGTCTGAGTGCATTCATCCTGATAGGAAGTGGGGAATGAGAATCTGTCTGCACTTTGACCCTCAGTTCTTGCAGCCTTCAGCTTTTCTCCACTGTTATCCCTTCCCATCTTCCCCACGGTGGATGCCCTGGATTCTCTGAAGACACCAGCCATGCAGAAGCAGCATGGACAGAGGACTCCGACCTGGGCTCGGGTTGGCTCGGATTCAGAAAATGCCTCTGAGAAGTTAGTCAGCTCCAAAGCACCAAGAGCGCAGACCTGGTCAAGGCTCCTGGTGCTCCTCCAGTGCATCAGGGACTCCACAGAGGCCCTTTGCAGCAGGCAGGCTGCTCTGCATCTGTACTAGATTTCCTGGGACTGGGGAAGCCTCGGCTCCTTCTGTCTCTCACATGGCCAGAAGGAGCCTTGTGAGCCCCTGGTGTGCACAGAACAAGGCACACTGGAGCTGGGAATTCAGTCCTCTGTAGAAACAGAAACAGTGTCTTCTTGGCCCTTGGTAGAAGGAAGATCCGTGTAATAGCCAGAGGCAGGGGCTATTCCCGTGGAGCGAAGGACAAGTGGGAGGGAACAGCGCTGGAACCTGCACGACCGTGTCTGCAGTCTTGCTGTCCACCATGGCAGAAACAAACAGTTAAAAGCACAAGTCAAGTTTCCTCTTGCACCGGTCTTCATTTTCTGAGGACTGTGTACCTTTCATACAATTTCTAAATTTGTGTTGCCAAAAGGTTTTCTCCCAGTTGTTTATAATGTTATAATTCTGGCTGTGTGATAATGGTCTCTTTTTTGTATTGTTAATGTTATTTTTTTATGTTTCTTATTTTTCTTGGTAAATCTTGAGATAAATGTGACATTTCACCACTTTCAGAAAAAAAAAAATCTTCTCAACATGCTTGTTTGTATCTTTGATTTTTACTTAACTAATTTGTCTCCTTAACATCTTTTGGGCTGTTTCCTGAATCTCTACCCAATACTTCTGAACTTGGGTATTTTGCTCCATTTCATCATTTAAATATTTTTAAAATTGTGTGCATGTGTGCCAGTGTGTATGTAGTGTTTTTGGTTGTGTGCATTTGTGTGGTGTGTGTGTGGTGTGTGTTTGTGGGGATATTATAGTTCTGTGTAGGCCAGAAGTTGACAGTAGGTGTTTTCCTTGATTGTTCTTCACCTTGTTTTTTTTTTTTTTTTTTTTTTTTGACACGGTCCCTCACTGAATCTGGAATCAATGACTTGTAAGGCTGGCACCACGCCCAGGTTTTCTGTGAGCAGTGGTGATACAAGACCAAGTCCTCGTGCTTGCACAACAGATTACGTTGCCAGCTGAGCCCCAGCTTCCTTTCTCTCTTAGCATTTAAGAATTTAAGGCTGGAAATTGGGCTTTCAACACAATCTTAGTTTCACCATTTCCCCCCCACTCATTTCAAAAAAAAAATTCCTGACTTCTCTTAGTTTTTCTTTGATTTAGGAAGATTTGACTCTGAATGCTCGGAACATTTTCAGCTGTTTGATTTGAGTGCATTTTAGTAAAGAGGTAATAGGTATGTTACTGATTTTTCAAAAGTGTCCCGTCTGTATCTCAAAGTGCAGTTTTTATGTCAAAATGCAACACCACTCAATCTCATGCTTCCTATCAGTGTTTTTTCCTGGCATTCAAGGATTCTTTTTCCAGTAAGATCTGCTTATCACCTTGGGCATACACCCAAAGGATACTTCATCCTACTACAGAAACCCTTGCTCAATCATGTTCGTTGCTGCTCCATTCTTAAAAACCCCAAATTGGAAACAACCTAGACGTCCATTAATTGATTAAAAAGGGGCACATCGACACAATGCAACACTACTCGTCTTCTAAAGAATGAATTCATGACATTCTCGGGTAGATGAACGAGGATGCAATCCAGCAATGCCTAGGGTGATCAAATGGGAAGGTGAGAAGAGGAAGCAAGAGAGGGAATGTGAGGAAAGATGGCTAAAGGTAAGGACCATTTGAGGAGCCTTATGGAAAATGAATACAATAGAAACTTCCTAAAATATAACTTGTATGGTATGAAGGTGAACTAATGCAAAATAATGGCAAAGATGGAACCCCAACTGGCAATCTCTTGTCATCAAATGAAGCTTCCAGTGCCAGGAATGATCAAGTGAGTCCTGTTGGACCCCACCCCCTTGCCGGACCCCTCCCATTTGGGAACCCTCCCCCTAGACAGCCAAGGACCCCCCAGACAGCTCAGGAACCCCCCCTCCCCAGACAGCTCAGGATATTGCCAAGGCTCTTGGATGTTCTTCACAATCTGATGAGAAAGCCCTCTTGCTGAAAACAGCACCCACACAACTCACTGAACAAGAAGTCGAGCCGGTGCCTACCTATAACCTTCGTCCCTATGGACTAGTGTTTATAGTACTGGAAGGTACTTTGCATGCTACCAAAAGAGAAAAATAAACACCAACAACACTGTAGGAGTAACCAACCAATATCTTATTGGATTTAAGGCCCTGCAGTGGCTATTCCTGGTTGTCAACTTGACTATATCTGGAATGAGCTAGAATCCAAAAATGGAGGACATACTTGTGATCTGGATCTTGAGGCAGGAAGACAACATGCCTATAATCCTGACCTTTAGTCTGGGCCATACCTCCTGTTGGGACCCTGTATAAGGACAATGGAAGAAAATTATATATATATATATGTATGCATATATATACATATATATGTATGTATATATAAACCTATACATATATATATATAGAGAGAGAGATTTTCATTTAATAAATTCTGTGACTTTAGAGAACCCTGACTAATACAGCCCTACTTTATGAGATGAACTTACTTACGTCCAGCACTGCTTGGGTGGACAGGAACCTGAAACCATATAGTTCCAGGACCTATTGGAAAACCAAATACTATTGTTTCATTAAAGGGATGTAGTCATAAAATGACTCCTAATGGCAGCTATACTGTCATTATACTGATGATGCTCAGTCATCATCAGAGATGCTTCCTCCTGCACTAGATGGGCGCAGACTCAGAGACCCACAGCTGGACAATGTACAGAAAATAAGAGACCTTGAAACATCAGTACTAGATGAGATGTCTCCATCATATTCCTGCCCTCCGGGCTCAGGATGTATTCCAAAGAGGAGGCAGAAAGGTTAAAAGAGTTAACAGAATGGAGGACACCAAGGAAATAAGGCCTTCTAAACACAGCAGGACCAATGAACATATGAAGGTACACAGACCGTGGCAGCTTGCACTGGGCCCAGTCTATCTCCAAATGATAACCACTTACAAATGAAAACTTAATGCTCTCCAGCTGATTCTCATCAAGGACACAAACCACTCTCAAGAGCAGGCCCCATGCCCAGCAATAAATGGCCAACACAAAATGAACTCAATGAATGAAGGTTCTTTGTTTCATGTTTTGCCTGGGCATTTCTATTTTACTTTTTAACCTTATGGGTACTTTGCATATCTATTATGGCTTCTGAATGTGTATTTTTATGGGATTCCTCTGTGTGTGTGTCTTTGTATCTATATGTGTTTCTCAATGCTTTGCTTTGTCTCCTTTTCTTCTTTGTGTTCGCTGTTTGGTTGGTTGGTTTTGTCCTAGTTCAGTCTGGTTTTGTTTTATCTTATTTTATTTATTATTATTATTATTATTATTATTATTATTATTATTATTTAGATTCATGTTTGTTTTCTAATTAGAGCTAGAAAAGGGTATGATTTGGATGGGAGGGGAGTTGGGGAGGATCTCAAGGGAGTAGAGGGAAGGAAAACCATAATCAGAATATCTTCCATAAAACAATTCTGTTTTCAATAAAAGAAAAAGATCTTTTTATTTTTTTTCTCTCACTCTTTTATTTTTAAAATACTTGTATCAAACGTTTTTATACATGTTAGGCTAGGAATGAATCATGTTTTGGAGAGCAGAAATATCCTTAAAAATCTAAGACACAGTATTTTTTCTTGCCTTTGTGCAGTTTTGCTTTTATTGTAGCTATGATTATATTGTATTTTAGGTGGACATGTAAATTACAGATTCTAAAGAACATCTATGAGTCACTTTGAAGCATCATTTAATCCTGTGGTTAAAGGGGCTATCAAGAAAGAAATGAGGCCCAATCATTTCCTGGAAAAATTTTAACTGAGTACAGTGTTAAAGTCTTGGTGCCTATCCAGGTACTTTGGTCTGAGCATATTAAATAGCTACTTTTGGTTATTTTGGATACAGTTACAGAAATTGACAAAAAGAACTAGGCTTCTAATGCTCAGTCATCTATGCGGGAAAACAGAATTTATGGATTTTCCTTCTGTGAGTCAGCCCAGGTATGTCAGAATCCAAGATAACGGCAATTTCGGCTGCAGGTTTCTGAGAGTTGCCCAAATTCAGTGAGATATCACTCCAGTTAAAAAAGAACTATTGCTCTTTCCACAGAAATGGGTTAGTTCTAACTAACTCCAAGAAATGGAAGCTTCATCAATCTTCTAGCCTTGTAAACATGCATAGGAGAACCGAGTCCTCACCCACGCAGGACTGAGTATCAAAACTTGAGAAAGCATTCCCATCTTTTCAATAACTACTAAGTAAGCTCTGACTCTCCATGTCCTTTTCTGTGCCCTCAAATAGCCACTGATCTGTCCCTGAATCATCTTGCTTGAGTTTCCATTGCTCTTCCTTCGTTAACAGTAAAAGAATCTGGAGAGAGCAAGAGTATTCTACATCTGAGTTAAGGATTCCCGTCTCAACATTCTGGGATAGTTGCCACATTAAAATATGTCAGACTATTAAATTTTACTGAAAAATTATAAGAAGTATGAGGTTCCAAACCTAGCTGTTAAAGCCACAAAGTATACCATTGATGGCTTTCAAAGGGGAGTCAGTGAATGGGAAATGTTCATGTTTCTGAATTCGTCTTGCATTGTATAACGTAAGGTAAGCCAACCACATTGTAAGGAAAGGGCCACTCATTAAGTTATCTGTAGCTTGCCTGATCTCTACTCGTTTTAGCCAATAATTTAAAATCAGTGTTTTTGAAGATTTGAAATATTCATTTAGGGGAACTGAGATGGAATGACTTATGATCAAAATAAGAAAGAGAAGGGAGAAGAGACATAAAAGAAGAGAGGCAGAGACAGAGGGGGGAAGGAGGCAGAGAGAGAGAAAGGGGGAGAAAGTTAATCACAATGTTACATTTATCTTATTTTAGTAAAATTACATAAAATTAATATATTAAACTGATAACCTAAAAAATCAAAGAGAAAGAAAATATATTAGATAAATTTGTTTGGGTTAAACTTTTTCTCTACAGCTGTCCACACACATAAGCATTAACAAAATAATTTTCCAAGGGTTTTGTGCTATTAATGGACTGTTTCTATTTTGTATGAGCTTTAGTTTCTCTTTAAGTTCTATTTGCATGCTAGTTCCACAAATAATAGGAATGTTTTAACAGAAAGTCTAGCTCTAGAAATTCTAGTGCTAATAGGGGAATCTGCTTCTTCTAATCTACACGACTCTGGTTTTCTAAGTTTATCTGGTAAAAAAAATGAAGTCTATTGTTGAGAAATGTTGGTTTCCTCATCTGTAGATACAGAAACACTTAACACTTTAGTGTGTTGTTTCTGTTTATTGATTGGTTTGTTTGTTAGTTAGAAAGATGAGCCAGACTAACTTCTTACTCACTTATATAACCCGGGCTGGCCTTGAACTCCTGATCTTCTTGTCTCCACCTGCTGAGTCCTGGGATTGTAGGTGTGCACCACCACACCTATGTGACTAACATTTTGCAATAAAAGTGCAAATATAGCAGGTTGGAGATATGCTCAGCCAGTAAAATGTTTACCTCACAGGTAGAACGACAAATGTTTAACCACTGAAACTTACATAAAAATGCCTGATGATATTTGTCATCTAGTGCTGAACGGCAGAATTCTCTCAAGAGGATTTTTGGGCTCATTGGCCATTCAGAGTAGGTGGGTAGTGTTCCTCAGGATAACACCAGAGTTTGTCCTTTGGCCTCCATGTGCATACACACACACACACACACACACACACACACACACACAGAGTCATTTAAACAAAAACTCCAGCTCAACTGATAGATTTCATAAGAATAAGTGCATTATATTTTAAAGCCACTATCAAGAATTTTTTCATGCATGTGCGTGGGCATGGGTACGCACATGTACACGTCTGTGCAAGGGTGCGTGTATGCATATGTAGGCAAAACATGGATGTCAGGAACCATCCTTTTTCAGTCATCTGCTGTATTCTACTAGGCCCGTTTCTCTATCAGAACCAGAGCTCACCAACATGGCTAGTCTTATTAGCCAGCTTGCTCTGTGCTTTTCCTTTCTCTACCTTCTCAGGCTAGACTTACATCATGCCCACTTGGCATGAAGTGTGTCCCAGAGATCAAAATTCCAGTCCTCATGCTTGCACAGCAAGCGCTTAGCCATCAGGCCATCTCCCCATCCCAAGACCTTTTATTTAAGCCCACAGTGAAAATAGATGTATGTGAGTCAAGCCCAGGGAGCCTCCTATGATACTGCTTTGACTGTCTGCTCTACAGACAACTTTAGTGCCTTTTGCTTACATAACTTCTGTCTAAGGGGATATTTAATCAATCCAAGAGTTGTTATCATTGCCTATGATCACTGACTCAGCAAACCCGTGTTTTTCTTTTCCTATAATCTTCTTCCTTCTTCCTCCCACTAAAACCACATATTCAACAAGCTCTGAGGAGCGTGTCTTCACAGAGAGTAAGATGGTGGCTTCCACGAGAAGTGGGAATTTTGAATGAAGAACTTCTTGAGAATTTTCTTCATTTGTCTAGGTAGTTTTTTCCCTTAAGATTTATTTTTATTATATCCACATTATGTGAGGGCCTACATGTATGTATGTGTACCACGTGCATGCCTGGTGCCAATGGAGACCAGAAAGAGGCATTGAGTTCCCTGGAACTGAGACGGCAGGCAACTGTGGACTGCCACGTGGGTGCTTAAAACTGAATCTGTGCTCGTTGCAAAAACAGCAAGTACACTTAAGCGTTGAGTCACTTCTCCACGTACTCATTGAGGTACCTCTTACTTTATTCCCAAAGAAGAGCTTTTATTTGTTTGTTTGTTTTTATTGGGGGGGGGTACATGTCATCCATAGCAACCAGTTATACTGTGGCTGTGATTATAACAACGGTAGTACATTCAGGAGAGCCAAGTCATACACACTGAGAATGGCTCCTCAAGCAGCCCGTTTCCCTTTGGCTGCACCTGCTGATTTCTTGTTATGCAAAACATTATTGCTGTGCATAGGCTACTGTCAAAATATTTATACCAGGCAATGAAAACACACTTAGAAAGTCAGAGTCTAGAAATTCTGATTGCCTGATGACAGTCATTCAGGGAGGCTGGGACACAGTTTCAGTCTGGATTCCTCGGGTGCAGTGCTCAAAAATGAGTATAAGTCACTGCAACTGTGAGCGCAAAGCCTCAAGTCAGTAACATTGGCTGACGCCTGGTCCTGACTCCCACGTGTTTTCACAGTGGTCTTAAAATGGCACTTGGTGAGGGTCCAAACACATTTTAAAGAAATTCATCCTGAGTTACAATGACATCTTCATGATCATATTATTTATTGTTTGATATAGAATGAAAATGTATGGTGCTCTCCATGTTTTGCCTATGTGTATGACAGTGAGTACGGAACGGAGGACTTGACACTTGCCAGGCCAGCGCTCTGCCACTGGGCTGCTCCCCAGCCACTGTGCTGCTCCCCAGCCACTGTGCTTCTCCCCAGCCACTGTGCTTCTCCCCAGCCACTGCTTCTCCCCAGCCACTGCTTCTCCCCAGCCACTGCTTCTCCCCAGCCACTGCTTCTCCCCAGCCACTGTGCTGCTCCCCAGCCACTGGGCTGCTCCCCAGCCACTGGGCTGCTCCCCAGCCACTGTGCTTCTCCCCAGCCACTGGGCTGCTCCCCAGCCACTGTGCTTCTCCCCAGCCACTGTGCTTCTCCCCAGCTCTACTCTATTTGTCCTACAAGCATCAATTCAATTCTTTCTGCCTTAGATAGAAAATACAAAGTCCTGCAAGAACCCAGAATTATTGCGTTGATGCAAAGTTCCAGAAAGCACTTCTGGAACTGCCAGTCACTGGACCACATTGCAAGGTCACCCTAAGAGGTCACACCCATCACTTTCCTCTCTCGCATATATGAACTCAGGGAGCTTATAGTATAGATTGTTTCTACTGTTTTAGAAAATATTTTCTCATGTAAGAGATGTCCAAATATAAGCTTCCCAAGTCACAGGAATGGAAAATGATCAGTTCCCTCATTATGTTTGTATTCAGATGTGGTGGTAAGAGAGGACGCTAAGACTCTGCCTAGATAAGTTACCTGCAGGAAGCTTATTTGGAATCAAATGGCTTAATGAATCCTGCCTAGGACTGAGTACCCTGCTTGGAGACAGTAATCAGGAGTCAGATGCAGTGGCTTCAGACGAAAATTCACATTATTATTGGTGAACAGAGGAAGATCAACTCACATCTCTTCTGCACTTGGATTCTTTTGTGTTCAACATGACCATGAATTCCTTTAAGTTAATGCGACAAGAACAATGCATTTATTAGCTTTAGTTTGTAATAAAATATTTACCCTTTCTAGCTCTGGACTCTGAAACTCTAAAGCAGTGGCTCCCAACCTTCCTAACGTTACCAACCCCTTAAAACAGTTCCTCATATGTGGTGACCCCTCCCCACCATAAAAGTATTTTCATTACTGCTTCCTAACTGTAATTTTGCTACTGTTATGAATCATCATAAAGTAAATATCTGGTATGCCGATGGTTCTAGGTGACCCTTCGGGTCTAGCGACCCACAGTTTGAGAACTACTGCTCTAAAGGATGTTGTGAATTTATTCTCAGGTGCAACTTGAGTCTGTGGCCTGTAGAAGCCTGTCCCGGGTTTCTCAGGTCTATACCAATAATTTGTCATTGCCACCTGCTCTGCTACACCCACAGGCGGGGCATCACCAAGATAATGGATCCTTTCACGGACAGCCGTGGAACAAATCGCTGTGTTTCTGGCTCTCCAGACACTTCCGTAGCGTTTGTCTTGATAAATGAGCGCGCTTCTATACACCACCAGATTTGTATTTCCTGCAGTTTCTTCTGATAAATTGAAAGATTTTTTTCCCCCAGAAATAGGATCTGCCAGCTTCAGCTTTGACTGTTCCCTCCCGTGGAGAGGAAGCAGGGGCTGAGAAACCCAAGCCGAAGTTCTCACTGCACTTGAATGACAGTTCCATGCCTGAGGAGGATGCTGCAGTGTGGTTGCTTACTGCTCTGGGCAGAGCTACACCTACACCGGGCTGGAGGGGGCTGGTGGGTTCCAGCCTCTGCCTGCCAGCAGAAAGAAAGCTTTGCAGACACTGCAGATTAGGAAGACCAAGAAGCCAGGATCCACAGGTCCTGGAAATACCCCGAGCGTGGAAGGGAGACAGCAGAGCCCCGAAACCACCCCACCACTCAATGTGTCCTGTGCAGGACTTTAGGAAACACCTGATTCTAACTGGCTCGGTCCCGCATCTCTGATCCAAAGCATTCTTTCTTTTCAAAGAGGAAGGAGTGTGTTGTGCTTCAACTGATGTGATCATATTTAGGAGATGTGATGGACAATTATCTGCTATATAAATTTATAGGTGGGAATTGTGTTACCTGTGCATTTTAAGTGATCTCTGCAGGAAGACAAAGATCACTAAACACCAGGAATGACATTACGTCCTTTCTAGTGACTAGCCTAGTCACCGCCCCTGTATCAATGGGAAGAGTGCATGGGCTCAGGGCATCATTACACAATTTCTCTCCAACCTGTCACTTGCTGTCATCCCACCTGTCCTGATCTTATTAAAGCATTCCATTCTCTCAACTACTCCTTCCCTCCTGTCCTGGTCAGGCTCTCTCAAAGCTTGTGTTGTCTACCCCAAGGGCAGACTTCTCTGAAAGGAATCCTGACCTGACTCCCTCCCAAGGACCTGTTCGAGATTCCTGTTGCATACTGGGGAAACCTGATGCTCACTAAGGCGACTCTCTGGCTCTCCACGCCATGTGACCCTGGCCTCATTATACCTAATTATACTACATATTGTTCTCAGAACACAGCAAGCCCTTCTCTCCCTTCACGCTAACTCCCATGGCACCTGCTCCACCCTGATGCCTCCTGCCCCACCCCAAATAATTCACCAGCGACAGTACTGTTTCTCTCCTAATTCTGCCTGTGTGTCCCGCAGTTCTCAGGTCAAACTTTTACGTGATGCCATGTCAGTGTCCCCCACTCGTTTGCAGAGCGTAGGTCTCGTCTACTTTTGCCTTCCCTAGCAAAGCACCGTACTAACACGGCAACAGGACTCCACATGAACAAACGAACACTAACCTACTGAATAATGAATGATTTTTGGCTCCTGTCCAGTGTCAAGTGGGACCTAGGCTCTCATTAAGACAACCTCTAATAGGTTCTTCCAGCCCAAATCGCTTCCCTATTGTACCACTGCTATCCAAGGACGTTGGGTAATTGCTGCGGTTGCCCTCGGCCTGGCAGCTTCTGCAGCCCTGCCCAGTTGTACCCACACCTGAGACTTGTGCCATCCTTCTTCATACTCTCTCAAAGCAGTTCTCAAAAAAAAAAATCATCAGATTTGTTTTTATGAAACGCATATGAATGTCAAAACCCAGTCTTGGACTAATTAGTCAGAACCTGGCAGAGAGAGCCTGGGCATCATTTGGATCCCTTTAAAGGGTCCAGGGACTCTTGTATAGCAGACAGGATAATGTCTGCTGTGGTTTGGAAGTAAAATATTCTCCATGTGTTGGAATACTTGATATCCACTTGTGAAATCTTTAGGAGGAGGAGTCTTGTTGAAGGAAGAGAGTCGCTAGGGCTAGGCCTCAAAATTGTGTAGCCTGGACCTACTTCCGTTCATTTTCTGTTTCCCTACTTGCCTATGCTCTGTGATTAGCTGTCTCATGCTCCGGAAGCCATGCCTTCCCCACCATGATAGACTGTACCCCTTCTTAAACAGGAGACTGAAATAAGCCCTTCCTCCCTTCAGTAGCTTGTCTCTAGTGTTTGGTCATAGCATTCAGAAAAGCACGCAATGCCTACAACTTCAGACATGAGAAACTGAACACCGAAAATAGTCTACAGAAGCTCTGAGAAGTCGATAAAATTTAGCACAGAAGAGTCCTGCCCATGGGCTTCTGGGGAAAGACATGCCTAGAATGCTTCAGCACCGCCCTCCTCTCCCAGTGGAGCTTTGTTTTCATGCCTCGACGCTCAGAGAGAGGGTCTGCTTTCCCAGACATTGCTTCTAATGACAGTTTAGTCCGTGGCCTTGTTTTTGTTCACCAACTAGTACTTCCATCCCGTAAGCCCCATTCTTAGGACGATTCACAGCGGCTTCATCTGACAGTGAAAAATCTACTGTGTGTAAACCTAGCAGCACATCGTGACCAAATGCTCCTTTCCACCTCCTGCCCTTGTCGTCCCATTCCTACCCTGACCCGCATTCTTAGCCTCTGCTCTCATCTGCCATTTTGTGGCTGCTGCTACTGAGGTCATTATCCAGAATGCCTGGCAATTGGTTCAACCCTGTGATGTGTCCTCCAGCACTTCTCAGCAGGGGACCACTAAAGCCGTGGTTTTCCTCTACACTGTGAACATACAAGTGTTCAAATCCAAAGAACATGAGGATCCTAATTTATTGAAAGTCATCCTTCACAGGGAAGTAAACTTGCCTTTTCCCAGTTACTGAAATCCTGTATTTAAAACGAGATGGGTTACAAGAGCATCTACCGGGCATGCTCACTGAGTGAACTACCCTGGAAACACTAAGCCTTTTCAAGGATTGACTATGTGAACTAGGAAGACATACACATGTAACACAATACCACACTCATAGCAAGTAGTATTATTGTAGGGCTAAGTCACTAGAGTACTGAGCAGTCCCTGTATTCTAAGAATTGTAATTTTGACTGGAAAAAATAGGTTAATGCATTATTTACATTTACATCCAATTTTTTCAGAACAAGTAAGTATTAAAATAAATTTTGTTTCTTGTCTTTCTACATTCATTTCCTAAAACAAACACACATTCTCTCTCTCTCTCTCTCTCTCTCTCTCTCTCTATCTCTATCTCTATCTCTATCTCTATCTCTATCTCTATCTATCTCTCTTAGAATTACTTCACATACAAATCAGAGATTTTTTTTGAAACCAAGAATTTGCCATACAGGGGGATGGAAGGAGGGTGGGGATTCAGGCAGTTTAAAAATAAATTGTAAAGCTTTAGCCTTGCAGCATCTCTGGATCATAGCATGACAATCTGTGCAGAAAAAAGGAAGTTTGCCATCATTTCCTGTATCCCTCAAGTATCTCCTCCCAAAGCACAAACCAGCATGCCCTTATCATTTATGTAAAGCAAATCAAAACTCAGTCTACATGAGGAAATCGCTCTTTATAAGTTAGTCATCTAAGCACACACTGCTTATAAAGGTGCTATAAATCAAACTAAATTTTAATGTAATACAACGAGCCAGCCCATTTTAGGGACTGTTTTGGCTTAGATGAAATGATTGCATCATCCAGATATACTCTTGAATTTTCGCTTTCATTTAGCTTTTAAAACCTGGTTTGTAATCTACTCCTTAACAATTTCCAAGATGTATCCAATGTATCTTGATCATAGTCACCCCATTCCCGTCTTTTCCCCCTCCCACTCCCTCTAGACCCCCTTTGCTTTCCCACTTGCCTCCCTCTTATTTTTTTGACCTGAGTTTAAGTAAGGTCACTCGCTCCTATGAACATGGGTGAATGGTTATTTATTTGATCATGGACAACTGAGTAGGGGTGAAAACACTAAGGAAAAATTATTGACCTTCCTCCCATTGGCTGCAGGGTGGTGGGCTCCTGAGCCCCTTCTCCATTCCTGTTGACAGATGAGGTGCTGGACCATGTGCAAGTCTTTGCAAGTAACCAGAGTTGCTCTGAGTTTGTGGGTGCAAAGTTCATAGCCTGTCCAGAAGACAGTGCTGCACGCATTCCTTCCCTCACTCCCCACATTCTTTCAGGGCCCTCTTCTGTCACTTTATTCCTTATTCATCATGAGACAACCTCCTTGTCTTCCAATACAAATGACCGGCATGGCACGGAATCAAAGGACAAAGGACCGAGTCCGCTGATACTTGTCTCGAGCTGTTGAAGCCCTTAACCAAACCCTGTTATTTAATAACCAAGGAAATCTAAAGATTGCTTCTTCTAAGACAGGATGGGGCCAGGATTTGAGAACAGGAGCAAGAGATAAGATGCTGCCTGGCACGTGAACAGCTTAGACCAAAATACTGGACATTGTTCATCAGGCTCGATCTAAAAACCTGAGCCAGCCATGTAGCTTTTTTGCTCTGAATAAAGTGCCTTTTTCAAAACCGCCTTTTACCCTGTGAACCTGACTATGAACCTTCGACGATATTAGCCACCAGAAAGAAAGAAAGAAAGAAAGAAAGAAAGAAAGAAAGAAAGAAAGAAAGAAAGAAAGAAGCACTTGTAAGCATATTGTGAGGACTCTGTTTATCTTCCTCTTATAGTTATCATTATTCTGTATTTCCCTGCTTGTTAGTATTTATATAATAAAATCTGTGGTATTATCTAAAAAGAATTTTGAAGACCTTCTACTGATTTCCCCAGGTGCAGAGATAATTAAAAATTACCTACTTATTTTGCTATCTCACTAAAATTAAAAATGGCTCCTATAAGGCTTCAGAGGGCCGGATTAAGTTTGTTCATTGACCATTATATGTTTGTATTTGACAAAGTGTACATAAAAGACCACATTATGCATGCTGGGTGGGCGGAAATCATTTGTCTTTGGGAGCATGACTGATTTGCTCCAGTAAAATCAGACATCTAGTGCAGGTTACTCTAACCTGAGTTTGGAGGGCTCATCTTCATGGCATAAATTGCCTCATCAGATCTTCCCTGGAGCCTGTGACTGGAGCTGGCCTCTGGCTCTGTCTCCAATTCAACTATAGAAATAATGAGGGCAATGGGGAAAACAAAGATCATGCCTCTGAGGCAGGATCTGCCCTTCGCTACTCATTTGACCTTGCTCAGAATAGAACTGCATTTGAATATTCAGTCTCCTATTCAACATTTGTTCATTCACCCAGAGATGAAAAATTAATAGAGGAGGTAAAGAGAGAGGCACTAAGGACTATGAGAACAAGCCGAGTTTGAAGATGAGGGGAATGATGTGGAAAGGTTTGACATTTTGTTTTTACTTTTTGTTGTTATTCTCTATTTTGTTTTGTTTTCAGAGTGAGCACGGATAGATGCGTACAAAAAAAGAAGATTGGAATTTAGGAAGGCCTTCAAAATGTATTTTGAATATTTGTACCTTTGAAAGGATTTGTGTGTTAATGAATGCCCCTGCCCTGTTAGAGCTGGCACGTTTGCTTATGTCGATTTGTGATACAGCAAAGCCACATTCTTAGTGTTCTTTGTGTTCACTGCACGGCAAATTAGATTTACATATAATCAGAACAAACGGTCTATCTACGGACATGAGAGCCTCAACAATACTTCCAAGTCTGCAGTGATCATACATGTTTAAAGCAGATGCAGCTAAGTTCTTCAGGAGCCTGGCAGAAACAGACAAGCATGATTGATGGTAGCTATAATGTCTGCCTTTAATTTGTTCCCAGAAGGCATAGGTGACCTACCTGCTGAACCAGGGTCCAGAGGAGTCTTGCCATTTGAGCTAGAATCTTTTTAAATATAAGTAGATAGCCAGGGACTGTCAAAGTGTGTGAAGGACAGGCTCTCGGACTGGCGTTCCTGCAGCCCTGGCCAGTCGTGGTCCAGCAGTCATGGCAACCATTGGGAAGCCTGTGCTGAGACTCAGCCATGAGGAGTAGATACTTGTCCCAGTGAGAGCCAGCTGCAGGGGGAGACTGAAGGAGAGCAGGGGAGAGGCTGGAGGAACCATGGCTCTCCCTCAGTCTGCTTGATTTTCCTCACCCAGGCTAGTGCACAGCTAACTGTCATACACAGTTTCTTAGTAGCATGACTTAATGTAACTCCTTTATTTCACTAAGTTCCCTCAAGGGTTCTCGGCCCTTTACCTACTGGGCATATGTGTGGTTAGGATAGGGAGATGATTAGGATATGAATCATTTCTCATTTAATTCCAAGTACCCATAAGCCACAGCATGGGAGGGGAGGTCAAAGGACAACTTCAGAGAGTCAGTTCTCTCCTTCTACTGCAAGGGTCCTGGAGATTGAATTCGGCTCGTCAGACTTGGATGAGACATTTTCCTGACCCGTTTTTTTTTTTTTTTCAATGTAAGATGCTGCCTACCTGCCTACACTTTCTCCAGAACAAATATTAAAAATAAAATTACTTCCCCCTCCGGGCAAAAATAATTTTTAAAATTGCCTTATTGTTTTGCTACCTTAATAAAATTATGAGTAGCATTTCAAAGCTTAGGAACACTGAATTTTTTTATTAAAAATTAATTTAAAAATCGTTATACTGAAGATTACCTTCTATCTTTCGTGGGTTTTTTTTCCCCAGGAATATCACATCATGTGTTTACTGCCATTGTATTTTCTCCCTGCACTTAGAAAACTGGAAAAACTTCAATGCAAGATTCTATATTTGAATATCACCCGGATGCTGCCCTCAAAAAGCTCCCAACCAAATCCCGGTAAATATGTGTCAGGTACAGTCATTCCTAAATATCTGTGGGAGGTGGGCGCTGGGTCCTCCTGCAGATATAAAAGTCTGACGGTATCTACAGATAATCTACATATTTTAAATAATCTCTACGCTACTTATAATACCTACTAGGCCGTAAGTGCCACATAGGTAGTTGAGAGTGCAATGAAAACAAAAGGCCAGACTCACCCAGTTCAGACCGAATTTTAAAATTAAAAAAAAAAAAAGTATTGTTCGCCTGCAGTGGTTTGAATCCACATAGGGACAACTGAACCGGAACCACATTGTGTTTTGTTTAATAAGATCACTCACTGAACACAACTCAGCAATGAGGGTGGGGATGGAGAGAACAGCGAGGAAAACTGTATGAAGAAGAAAACACACAAACTGAGCTCTGAAGGACGGATGGGAATAGCCCAGAAGAGACAAAAATCCTTTCAATGTGGATTCTAACCTGCCTCCCACATCAGCCCTACCTCCAGCAATACGCACGCGCAGCCTTTCATGCCCGCTTGCTGCCTAAGAGTCCATTGGAACGCTCTGCCCTGCAAGGACAGCTTCCCATTCAGACCAGCGCTTGAGGCTAAACCTAGGCGCTGTCAGGGTTCATCCCAGGATCCCACACTTGTCATCTTTTAACTTAAACCAAACTGTGAATTAGTTTGCGCACTTTCTGATTCCCTCCCGCACAAAGCCATCTCTATGTAAACAGACTCCCGAGCTATCTTTATAAAACTCTAAACCAGCACTTCATAGGCTGCAGTGCAAAGGATGCTTCAGTGGCTGCTCCATGGTCCGGACTGAAAAGGATGCCCTTGGACTACAGCAGTGAGAATGGGGAGGGAGAAGGAACACTCTGGAAGCAACTGTAAGAAGCACACTGACATGGCTGGACCACACATCTAACGGGCAAAGAAGAATATGGAGGATCTCTGGCCTCATTGTGACACTTGCCATTAGTTTTCCTTTAATGGCTTTCCTATATTTAATGGCTTACTTTACATCACGTTATGATGGTTTTCATGACTGTTGTTGGTTTTGTCTAATGCAAGTGTCTCGCTCTGTGTTCCATACTAGCTTGGAACTCACTAGTGGCCTCAGCTGACCCTGAACTCAGCGCAGTCCATGGGCTTCACCCTCCTGAGTGCTTCCTCGCCTGCCACCTCCATTTGCCAACCGTTAAACAGTAGCGCCTTGTTTATATCCCTCTAAAACACCTTCCACGTGAATTTAGTCACTGTTGCTGGTGTCTCCCATGGAAACGAAGGAGTTATATGTGTGTAAAGTTATACATTAAAAGTTTGGTCTCTGGGTCAAAACGCGCTGTGTACTTTGGGTCAAATGCTGAGTGGCTCGGGAATCCCCAAGCATTGCTCAGAAGTAATATCGGGACTCACGGCGGTCACGGCATGCAGGGAGGGGCTTACAGCAACACATCGGGCAACCATGTTTTCTCCAGGTTCTTACCGTCCAACCACAGCCATGGGAGGGGTTTCAGGATTCACATATGCAACTAAAGAGGCATATATCCTTCACCAGGAAACTATGCCTGACAAATAACCATTGTTAACTTAAGCAAAGTTACATGCTTGACCGGGTTGGTGCAGAAACCGTGGAATTCATGCAAATCCTTACTTATGACACCGAGTACGGGAATCATCTGGAATCGTATCTGAATTGTCTTGTCTTGTCTCCCAAGTCCATAGACTGGGAAACACCTGCGCAGCTCACTAGGTGAATCTTGCTCCCTGCTTGTTTTATTCTTACATTTCTGTTCCTTTATGACTTCATTTGTTCTGTCCGTCCTCCTTTTCCTCTCACCATCCCCTGCTCTGCTTTTCCTCTCCCAGATGCTCCCTTGGTATTTTCCCATAGGTACAGAATCAGACTAGCAAAGTGGCCAGCCAGTCCTGTAATACACAATCTAAGACACAGAGAACATTATGCGGCTTCTCGAGGAGCTTATGTAATGCCCGAGATAAGGGGTAACCATAGGAATGCCTGGAATCAACAAAAGACTTACACACACAAACTCTTAAGTAGTTGGGTTATATAACCGTGTGGGATCAGAGGGGAAGCTTTACTTAGATTAAGGAATGAAAGTTCAAGGTTCATATTGCCTAACACGTCTGTGAAGGTACAAAATACCAGTGATTCACTTCACTTACAATGTAATAATATTTAATGTGATTGGCATTAACCCGCTTAAGACTTTGCCAACTATAAGAGTGCAGCCAATCAGCAAGGGAGAATGTTGCACCTAAAAGCCACCCCATGCTGCCCACGCTGTTATGTAATACTCCCCCACTGTGCAGGAACAGCTCAGGGCCTCCAAGTGCCCTAACTTGGACGTTGCTCCCCTGATACAGTAAGTTGCAGTGACCCTGTGGGCTCTTGCTCAGTCCAGCTGTGACAATCTGCTCCACGTGATCCTTGGCTTAGAGTAAGGTGTCCAGGCTGCTTGTTCAGACTGAGTGTAATTCATCTAAGGTCAGAACAGAACCTGCTTGTGCAAAGCCCCCTGTTGCTCTTGCACATGAGGCAGGAATCCTTACAGAAAGCCAAGGCAAATTATCAAAGCTAGCCGAGTGTGAGAGCCTCTTTCCTCCACTACCCACACAATACATGTTTTCTCCTCGATTGTAGGGAGAATTTCAGGAATCGTTTGTGTTACATCTTTGGAATAACTGAAAAGGTGCATCAAAGATGAGACGCCTCTCCTGCCCTGTGGTAGGTTGTAGGTTTTTTTTTTATTCCTCAAGGATGCTTTTGTTGTGGATTTCATCTTGTTTCCTGGGGATAAACCACACAAGATTGAGAGCCAAATTGATGGGGAAGGAAGAAAAAAAGAAAGAAAGAAAGAAAGAAAGAAAGAAAGAAAGAAAGAAAGAAGAAAGAAAGAGGGAGGGATAGAAAAGAAAAGAAAAGAAAAGAAAAGAAAAGAAAAGAAAAGAAAAAGGCCAGAACCTGTCTAGAACATGAGGAAATTTGCATGACCTTTGGCTGTTCTTTAATTTTTTCCACAACAGCAGTGCTCTCTCCGACAGGGAACTGCACACGGATGCAACTAGTGTATTGGTTGATTTTGTCATCACTGAGACCAACTATCTGATGAGCAGCCACTGGAAGGAGGAGGGTTGTTTTGCTTTGTTTTGTTTTATGACTGCTTTGCCAGGACATAGTCCATGACGGTAGGCAAGGGGATGATGGTAACTTGCCACTGTGGCAAGAGGAATATGAGGTTCCAGCTTTGAGCACTGTCATTTTGCATCTGAGGGCGGGGTTTCTAAGATGATGGACAAGTGCTCCACAGGAGGCAGGAGGAAGGAAGGCGTGGACACTTCCTGATGCTGGCTCTACAACCGAACAGTTCTCTCTTCATTTCTGGAATTTTTGACAAACGATCAATGGTGGTTTCAGTTTTCCTCTTTCTTGAGGAAATTGCTTTCTCTCAGATTTATAGAATCTCTACAGTGGTTCCTAGGCTCGGTTCCAGCGACTTCAATGACCCTGCAACACAGCTTTGTCCATCCCAATTTTGGAACAAATACAGTTAATGAAATGTTCTGTATGTGTCTTATTAGTCTAGGAATCTTAACTTTAAGGAGATTATGATTTGGCCAGATAGTGTATAATTTCAAATTTTTAATATCAAATTATACAGTAGAAAGAAGTAAAATTGGGTATTTCCCTGTGAAGTTTTCCCTGTTTTATTTGTTAATTTCAAAACTCAAAATAGAAAATATCATTTTATTATATTAGTAATAGTGGCAGGTGCCACTATATGTATGTGTGCGCGTGTGTGCGTGCATGTGTGAGAGAGAGATGCATGATGTGTATGTGTAAAGTACGGGCATGCATGCACGGCAGCACATGGTTGGAGGTCAGAGTACAACTTTTGGGAGTTGATTTTCTCTTTCTACTATGAACTTCAGAGATCGAACCCAGGTCACCTATCTCTGTCTGTCTATCTATCTGTCATCTTTCTGGCTCTCTTTCCAAACGAGAAGCAAACTTCTCATTTCCGAAACTCGGACGTTTTCTGATCTTGAATTCCTTTTGTCTTTGCCCCTCTTGTTTTGCTGGCATTCTATAAGCACAGCAAATTTACCCGTGGAGGACAATCCTGAACTTCGGCCTTCCCTTCTTCATGCTAATTAATGTTCTCTCTTCTTATCACCATTCCTCAGAGATTACACTTAAAGGGTCTCTTCCGGTTTCTCACAGTCCTCTTTCCGCTGTCCGTGAGCTGGACATACTGACTGCCTTTGCCCTGGACATGCGTTTTGAGAAATGATCTCATCAGATCTTGGCGACCCACGCAGTAGTAACTCAGCATTCACCGTGCACCAAAACTCCAAACATGTTTTTACAAGCGCACACCCTTCTGCTTTAGGAAAACGCCCCCGCTTGGGATGGACAGAGCTCCTATTCGTGCCCTCAGCCAGGCACCTACGTGCAGAATATAGCATGCTTCGACCGGCTGCTTGGGCTCACAGTCTGCCCACTCTCTTGTGTTTGTGGAACTGATTTTCTGGAATGGAGGGCAGCCTTTTTTTTTTTTTAAATCTCTCCCTTTTACTTTTTATCATGTTAGATTTGGCCCATTGTTCCATCCTGTCAAGCTATTTTGGGTTCTCAAATATGTGCCCTCCCACCCAGCTGCCGAGTCATCCAGACGTGATGAGTTGCTCAATCTGCCCGCTCAGAGACCCTAACGAAAGGAAGTGAGACGTCGTCCCGTTATCTCCTCTGAATGCATGATCCTTCTTCGGGGCTGATGGGCTCACAAGAACAATTCAGTGCAAGGCTATTTTTTAGTATCCACACAAATTTTCTGCCTTATGGTGTGTGTAATCTAAACTTCTCATTTCTGAAGCTAGGACATTTTCTGACCCCCAGCCAGTCTCAGAACACGTTTTTAGGGGCGACCATTTCTTAGCTATTGCTGGCAGCCATTTTTAACTGGAATCATGCAGAGCGGAGAGCAGAGGTCTGTCTAGTCGTGTTTCCTTTGAAGTAGCTGAACCACAGATTTTTACAGATACACGGAACAATAACTATGGCACCTTTTTTTTTTTTTAACTGCAGTTTTAAAGTTCCCTTTCCCACCATTTTTTGTTTTTCAGGAAAGGCAAACTGTTATGTTTAGTTTGATGCATTTTTTTTTGTATAAAAATGAAGTCCCAGAAACCAAAATATATATACATATATACAATTACTTCTTCATCTGTAATTGTTTTTCTTCTTCAGAAATCCAACAATTCTATGTTAAACCTATGGTAAATATGCTAAAAAATATAATTAATATCCCAATTTGTACCTGGGTTAAAATTCCAGTATGTAAACCATATTTGCAGTTTCGCATAATCATGTGGTTGTAGTTACATACAGGCACTATCAATGAGTTATTTTTCATTTGAATTAACTCTGATCAAACTGAACGACTGTACTGAGTTCTACAGATTAAAGCTGTGTCTCTAAGTGGAAAAGCCAGCCTGTCCTTAGTTCTGTTTTAGTGGACGAACAAGAAGGAGTTGTGGCATAGTTTTTCTTTGTGATATTGTTTAGGATTTCAAAACAAGTGTCAAGCCTATAGAAAGGATCCATTTCAACCACGGTCATCCATTTCTTCCCTATTCGCCCATTATTAAAAGCTCTGAGAAGACAGAAACCTCAGCTCCATGACTGCTGTGTGCCCAGATAAGAAGCGCCAGTGTCTGCCAGCTCCCTCCGGTCAATGCCCTCCTAGATGATTCCGGCCACACAGAACTGCAGAGGTAGCTGCAGCTAGAAACTGAAGAACCCAGGGTTCAAACAGCAGCTGCTTTCCTCTCCAGAGCTCCAGGGATGCTCCAGCCTAGAGACATTCCTTCCTTGCTGATGGAACTGGGACAATTTCCCAGTTTTTTACTGTTGGGAGCAACGTTGCTGTACATTTTTTTTTTTTTTTGAGACAGGTTTCTCTGTAGCTTTGGAACCTGTCCTGGAACTCACTCTGTAGATCAGGCTGGCCGGCCTCAAACTCATTGAGATCTGCCTGCCTCTCTCCCCTGAGTGCTGGGAATAAAGGCATGCATCACCACATTCTCCTTCTTTTCCATGTGCTGTGGCTCAAGGGCCAAATGTTTCCCCTATTCTAGCCTTGGTTAGAGCAACTTTGAAGCTAATTGAAGGTCTAGTGGAAGTTAGCCCATCCCCCATAGCACCTCACAACTGTTTCAGGCCTATGTGTAAACAGTCCACGCCTGAGCATGATCACTGGGCATCATAAACAGACTCAGCAGAACAATCTACAAAAACGCCTGCTTTCAGCACCACGTTTCCCCAGAGCACACAAATTTCCAGTGCCCAGCAGTAGTACTTGCTGCATGGGCCACCAATCACACTCGGTGCCTCTTTCAAAGGCCAGCCTGCCAGGGCTGATAACGGCAGGAGAGGCTTTACCTTTATAAGGATGTTATAAGCAGTGTTCCATTGGACAGGAAGTCATTAGAACATACAACTGCTATTTTAAAGTCCAGAATACTCTAATCTTTATCCTTTATATTTTCAGACACCAGTGTCCAACACTATTGTCTAGAGAGCGGCAAAAATAAATTCAGAGACAGGAAGCCCAGAGCCCACTCACAGATACCTCTTGCACCTCACATCAAAATCAGCAGTTGCAAGACAATGCATGAATGTGGGTGAGAGGGCAACTGAGTGCAGCCACTGGCCCTGCTTCAGTATCATCAAGGGCTTTTAAATTCCATTTGCTGTCCCTACCCTAGAAACTGGGGTTGGGAGGGAAATATTGTAGATACTGTAATAAAAAAGAATGTGACTTTGAGTTGTGAGGGTGACTAAAGAAAGAGAGAGTTCTAGAAAAATCTCACTTTTTTTTTTATCTAAAGTAAAAGGTTGCTTTAACATTCTTCTTATTATAGTAATGATAAGTGTTATCATTTACAACAGAGAGAAACACATGGCAGAGATTCTTCTTTGGAAAAGCCCTGCACACGACAAGTGGTCTTGAACTACTGAACCTGGAGATATAGGCAAAGCAGTAATTAGTGTAATAAAGCTTTCCTCTATGGTCTTTGGTGCTGATACTTTCCTCTATTTGATTAAAAATATCAGACCCATCATATGTTGCCTGGTTACCCTGGGAGTCTGCAGATANTAATATATATTGAAGTCTGGTTGGGAAGCAAGTAAGTTACAAAGGGGATGTGTGTGTTTCTTCTCTTAATCCTGTATTGAGGACTTTATGTGTGTCTGGCTCTTGGGCTTTGTCTACTACTTCAGTGACTTCTGTCACTGGAGCTCGAGAGACTAACATTAAGCCTGGTTGTCTTTGAATTGAAGGAAAACACCTCTTTCTGAAAACCAGTAATGAGTCTTTAGAACCCTGAGTAGGAACTGTAAGTCAATAGTCTTTAGAATTCAAACAAGAGAAAATGGAGACCAGCAACAAGCCACGCTATGGATAGATGATAAACTGCCTAGATGTGGGACCCTTTTGCATAAAGCAAAAGTTAAAAGCTGCACTGCTTGGAATTGGAGATGAGCTGTAAATGGCAGTGAGAGAAGAGGATCCGTGTTCAGATAGCTGAGGAAGGATGAAGTGAGCAAGGATGAGGCTGGGGAGGATTGTTGCATGGGGGAAGGCTCTAGGTGGCAGGTTCATGGATGACAGGTGCACTGTAAAAAAGAGGGAGAGCGTTTACGTGTGTGTCCTATAAACCACTGAATACATGTCACAGTTTAAATCACATTTGCTCCATTTCTAGAAACAAAACTAAAAAGCGTCTCTCCTTTAAGTTCTACACTGTTGGCCATGAAACGAAACAGGGCTCAAAAGTTTGGGATAGAAAACGTGAGGTCCTCTTCCACCTTCGAACCCACAAAGAGCAAGCACAACCAACACCAGAAGGAGACCTCTCTGCTTGACGAATGTCATGCAACCTGTGGCAATGGACAGGCTTGCTGTGCTGGGCAACTCATTCTCCAGGATGTGCCCGCCACCTCTTTCTGTTCTTAATGCCCATGTAAATGAAAAGACAAACACAAAACCAAACCCATAAACCATGTTGGGACTGATGCTCAGAAGGTGTGGATGCAGTATCCTCCTGATTCTCTCATTACTCTACATTGTGAGACCCAGGTGGGCCAGGTCAACCGAGGACCAGGTCTACTAAAGGACAGATCTTAAAAGGTCACTTTCCAGGCGTGGCCATATTCCGATTTTCATGTGGTTCATGTAGAACCAACCCTCTCATTGACCATGTAAATCAAGTTAAAGGTATTATTTAGGAGAGGCATCTGATGAAAAACTCCTGGCCAACTTTGTAATCACTCTAATGTGTCAGTCAGAAATAATACACAAGGCCTGTGTTTCAACAGGCATGTCCTGCTCCCAAATCCCATCTCCTATGATACCCAACATCGTGTTCCTGTGTGCTCTAGACAGTAACAATAGCAACACCAACGATCTGTAAAGGAGTGGCTATTGTGAGATTTCTTTCTGCCCATAAAAATTTGGAATAGCCAGACAACTATATAAGGAGAATGTGTGAAATAGCCATTATCCCCCAACATAGAGAAGACAAATTTGCATTAACTTCTGTTCTGAGCCGTCTGTTATTTTCTTACTTGACACACACATTGTGTTTCGTATTTGCCAAGGACTTCTTCCAGTACATCTTTCAGTATTCAGATCACAGTGCTGGATATTCTTCTGCCTTTTGCTTTATTTAAAAAAAAAATACAGCCCCGGGATTCCATTTGTCATTATTTATAGAAACATGACTTCTAACAATTGCATTGAGTATCATCAAATGACTCAATCATGTTTCATTTATCTCCCTCGGATTGAACATTTGCTATTTTCCCAGTTAAGACATGATGCCATGGGGCTGTGCTTGTGTGTAATTCATTCTATCATTTCTTTTAGGGTAACTGCTAAGAAATAGAATCTCTGACTCAAAGGACAGTGTTTTAAGGCTTTTAAGGAAATAAATATACCAAATTGTTCTTCAGGGAGTTATATTTCTCTTTGTCTCCATCCTGATTTGATGGGGAAAATCAGCATTGTACCAGTTCTGTCTGCATTCCTTTAATTATTGAGGAATGACCTTCAGGTGTTTATTAGTCATTTGCCTATTTTTTAACCATTAAGGTTAAGTATTTTTACTTAATATTTTGATATTTTCGTATTTTTGTTGTTTGTTTCTAAGAGCCATTCATGGAGTGACAGTAAATATATATATATATATATATATATAGCAAATGCATTCAATAATTCTGCTTATTAAGAATGTGTTGCTATTTCCATCGATATATATACACTTCTAAATGTCCTTTCCTGACATGATCACATGTGGCAATCTCCCGTTTGAAGTTCTCCTTCATTTTCTTAGAAAGTTCATTTCCACAACAGGATCCAATAAATAACAACTTAATTTTGTTTCAGTTGCTTACTGGCTTCAATAGCACGCACAACTATTTCTTGATCTATTTTTGTCTTTGACATGAAATAAGGATCTAGTGATTTTTTTCATACAAACAGTTAACTACTTTCCTGGTGTTATTTAATAATTGTCCTCTTTTCAAATTGGTCTGTGAGGCAGAGGAGCTGCTGGAGAGCATAGAAAAGCAGTCCTGAACTGAGATTAAAAAGCAGCTGATCTCCGCTGTGGCTCAAGGGCATCTTAAACCCCCAGCCTCGTTGCCTTCCTCTCAAAGGCAGCCTTCAGCAGCATCAGACTCCTTTGGCCGCTGCCTCAGAACTGGTCACAGATAAATATTACTCTCATTGTCCAAAATCCAGTTCTGTGAAAAGAAAGAGGAAAAAAAAAAAAAAAGCTGTGTTAGGATGGAAACAGGGTTCATCACACAAAACCAAACCAGACACTTCAAAATGCTCAGATGAAAACAATACAGCTCTCTCATCCCTTATCTTGTTTGCTTTTGAACCATTTCACGTTTTTTGTTTTCTTTTATTTTGTTTTGCTTTGCTTTAAGAGTTTGTTCTCCTGTGATGTTCATGACGGTCACACTATCCAAATCAATATCAAATGAGAGACCTCACGAGGTCACCGAGGCTCAGGCTTTCTAAAATAGTGCCGGCTAATCAGGCATCTCTCGGCAGGAAACAGGCCTTCCTACAGCAGGAAACGGAGGAAAGAGGCCTGGAGACAGCAATCCCAGTGGCTCTTTTTGCCAGAAAGGACAAAATGGCTCTTCTGGCAACTCCTGACTCAGGAAATCGCTGAATTAAGTAGTCAATCTGCAGAGTAATTTAGCATGTCATCTGCTTCCTGGCAACAGATATTTGGAAGCATTTGTATTCTAATTCAACGCTGTCAGCAGGAGGCTGCCCTCGCTGCCCTGCGAGAACTCCAAGGTCAGAGTTTTTCTGCAGTTTCTCCAGGACCAGTTAGTTCTTTCAGCTGTTCCTTCCCCCTTGCCAGGCTCCACCAGTGTCTCACATCCCATGCACCCTGCTTTGAGTTTGGTCTCGATCAAGCAGATACCTGTCTTCAGAACTGGATAGAAATTGTGGGTGGGTGGGTGGGTGGCGCTCCTTGCAGTATTTTCTGTGCAAAAGAGTGAAGAGTTACCAAGCTTTGCTCTGTGTGGCCTTGCTCCTTCAAGAGCAGGTGGAACTAGAAAGCAGGGCAGTCACTTCTCTTTCTGCTTCTTCCTGGACTTTCCTTGCAACCCTTGCAACAGGGAAGGAAGAATCTTCCCCCCCCCCCCCCCCCCCCGTTCCTCTACCCCTGCTCTTTAGGGGAAACCTCAATCAGTGACAGCCCTGGTCATTTGCAGCCTTTCGAGATGGGCGATAATCAGTCTTCGGGCATGAGGGAGATCAGTAACGACGTGCTGTGGGCGGAAAGAACTCTGTATCAGGATAGAGTGTTTCAGACAGCTGGTGAACATGTGTCCGCAAAGTCCTAAGAGCGAAGCACGGATCATACAGCAGGACCGTGTCCATGCCATTCTTCCTATACACAATTGTTACCGCTTCAGGAGTTTAGTGACTCTTAGGAGTGGCAATCACTTTGCTCCTGTCTCCCTAGGGACTCAGTGGCTGCAGCAACAAAGCCCCGAAATGCATATCCTGATGCAGTGGATGCCCAGAAGGAGAACTGAAGTATACACCAACTAACCGCCAGGTTACAGTCTCCGAAGGTGGAGTCCCACATCTTCCTGAAAATGTCAGTGAACTTTGCAAGTTCCTTGTTGGCTTTGGCTCTTGTAGTCCTGTGAGGCCATTTCCCGGATGGTGGGAATGGGCTAAGCCTAATTGCTATAGTTCCCAGAGGCACTGAGAAGTAGAGCTAAGGTTTTTTTTTTTTCTTTCCTCCTTTTTATGTATTCTCTGTGTCTTTCACATCAGGTGTCTCCATCCCATCCATTTCCCCACCCCCTGAGCTAAGACTTTGAAGTCGCATGATGTCGTGCTCTCTTCCAAGTACCGTTTCCGTTTTCATCTGAAACCGTATTCTCCGCACCAACCAACTGGAGATGATAGGATCTAACTTTATTCAGAAAAATCAAAAGAAATTACATTTTCAGCATCTAAAGGAGCACTTTGCAGAAATGCACATTGTACTTCTGCTATCAACCCTGTGTCTCTTCCTATCCCTAGCCTCACTATTAGATGGGCCTGGAGCTTATCTGGGCTGGGTATATAAGTGAAATGTCACTTCATGTGTCACCAATATACAGAATTGTCCTATTTTAAGGTATTTCAGCTATCTTTGGAGGTGCTAGACCCCATGAGTTCTCCCAGATAACCATTCTGCCTTAATCATTCACTTAACCTATTGCTTCAAAAATGTCATACAAAGCTTTATATATTCCTAAGCACTGCCATTTTTTAAAAAAAGAAAACCTTTGCCTACTATTCAGATTATGGCCACACGGGAATGAATTCAAACACGCAGGCAAATATTAAAATAAGAGACTATCAGCAGGATAGAGCTGTCTGTCCCTACCTTGGTTTTTGTCTGCTTTTCTGTAGTCTTATCCAGTAGAGGGACGAGAATGCACGTGCCCTTCCGGAAACATGAATAAAACATGAAGATTGCTTGTCTATGATTATAAGCAATTTGCTATGCAAATTCACTAATGGGGACATTCATCAGGGAAAGTATCCCCCAAACCTATTAGGAACTAAATTCCAACATTTAGCATTTCAAAACTACATAATTTGAATACATTTTTGAGTCGGCCAATGGAAAATTACATTGATTCCACATGTATCCAGCTCATAGCTAGCTCAGTAATTCCTTCACTCTTTCCAGACACAAATTAACAGTCTCCTTTTCTTCCCCTGGTAGAAAGTAGACTGCTTTTGAAGAGTGGGGCGGAAGTAGAGGAACGAGGGCTACTTTCATATACTTCGACAGAATACAAAATTCACTCGGGACCGTGGGGCAGTATTGAAGATTGTGGAATGTTATGAAAACCTTTCCTTCCCAGAATCGGATTCATGTAGAGAAAAAAAAAGTCTTTCACTCTATCAGAGATTAGCACAGAGTTATATAACAAGCTAAGCCCCCATTCACATTCTAAAACTTTGATTGTACTATGGGCTTTTATAATACTTCTATAATACTACCTAGTGGTGCATGCCTGTATTCTGAGCACTCTGGAGGCTGAGGGAGGGTTGTGATTTACAAGTTAGCCTGGTGTCATACTGTGAGATCCATGTAATGCAGGAGGAGAAGAAGAAGAAATGAAATCGATGTGATAACACATTAGCTTAGTTGCTAGCAAGTAAACGGAAAAGATTTTTAAAGATATTAGTATGCTCATATCTTCTACTTTGGTTATTCTTCAACAACATGGCATTGAAGTTAAAACTGAAGGTCTCATTATTTGACATCCATTACCCAAATAATATTAACAAAAGAAGGGGTTGCTGTGTATTTATTACATTAAGGCATAACTCGGTGTTTTACATAGTAGGTCATACTTATTTAATCTTCACAGTCACCCCAGAAGTGTCATTATTAACTGACTTTGGGTCCCTTAGCACAGTCTCGCTGGACCTGTAGTTGATGCCTTAGTAGAGACTGCGTTCACTTAAAGAAGGGCTTAACAGATGCATGCTAGTGGCAAGCCAGCCCTTGGGCTCCCACGGGGCCCCGAAAAACGCCTGGCGAGGTGTGATTTCTACAGTAGTCCATGCTGTGTCTTAGTGGTGCGGCTGGACAATGTCACGATAGAGTTTATTGTAAAGCTTGCAAGGCTCCTGAAAAAGCTTGAGGGTCCAAACCTACATATATACTCTCTCCTCTATGCTTAAGGTGTTTTCTATCATTGATATTATATATTATTTGTTCTAAAATTAAGCATTTTGAAATTATTTAGTTATGCTTGCTTTGTGTGTCTTCCCACTTTGAGACAGGAATAGAGGGATTTCTACACAAAGAAATTATCATTCCCTTTCAGAAGTCATAGGGAGGACAAAAGCGTAAACTGACTGAAAGTTATGGCTCCTTCTTATGCTTCATTCTCCAGGGTGGCTTCTTATTTAACTGACAATAGCCAGGTTTACCGCATTCAAAAGAAGCTCACTTCCAATTACACGACGATTTTGTTCATTCTTTTTGATTTTTAGACAGCGTTCTATGTGGTTCGGACTTTCCTCAAACTCGAGTTGAGTAACTGACTTTGAACTCCGAATCCTCCTGCCTCCACCTTCAAAGTGTTAGAATTACAGGCATGTCCCATCACACGCAGCTCCGGTGTATCGTGATTGTCCTGGCAGGTTTCCATGCTTGTGAAAGTCCTTTTTTATAGCCATTCAACCCTCTCCAAGGATTAAAATTTAAGTACTTGTTATTTACAGCGGGTATTCTGGCAGTCACTATTCCAGGTGTTTTATTACACTAAATGACTTCATGGCCACCACATTCCGTGAGCACTGTTGTCCCTATTTTAGTAAATGACAAAAAAAAAAACTGTAGACACTTCACAAAACCATCTGCTTCCAAAGCCCTTAGTCTCAACCAGTTATCCATATTTGCTTCATAACCGCAGGATGACAGCTGCCATCTTTTCATCTATAGTGATCACACATCACACTTTCACCTTGATAAGATGTTAAGGGATGGCCCACTAGCATACAACTCTAATTCCAACTTTTGGGAGGCCAAGGCAGGAGAGGGGCAGATTTGAGGCTACCTAGACACAGAGAGAGTCTTTCTCAAAATAAATAAAAAAGTAAATAAGGAAAGTAAGAAAGAGAGGTGAAAACTTCAAGTCTCTCTTTAATGAAAACTTTTGCAATCATATATTCCAGGATTTTCATACTGATTTACAGTATGAATCTGATATCTAAGTCTCTGCCACCCCAGTAAATCCCCAGAAGTTTATTTGAATCAAGTGTGTGCATGTGTATGTATTTTTAAAAAAAGTTTTCTGTTTACATATTTTCTTTCCAAAAACTACCTTTCTGTAGCATAACCCTTACCATCAATACCACAGGACCCCACTTGAAGCCCTGTATGCTGGCCCTTGCCCACAGTGGCCTTCTTCATAGTTAAATTACATTAAATGACTGAGTTGGCTTCTTACAGGGCTATACGTATTTATTGCAGAAATCGTAAGTGCAATGGATAGCCCATGAGCATCAAACCAATGATTAATTTACAATACATAAAAAAAGACATTTATGAGTGACTAGCTATGATCCAGGGCTGGAAATAACCTGAGGCTATTTATAGGCACCCAGGTCCCCCAGCTGCCTCAGAGGCTAGGGCTTCCCTTTGAGTTGATGCAAACACAACTTCCTCCCAAGTCTCTGTTTATGTGTCTGCTTGTCTGCCCTGCGCCAGACACTGTCGCTACCTTTCTCTCTGTGGCTGCTCCCTCATCCTGTTTATAGACCACAGAGGATGACCGAAGATGGATAATTGTTTAACTCACCAAAGTTTGGAAGAGGCAGTCGGCTTTTTTTTTTTTCTCCAAGGAGACACACTCTTGTCTAAGTCTTTAGCTAGACCATTCATTTCTAAGAGCCAGCCGCTCACTTAAAATGCATTGGCCCATGCCGATTTTACTGCTATTGCAATCACCTCAAGCCTGTTCAAAAGATAAAGTACACTGCAAGCTAGCGGCAAAGGAGCCTTCTGTTTTCCACAGAGAGTTTCCTTTTTTTTTTCTGAAAGTATTTTAAAATAAATAAATAGCTACTTGGGTCCGACACCAAACCAATTACACAAGGATCTCTTTTTCAAAGTTTCAGAGAACAGCTTCAAGTGAAAAGAAAAAAAGGAAAATGCCATTATTCATTATAAGCAACCAACCAAAACATGGTCTAGGTATGGTTGACTGAGTGTGTGGTAATTTTCATCAGAACCTTCTGAATGATTTTAGTTGATGTGGAATGGCCAGAGTGCTGGGTACAAAAAGCAATAAAGAGGAATAGAGAATTTCGATTGTGCCCTGGCAGCCTTCATCTTCCCCTTCATCAGCTCCTCCTGGTAGCGCAGGCCTTGTAAAGAATCAGACAAACGGCCAGCTTCCAGAGCCTTCTCGGCATAATGGGAAAAACTGGGTTACGACTCTTGCCATAAAACTCAACTTGAAAGGAGCGATTGAGGATACTCCCTTGATGTTAAGGGCAACTGCCTGCTGGAGATCAAAAGATAGCCTTGAAAAGAAACCATAGAATGAGTGCCTTCAGCATGAGGAGGGGGAGATCAGAGGTGAGTGCTCCGAGACTCTGTTTCTTCAGCTACCTTCCACCCACCCAGGATATCACACAAGGAGATATAAGGGTGCAGCAGATCAGTTCAGTGCTGAAACAGAGCAAAGCACAGGTGGGTGCTGGCCGGACTCCCACGTGCCTGTTTTGGAATTCTGCTATAGGTTGTAGAGAAACACTAGACCAGGCCTCTCCATGGCCATGATGGAACCAGGACACCAACGAGGCTATTCCAAAACAAGGTCTGAACACACAAGCGTGAACATTTTCCAAGCAACAAAGTGACCCTACTCCATCTTGCACATCCTGGCTGATCTGAGGATTGCTGCTGTCTTTCCAGCGCAACATTAGCCTTCATCCAGTTGCTCTTCTTCTACGACCAGGGAATTAATCCCATTTCCAGACCCTGGCTAACACAGAGCTCTGTTTCATTAAGTGTTCCCCTAAGTCATCCAATGCAAGCCCAAACCCGGCTGCCTTTTTCAGCATCCTTCACGGTCCCTATGGCTCTTGTTCTTCTTCATTGCAGTGAGTTACAAACTGACCTTGCTGCACTACGGGCATGGCTCCGGTCGTCTCCATCTCAAAGGCATTGATAATGTCTCCATTAAACATGAAGTCGAGGCTCGTTCAGGAGTAGAAGGCACAGAAGAGGGCCCTCCTGTGGAGTGTTCAGAAGGTGGGAGTAGAGCGTAGTAATCTGGGCTCTGCCCAATGCTAGCAGAAAGGTGCAAAACCATTCTTGAAAAGTACCATGAGTGTATGTGTAGGTATTATTCTTTTAAAGCGGGTGTGTGTGTGTAGACAAACACAGGACAGACAAACACACGCAAAAGGAGGAGACAGACACGCAGCTCCCACGTGGGTGCACTTTAATGGGGGGGACACGATAAGGGACAGGTGTACAAGATACACAAGGGTAAAGGGCAAAAGAGAGAGCGAGACCTCGTGGAAGCTCGCTTTTTAACGGGAGGCGCAAGGGTATCTGGGAGAAATGACCTGCACCTGTGCACGTCCACCTGCGCAGGTATCCGTAATCCAGGAGGAGTCTGGGAGCTGTAGTTTCCAAAAGGAACAACAGTAGGGAAACCCATTATCATGTATAACGAATATATACTGACAAGAAGAGTTTAAAAAACAGATAAAGTATGATAATGTATGTGTGAAAGTGCCATAATGACGCCCATTACTTTGTATGCTAACTTGAAAATTAGTTTTAAGATGGGAACAGAAAAACATGCCATGAAAAAGATGAGACACGTGCAGCACTCTGAGATGGGGACATAGCCGAAAGAGGCAGAGGGAGACACACAAAACAGCATAGGCAACTGTCAGTATTGCTGATTGTCCATCAAAATTAAACAATAGGACCCAGTTGCTGAAGAGGCCACATACCTAGGTCACAAGACAGAAAAAATGGTCTGGAACTGAGCTGGAAGTGTCCTCACCGGTGGCTAACTCTATTACCAGAAGGTGCTATCCAAGCTGTCTGGGGAAGAATTGTCATCCACAGTCTTAATTGGGTTTGAACCCTGCATATTACACTACTGATCCAACTCGCAGTGTAAGCATACTGGTACAAGAGTGGTAAGTCAGTTTTTGAAGAAACCATTTCTTAGAAACTTAGATTTAATGCTCATGTCCTAGGAGAATTCAAGAGCATGTCTGGTACGATAAACCTGCTCTAAATGACCTGGCTAGGAAGCTCACAGGTCTAAGTAAAGAAGCCACTGCTGATGTTGTGCTAAATGGACATTATGTGACTGTCAAGCTGCCTCTAAATAACAGTTTATCCCCTTAGAATAGTACTGTGGCCAGCTTTGGTCAGAGAACCATCTCCGGGCTTCACCTGCCTAAATCTCCTCCCATCACAGCTGTATTTAGGAACCAAACCCGTTTCTTGTTTAAGGCTCTTGATTCCTGATTCATCTCAGTCCACGTACCTTGGCAGCCATTCACTTGCACACGCAGGCTGCACAGCAAATGTTGCTTTAGTAAATTTGCAGTGCCAAACACATTTTCCCCATTTTCTTCATTTTCCACAGTGTGTTACAGGCGGTGGCTCTTTATCAAGCCCAGAGAGTAAATGGCTGTGGATTCACAACTCAGGTGACCTATTACCACTAACTCTCTAATAGAGCATCCGTGACGCTTTAGTATAATAAATGTATGTCCTGGATCGTGCCCTGCTTAGCAAGCAGGTAGACCACTCTGTGTGTTGTGACACTGGAGCCCAGGGCTCCCCAGGAGAGTCAGCGTGTTCTCCAAGGGTTTCCCAACTAGGAGGTGGGCAGCTGAGGCCTATCCAGAGGAGGCAGGGTCATGCTCACCCACAGTGAGGCCAAGGGAAGGCAGTGGCGGTTGGGCTGCTAAGCTCTGTGGATGCTCTAGCTGTAAGACTGATTTCCATGCTAACGATTTCAGGAGAAAGCATATTGAGTCAAGCAGAATTCTGTCCTATAGGAGCAGATGTCAGATATTAGTAGGCAACCATCAGTCTTTTGACTCTGCACATATAATTTAAACTAATTACAAGCGTATTAATTACAAGCACATTTATTCAAATATAGATGTTGTTCAGGGCAACTATAAGAGAAAATTAAACATAAATGCTTGCTCCTGAAGGCACATCACTTTAGGAAGAGGAAAACATCTGGTATCCTTCCAGAGGACTATACGCTTCCTTTTAAGAGCAGTCAGAAGGCAGGCTAGAATATATACATATTGCCATATTTGGCAGTAGGAAAATATCTGCCACACCCCCTCCCACATACTTCCACTCTTAACCAGCTTGCTTAGAATTCAATTCTTTTTCTAACTCTGATTTCAAACTATTGAAGAAAAAAAAAACCCGGGCTATGCCGCACGTGCATGTTTTTAGTAGAAACACTTCATGTTCCTGTGCTCACTCAGGAAGCTACAATAAACCAGGCCTGACAGGTGACCTCAGCAGGGTTTTCCTCCTCACTCCGATGGCAGAGAAGAAACGTCGACTTACAATCAAGTAAGAGCATTTAATTTTTTATTTTTTTCTCACCGCACTCTCTACGGCTAACGTCACCGTGTTATTATGCCATAGACAGGAGAAGGAAGAGTCAAGAATAATGGGTTTCTTTCTTGGGTGTTTGGGTAAACAAAGGAGAAAATGAAAATTAGTTAAAAAAAAATAGACATATTCAGTTTGAGGTGCCTATGGGATGTGCAAGTAGTTAAGCGATTTCCAATGGATGTCTACCATCTGAAAATTACTGTGAAAGTCCTAACAATACCGATGACAAAGTTCGGGGCAGATGTCCACCTCCAAGAGAAAGGTCAAAAGAAAGGCTTTTAGTGACCATTTTTGAGGACAATGCTTCTCAGTTTGGATGTTTAAGGCACTTGATCCTCTGAGGGTCTTATTCAACATGGATTCTCAGGTCTGGAGAGGAGTCTGGATTCTGCCGTCCTAATAGGAGCTTAGCTGGTGTGCTGATGCCTGTTCGTGGACAACACTTGGAGAAAGTTGTAGGTATTTTGAGGTCAGTAAATACAGAGAAGAGGAAACAGACCTGGAAAAGATTTTTTAAACACCACAGACATACGGTAAGCCTGAGAGAGATATATGTGTGCGTCAAAGAAGAGAAAGTTAGAGAGAACACTGAACTTCGCATTGAAAAGACCATGTGATGACCTCTATAAACGCTGTTTAAAGTCTGAAGGCAGGGTTAAGGAAGTGAGGGTAATGAATGTGGATTTGTATATCTTTGAGGAGTAGCTACACCAGCAGGGACCCTGTTTCTCCTTGGAAGTCCCTGGAAGGGAAGAAGAGGGAGGCCTCCTGTTGGTCAGGCCTACAACATGGTGCCCTGCAACTGGACAGAGAAGACTTGATTTCTGGGCTTAAACCAAAAAAAAAAAAAAAAAAAAAAAAAGACAGTAAATCTAAAGACTCAAGCCAAAATTTTACAATAAAAGTCTTTACTGCTAAAACCTGGGTATTAAACTCACAAAATTATATCTAATTTATGTGCACACATAGAAAATTGTGGAAATATGCAATGGCAATAGTGGCTATATCACTGTGGGACAAATAATACCTTCTTAGAAGGAGGAAATCACATCTCTCTATATATTGTTCATTTTATAAATACCAAACAACTGCTGAGAGAAGAATTAGTCTTTCCCAAGGGTGATTCCCCCAAGTGGTCAGACCTGGAAACATATCCATGCAGACAACACTAACCGAACTCAGCAGCACGTTGTAGCCATAAGTTTATTCATTTCTGTGTGTGCAGCAACAATGGTTAAAGAAGAGAGCCTATGGGGGCTGGAGAGATGGCTCAGTGGTTAAGAGCATTGCCTGCTCTTCCAAAGGTCCTGAGTTCAATTCCCAGCAACCACATGGTGGCTCACAACCATCTGTAATGAGGTCTGGTGCCCTCTTCTGGCCTTCAGACATACACGCAGAAAAGAATATTGTATACATAATAAATAAATAAATATTAAAAAAAAAAGAAGAGAGCCTATGAATTTGGGAGGGAGGGCATTGGCCAGAATGGAGTATAACAAAGGTTTATTTATCTGGGGATAAGCACACAGACAGACCAGTGATCTGCAGTCCTCTTCCTGTGCTGGGAACTGGAACCGAATTCAGCAGTCATGAGGTCCGCCCACGCTTTTCCTGCATTTATAGTACATAAGACCACACTCAAAGTGAGTCTGTCTCTCAAAGGCTATTGGCTGAAAAAGTTCCCAAAACAGCAGGGGCAAAGATAGGAAGAACAAGAGGCAGGAAAGGGAGGGGAGAAATGATATAATTGCATTTTAATTAAATTTAAAAATCAATCATCCATGTTTGCAATAAAGAAAAAGGTAAACTAATATTTTGGGATACAGTAAAAAATATAAAAGAATCTAAAACTCTTCTTCTTGATAAAAAAATATATACCATGTTATTGCTTCTAAATAAATAGGGCAACAGTGTGATGCTAAACATATTCTGTGATTTTATATATATGTATATATTACATATAGGCTCATTTATTTCACATAATATTATTTCCTTTCCCTATTCATTCCCAAGAAAATGAAGTTAAAAATCTTTTTTTCTATTTGTGAAAGAACGAATGTTCTTGCTTGATAAATGTAGATAGCTCAGATAACCATTTTCTCTTGGAATCCTTCCCTGCATCCTCCATTCATTAAAATATAATGCATTTCTGATTTTCTCCAACTCCAAAAGCCACATGTGGAAATCAATTGGTAAACTATAGAAATCTATAAAATTGGTTTTAAATGCCTAAGGAAAGGGAGCCCTATTGTATTTACTGTATAATTATTTCTTAGCCAACATAATGGAACAAAGATATCTTTCTGCTTTATATCTGGATTTAGATTATTTAAGTAGTTTTCTGAGTATCTGTCGATTCATTTCATTAACTGTGAACAATTTAGTAAAGGATGCTACGTATCTCTAACAACCTCATTCATTCTGTTGAAACCCACAGCCTGATGACAACTATGCTCCCGAGATTCTAAATTTCTTTAATAAAAGAAAGTGGAAAATGAGTTCTCCCGCCTCCAGCAGCAGAGTGGAAGTTCATCTTTCCTTTATGTACAAAGTCGATACCTGCCTCCAAGGTACAGTCATACATCATCTGTAACGTCCTCCGAGCCACAGGAAAGGTCAAATGTGAGTCTCTGCCTTAGATAAATAATGGTCTGACCTGAGTTTTTGCCTAGGAAATTGTGTGGAGCCATAGTTTATCATAAGTGTCCGTCGTGCATAGAAAATACAGATTACAACAAAAAAATTAATTAGTTCTGAAGTGGAATTTCTTTTACCACAACCTTCCCTGAATTGGTATTGGCAGTTATTGAGTCTTTATGCGTCGGTAAGTGAGTAATGGCATATGCCAATCCCTTTCATTAATTCACCCTGGAATTGTTGACGCCTATGTTGACAGCCAAAATTGTGCCTTTAATATACATCCTGCCTATTGTTCCCTTCTTCTAATGGGCTCAGTTAGTCCCCCTCAAACATGCTTTCTCTCTTCTCTCCTAGCTTCCCTGTAGCTGTGAGGAAGATCAATATCTGTGATAGTTTGAATAAAATTGGCTTTCATAATCTCATAGGGAGTGGCACTATTAGCAGGTGTGGCTTTGTTGGAGTGGGTTTGACCTTGTTGGAGGAAGTGTGTCACCATGAGTGTGGGCTTTGAGGTTTCCTATGCTCAGGATAGCACCCAGTGTCTCAGTCAAGGATGCTCAGCTACTCCTCCAGCACCATGTCTGCCAGCAAGTCAGCATGCTCCCTGCTATGATGATAATGGACTGAACCTCTGAAACTGTAAATGAACACCGCCAATTAAGTGTTCTCCTTTACAAAAGTTGCTATGTTCATAGTGTCTCTTCACAGCAACAGAAACCCTAACTAAGACAGCATCTCTGCAACTTCTTTGATCATTCTCAAGACATTTGCTCCAAAACATCTCCACCTTTACTGCTGGGTACTTTAGCGCCCTTTATAGTTCCCAGAATCTGTTTTCTTGGATTCTGTTTGAGAGGTAGGAGCTTTAAACTGCATGGAAGCTGTGTGCCTCCTTTACAGATACTGTGTATATGCCAACAACTGGGGAAAGGGTGAGCTTTAAATCTATAAGTAAGAGAATTTGAGAGCCTCCAGCCACTCTGTGACAATGCTGGGTTAGAGTAGAAACGAGAAGTTCTCACAACAATGTGACACTTGTCTTCCAGTCTAGCATCTATAGATCTGTATCTGAGCCGCAGTATAGAGACACAGAGTGACTCACCAAGAGTACTGTTGGGGCACAACAGCAGTGTCTTTTTTTTTTTAGCTGGTGAACCAATCAGAGTTATAACCAAAGTACAGGTTGTGATCCATTCAAATGGCCACGATAAATTTCTACAGAGTAAACAGCTCAGAAACAGTAGGATTGTATGCCATAGAGTTCCATTGGCTAGGATTCTATGATCAGGACGCCAAGCGGACTGCTCTCTGATGAGGGGCTTCTTTGCTGTTTGCAGCCTACTAATGTCTCATGGTATCCTCACCTGGAGGAAAGAGCTAGCTAACCGGCTGGTCTTTTCTTGGGTACCAATTTCACTTACAAAGATTGTGCTTTCGTGACTCAATCAGCTCCTAAAGATCCTACCTCTGGGATCAGGGTTTGAGCACACGAATACTGAGACATTTAGACAGTAAGAGGAGAAAGTTACTGTCTGAGTTATCACAGCCTGACAGAATGGATTGCCGCAGCAGCTGGGGACCCAGAAAAGGTTGTTCTTGTCCCAGCAGGAAGCAGCATCCTCTTGAAAATAGCAAGGATGACTGAAGATCATGCAATACCAGGCAGGGTCAGTGGCACTTAGGAAATGGAGATACACAGCACAGCCATGTTGGAGTAGAAAAAAAGGCCAAAGTCAAGGAAAGCACTTGGAGGCTGAACACAGTCAGTATTCCCTGGGGACAACCAGAAATGATTTAGAAGGCTGGCATCAGCTTTACAGAGGTCTAAAGAAGCAGCGAAACACATCTCAGCTCTCCTGGGACTGATCTCCACCCAGTGCAATCGCTGTTTTATAACCAAGCTTCTTTCCGTGACCATAGCATACATATTCATTTCACTGTAGTGGGATTTTAAATACGTTACATTTCCATTTTCAGAAAACAAGGCTGATGCTAACGCTCTTATGTAAAACATTAAAACAAAGCAAGTGTATCAAAGAGAATATCAAGAAAATAAAGTCCTCCAGAACTTGGGAGGGATAGCCAGAGGGATCAAAAATTCAAGATCACCCTTGGCTACATAGTAAGTTCAAGGCCAGCTTGGGTACACGGGTCTCATTAAATAAATTAAATAAATAAAACATAAAATGATAAAGACTAATAATAGTATTACTACTACAAGTAATATTGATAATAAAAGCCTCTTACTATTTTATTTGCAGCTTTAGAAACTTCCAGATATTTGCTATCCTGTGTGGTAAGGTATCCAAGGAAGATGGACTTCTGAGTGGTAAAAATCAAGAGTCTAAAGGGAGCTCCTCATCAAAGGCACATAACAATCAGCTCTGCTCAATTATAATGAAGATAACAGTATAATAAGAGGTGGCAAGTTCCAAATAGTATAACAAATCCTAGGTAAACCAAGGAAAAAGAGAAGTACAGATGGTGCAGGAGAATTGTCTGTATTCTGTCAATCATGTTTTAAATAAATGCTGATTGGCCAGGCAGGAAGTATAGGTGGGAAAACCAGACAGGAAGTAGAAATGATGCAATGAGAAGAGGAGAATTCTTGGAAGGAGGAAGTTGATTTCTCCCAGTCCTGCACAGATTACCAAGGAAGCAGGATGTGACCTGCCAGCTGAAAAAGGTAGCGAGCCATATGTCAAAAATAGATCAGAATAATGGGTTAATATAAGCTACAAGAGCTAATAAGTAGCCTGAGCTAATGGACCAATCAGCTTTATAACTTATAGAGATCTCTGTATGATTTTCTTTGGGACTTGCTGGCTATGGGGTACCAGGCAGGACAGAAACCCCAACAAGCAGGCCCCATTCATGTTACATACAGACATGGTCAGGAATGATGGGAATAAGGAGCTCCCAGATGGCATTATGGGTTGTAGCATCTGCTTTTTGCTCTGTGACAGAAGTCGAAAAAGACCTATGGCAGAGCACCCTAGGTAACTCTGAATTGTATGAGGAGTCAAGAGACAGCCGGCTGTTTGTTACAGGGACTTACCTCTCATGGGGACCAGTTTCCCAGGCAGTCTTTCTAAAGCAGTGACTATTGACACTCTGTGATATTCCAGACTCACCTCTCATTCAAGTCAACACAACATCGAGCACTGGGGATGAGGGTTAGATGTGCCCAGATATTATCAAGTTATTTGCACAACTTATAACTTGACACTCCCCTATTTTTTTTACAAATGCTGATGTATTTTCAATTCCATCTTCAGTTTATTTGGCTCTGAAAACTGGTGTTGAAAATAATGTTTTCATTAATGTGGAAAAAGAAATAGGAAGAAACTCAGTGACTCCTTTTTAGCTGAATTAAGTGCATGGAGTTTTAAGAACTTTTTGGTCCAGGACCTTTCATCAGTTGGAGAATATATATATATATATATATATATATATATATATCACTTATAAAAGGAGCAATCTATGAACTATAGCTTAGAAAACCTCAATTAGAGTTTTTAGGGTGTTTTCCAGGAAATCAAAGACAATTAAAGATAGACAATTTATCTGAAGATCTAGGCAAACCAAGCAGTGGACAGGACTTCCAGGGGACAGACAATGGAGATGACCAGGGAAACTCAGCAGCACTCACAGGTCCTCAGTGTTGGACCCTTCCTGTCCATCACTTTAATCCTGGGTTTTGAGTTCTTCCCTAATGAAGCCCATTCTGCCAACAGCAAGGAGGGAATACCTCAAAGGCAGATACAGGACAGGCTGCAAGATTTAAATTGAATTTCACATTGTGCCCACTCACACCTGGGCTCACCCACTCATCCCTGGGCTCACACATCCCCACCTGGGCTCACCCACTCACACCTGGGCTCATACCCAGGCTCACTCACTCACACCCAGAATTATCTACTCACACATGGGCTCACACCTGGGCTCACCCATTCACACCCATGCTTACCCACTCATACCTGGGCTCACTCATTCACACCTGGGCTCATCCACTTACACCTGGGCTCACCCATTCACACCCATGGTCACCCACTCACACCAGTGCTCATCCGCTCACACCTGGGCTCATCTGCTCACACCTGGGCTCATTTCTACAGCAAGGTCATTGGACAGTGCATAAAACATGAAATACAAGTCAGGGTCCTTCTGTGTACAATGCCAGGACCTCTAGCAAATCCTGTCTATGGGGTTTGTACTCACATTGGTTTCTTTCACTGCCTTCCCCAGGTGGCAAGTGGGTGGGGACCCTCACCATCACAGGCTAAACATGCTCCTCATGTTCTCAGTGACAAACAGCCTTCAGGGACAGTGTGCATCAAAAGCAGATGGGAGCTAGAGCTTTAGTCATCGCCCATATTTTCCCACTTTTTAACAAGCTGAGACAACTGATGACGTTTGAAGTGGGTGTCAGCAGCCAGCCAAGTTCTCACGTTAAAGGAAATAAGCTTCCCAGCTCATGAGCTAATGAAGAAGGCTATCAGTCCAAGAGCAGTGACGGAGCTGGACAAGACAAATGTCAGGCCAGGTCTCACAGATCACAAGTAGAAATGACAGCAGAGACTAAGAAAGATGGCTGGTATTTTACTCTTGAGACCACACTGGCATTTCCAGGTTCGCTCATAAATAACAAGACTTCCATGGCAGAATAAATCTGAGGAAAACTAGAAACAAGTTCTTCACGTGAGATTTCTTGGAGCCTTCGGTCCACTCATTCACGTTGCAAATCTCTAAGAAGCGATTCCGTTGTCACTCACACTCATCATCTCGATATTTCATCTGCTAACATTTAAATTAACTGTCTCCTACTGCTGGGTGCTTACATTTGAATGATCTTTGTTTCTTTCTTACTGTGAAAAAAATGTTATAACAGACACAGCTGTGCAGACTTGCATATTTCTGAGGCTGCTTATTTGATGAGTTCCTAAAATTAGAACCTCTAAGCCCAAGGACATGCGTTTTTAAGTTAGCTGGATATTCTTAGCCTGTGTCTTCAGAAGGATTATGCTAAACTGCATCAGGAAAAGCCACATTTAAGAGGTCTTGATTTCTCTCTCATGAGCTTGCTGTTTCCACACTGTTTCCCTGGAAACTCAAGACACCGTGAAGTTACTCTGACCCTGTGACAGGCTTTGTTTTCTCTCGGGCTAGGTATCTGCCCCATCCTTTTTGTTTTGCATGGCTCATGCAATTCTCAGAAGTTGGTTTTGCCATATGAACTCTAGAAACAGCTTGGAGACATGTAAAAATTAAGAAATAATTCATGTTTTTATGACAGGGAATTGTCTATCCATTAATGGGATATATCTTTCTATTTGTATGCTTTTATTGTTTGGTGGAAGGCCAATTTTGTATAATTTTCCCCTACATTATTAATCAAGTATTTTGTTCTTTTTCTCTGGAAATGGGATAGTTAGTACTGTAAAATAGTATTTCAGTTTATTAATTGTACCTGTCTCCTGGTTGTAGTTATTGATTGAATTTTGTGTATATGACCACATCACTTTTGAATGGCTATTCTCTCATTTCCTGATTTCTAATTTTATGTATCTAATTCTTTTTGTTTATTTAATTGCATTGGTTGGTATCTCCAGCTTTAGTTACTATTATAATCCTGTAAAGAGATACCATGACCAAGGTAGAAGCCTGTGAAAGCATTTAATTGGATGTTGCTCACAGTCTCAGAGGGTTTACCCGCGATCATAATGACAGAGAGAACAGCAGCAGGCAGGCTTGGAGCTGGAACAGCAGCTGAGAGCTTACATCCTGATCAATAGACAGGAGTCAGAGAGAGATGGGGTTGGGAGCTGATTGAGACTGGACCTGGTATGGTCTTTTGAAACCTCAAAGCCCACCCCCAGCAGCACACCCCTCCAGCAAGGTCACACCTACTCCAACAAGGCCATACCTCCTGATCCTTTCCAAACAGTTCCTCTAGCTGGGGACCAAGCATTCCAACAGATGAGACTATGAAGGCCATTCTCATCCAAGCCACACCCCCTTGTCATTATTATAACATTATTACAATGTACTGGCAGACACCTTCTAGGTAGTAGAATTCCATTGTCTCTCCTCTCCACTTCAGCATCTCACTGCCTGAATAGTTTGCTCTATCATCCTGACTCTGAGATAAAAGAGAACAGTCAGACTATTCTTTCCTAAGTAGCAGTTTTGTTTCAACTGTTTGGTCAAACATTTTTGGCAGGTTACATTTAAAGTTTACAATTCCATAGAGGGATTGTGATTCTTGAAGTTCCCTGAAGTATGGCTTAACCACAGGCACTTTTGATGCATTTTCTGTGGTATTTAAACAACTCTCTTTTATTCTGCAGCTGGTTAAATTTTGACATGGGACACTGAAGCAGAGAGCTGCTAGAGGATCAAGAGAGATTAAGTGAAAAAATTATATTTTTTGTTGTATTCTAAACTATGTAAGACGTATTCCAACCCCCATTTTAAAATAGTGCCCACAACTGAGTCCAGAGTTCAATCCTCTCTAACGGAAGAATTGATGTACGCCTTTGAAACTTCATATTAGATGCTGGAAGGGTTCAGGGTGAAGAAAGGGACCTATTCGCTATAGAAAAGATGGGCATTTGAAGACTAAGAATGGCAACTTGGGGATTGGCTCCTTCTGCAGAAAAAGAGTCCTGACCTACTTCCATGTGGCCTTGGGTGAAGAATGACAATGAACTCAGAACACGCAGCTAAGATTAGCCTGGAAGATCTTTATTTAGGAACTGCAGACTCAAGTCAGAGGAAGTAAGAAACTTCACTTACAGCCATCCATATAATGCAGGGGGGAATTGAGTAACTTATCCTGCCTTGGTTTCCATATCGGCAAGTGTTGGCTTTGTCCCCAGGATGGTAGTGTTGGCTTTAAGAAGTATGGCCAAGTGAGAGGCACCTAGATCACCAAGAGTATGGCTGAAAGAGTAATATGGTCTCCATCCATCCCATTGTTCTCGGCTTCCTGTCCAGGTTGTGTAACTGTCCCTACGTGTGCTCCCAACAACACGAACCTCTTCACCAGAAGCCGTCAACAGAGTTTCCGAGAAGTGGACTTTAACCTCTCAGCCCACAAACCAAAAGGAACTTCTCTTTATCTCGCCTATGGCCTATGTTCACAGAGCTCATTACTCTCTGACTAACCCAGGTTCCTCCCATTCAGCAAGGTTTATCCCACAGTGACCAATGCAGCTGAACGTCCGTGTTTTGCCAACAGCTGCCCTCCTTTGATAACACCAGGGAAACAACTCTCAACCCTTGCTGGGTCTACCACTCAAGCCTGGCACAGGGATAATGAGCTCAGAGGAAGCCACCAGCCTAACGAGATGAAGGAGTAGGCAACAGAGAGAATCTGAGACATGGATGCCAGGTTTGTGTCCTGGCATTGGACAGAGCAGAGGCTGAAGCGTAAAGCAGCCATAGGACAGTGGTGAGCAGCCTTCAAAGTCCCAGCTTTCACAAAGGTCCTATGTGATGCTAGAGACCCAACCTGCTGCTTCAGAGACTAGAGCTTCAGGACCAGATCTAATGAGACAGTTTAAGGAAAGCAATGTGGCATCGCTTTCCATTAAGAGTTGGGAAGGAAATGTCCATCAGCTAAACCAGGAAAAATTATAGCACATTGCACAGTAACCTCCCACTTCAACTGTTTGAGTTTCTTTCATGAAGTATATACAGACAATATAAAAGAAATTTATGGAATTCTCTCACTCTGAGTTTGAAGGAAGGACATAGAAACACCAAAAAAGTTGTTGTCTGTGTCTGCTGCCATTTTGTCTTCATTGACATGTAACCTCTCCATTCTAGGAAGCAGCCAGAGATTAGCTTCTACTGAGAACTGAGTGTGCACCTGATATTATACAAAGCACGTTCACGCCTATTGTCTAACTGCTCCTCATAACGATGTCTCCTGGCAGAGTTTCTTGTCTCCAGCACATACAATCCAAGGATAGAAGACAGGGTCTAGAAAGCTTGAGTAGCTCAGACAACACTGGGGGGGGGGGGGGGGTCTTAGGAAGGAACGGGAAGGAAACTCTGCAAAATAAGACATCTTTGTCAGGAAACGTCAAGGAGTGGGAACCCCATTGACAAGTTTGCTAGCTGCCACCAACTTTAAGAAAGAGCCACTTAGACAGGAGACAGCTCAGTGGGGGGAAATACTTGACACACAAGAATGAAGTTCTAAGGTTAAATCTTCAGAACCCACAGAGAGTGGAATGCTACTGGATACCCCACACTTTGCAGTGAGGTTGGGAGAGAACATCCCGAGATAATTAGCTCGGTGAGCACAATGGCAAATGATAAGAGCTCTTGTCTCAGACAAGGTAGAAAGTGAGGAGCAAGTCTGGGGGTGTCATCCAACCTCCATACACACTCAGTACCATGTCATGCCCATGTGTATATACGTTATATACACACAAGCACTAAAAATTAATGATCCACCAATTTACCAATAGTCCTGCATCCACTATGCATGTAGAGCTAATCATGTTGGCCTCCCTTTCCTTTCCATTCAGACAATAACATTTAAGAAATAGAATTGGCATCAAGTCACAAATTTTTCTCATGCTGTAAGCTGATAAATAAGTATGTCATCTAGAGAGGTCAAATATAGATCACAAGCAGACTCAGAAATTGCAGTCTTGGGATTCAATCAAGTTAAATGTTCTCAAGCGGCTGTAGATAAATCCTGTACTGACAAATCAAAAGGCCTCGTGTCATCAGCACATGACGCGTTTTTTCGTGATTTGTTTCCTATGTACTCTGTGTCATGTCGCCAAGCCTACTGCAGGCACTGACCATGACGGGATATGCTGCTTTCAGTGGGACATATTCTCTTCTGTGTTTATGTTTAGAGGGCACCTACACACGTGCTAATGGATCTGAGCAGAAATGAGTCAAAGATCCCAAGGGCCATCACAAGGCCTTGCACAGTGGAGACCCCACCATTTGCTCAACTACCCATTACCGGTCTGTCCCCCAACTTTGATTTGGTGCAGAGGAGTCGCTGTATTATTATTATTATTATTATTATTATTATTATTATTATTATCTGTTTTGGAAATTGGTCCCTACTAAGAGAGCTCAGTGATAGAGCACGTGCTTAGCGCATACAAGGCTTTGGGCTCCATCTTCAGCACTGAGAACAACAATACAAAGAAAAAGGCCTTTAGGTGTGATACAAACGCTAGAAGGGTGTTTGAGGAGATAGTCTTCAAGGTAGAGCCTTGCTTTTAAGGAAAAGCAGAAGAGGGTTTTCATTTTTCTGTAAGCAAGTTTGAAAAGTGGGCTGTAACATTTTCAGCAAAAGTTATACGGCACTCCTTATTCAGAGATAGAAACTCTCAAACAAACAAAGGCAGATGCGGGTGACTGTATTAGACTCCACACACCACAGTGTCTCAGATTCATAACAAAAGTAGCTCTTATTCACTTGAAGCAATTGATTAAAAAAAAAACTGTCCAAACAGGAAATATTCAACTCCCATACACCAAGCTCATGCTCTGGTCAAAGGGTGAGATAAACCAAGCTTTATTCAAACTAACCAAAAGGCAAAGAGAAAATAGTCAAAATAACAAAATAAATAATAAACAAGGGGTTCTGACATGCATGTCATTTCTGACACATGTGCACCCCTACAGGCGTGTCGATTCTGACACACAAGCAAGCGCCTCTACACGCGTGTTGATTCTGACACGCAAGTGCCTCTACACGCTTGTCGATTGAGACAGTGCCCTCTTTTCTACACATGTGCTGGCTCTGACACGCGTGCCGATTCTGACACGTGTGCTCGCGTGCTGATTCTGACATGTGTGCCGTTTCTGACACATGTGCTCTTTTCTGACACGTGCGCTCTTTTCTACACGCGTGCTGGTTCTGACACATGTGCTGGTTCTGACACGCCTGCCTGCGTGCTGATTCTGGCAGTGTGCCGATTCTTACACGTGTGCTCTTTTCTACACGCGTGCCAGCTCTGACACGCGGGCTGATTCTGACACGTGTGCTCGCATGCTGATTCTGACACATGTGCTGTTTCTGACATGTGTGCTCTTTTCTGCGCGCGTGCCGATTCTGACACGCGTGCTCTTTTTCTGCACGCGTGCTGGTCCTGACACGTGTGCCAGTTCTGACACATGTGCTGTTTCTGGCACGTGTGCTCTTTTCTACACGCATGCCGATTCTGGCACGCGTGCTCTTTTCTATGCACGTGCTGGTTCTGACACACGTGTTGATTCTGGCACGTGTGCTCTTTTCTGCACATGTGCCTGTTCTGACACGTGTGCCAGTTCTGACACGCAAGGCCCTCTGCACGCGTGCCGCCGATTTTGACACACAAGTGCCTCTGAAAAGGATGCAAAAAGCGAGCAGTCCAGGAATGAGGCACCTATTCAGGAAGTGACCTCTTTCTGTGGCATGAGACCTTTGCCTTTACAATCATGGTGTGGCTCTCACAGTTATCATAGTAAGAAAGAAAAATGAGGAGGATAAAAGATAATGATAGGGTCCGCTGAGTTTTCTGCTTTTTATCAAGGAAAAAAAGAGGGCTGTGTTTTATGGAAGCCCCACCTACTATACTTCCTCTTGCATAGTATTATCTAAAATTCCATCAAATGAGCAAGATCGGTGGCAAGGAATTCTAGGTGCATTGTACTTACTGTGTAAGACTCTTTCAGGCAAGAAGATAGGCAAAGTAGGCATTGCATAAGAAACTAGAATGTTTGTTACTCACCTTCTGATCAATAAAGGAAATTGGACTTAGCTATTACATAACGAAGAATGCACTATATAACTGGTTTGGCATCAATTGACATTAAGTTAATTAGAGAACACAGACTGAAAACAAGATAGTGATCTTCTTTTGCATATAAATGAGTCACAAAATCAATACATCAACCTTCCTTTCCTTCTCCTCCTGGATCGCCCTTCCATCTACGTCTTCCACCTAAAAAATGAGCTGCGCTTAGCATGTCAATAAAAATCTATTTTCCAAAAGGTATGTATGTCATGCTATTTAAAATGTTTTCAAGTTTTACAGCTTTGAAGTTATTCTACTCATTTTTATCAGAGCGCCATCCTAGTATATTCTTATGTTAAATCTAGCGTATTATTTCTCAGTTTCCCTTTCCTTTCCACCTTCTCTATTCTAAGCATAAGGAAGCAAGTGTGCCCAAACTTTAGGACTCTGGATATTGTAGTGTGGACCATCACAGCTATACCTTTACTTCTTTTAGTGTCTATGATACATGATCTCAAATACAGCATGGCTCAGTGTAGATAATGCAACTGGTATACAGAGGTAGCGTCTGGATATAAAACAATTATGTTGACTTGAAAGCAAAAGATATAAGAAAACATGAAGACCAGTAACTTCGAACACATGCATCTCAAAGATTGTATTTGTATGTGGTTTACAGGAATATATTTGCAAGTTAAAAGAGATAGTCCCTAAGTATAAAAGTATCTAAATTCTAAATTGTTTTTAAAAAGAAAATACTCAAGAAGTTCAAAGTCATAATTTTTACATAAAATTTTGCCCTTGGATTTGGAGCATCAAAAGAATATTATACAATCAGTAGAGTGGCTTGGGGTAATGTTCGGGAGGTGGTGGTAAGATGAGAATCTAGCCTTTGTATTCCGAAGCACCAGTCATTTCCCTAAACGTTAACTTAGGTAAAGTTTCCTGTGCGAATTAGATTTCAGGAATTATCGAATGGGTTTCAATGGTTTCCTTTCAAAATCATGAAAGTTATACAAGAAAGTAAAAGAATGGGAAATATATTTACTAACTGTTACAAATCAGTTCCACTAATATAAAAAAAAAAACCAAACCACCAACAACAAAGTTTTCACATTATTGACAAAGTAACCTTATACATTTAAGGACAAAAAAATTCTTGGCTCTTGTTCTTGCTTCTGTCACTGCTGTTGTTCCTTATTAATCTTTGATTTTCTGTCGAATTGTAGAGAAATGTTCTGAGTTTCCTAGTTCTGAGTTGCCATCATCTGTAAGCAAGGTATATTTAGTCAGTTTCTAGGATCAGATATAGAAAACTAATGGCACATTGGTCCAGACTGCACATCCATATGGCTGGTTGAAACCGTCATCAAAGAAATAAAAGCTCTTACTCTCTTAATAAAAGTGAGAGTAAGGAGAAGCAGTGAGAGCTTCTAGGAAGCTGAGCCCACTGGAAGGGATGCATTTGACCAGAACCCACAGACATGGCTATGGAAAAATAAAAATCGCTGATCATTTAATTTTTTTTAAATTACTATTAACTACAAATGACAGAGCCACTTCTTTCCCATGATCAAGTTCCTTCTCTAAAACTATAGCAGTTTACACTTAAATTTTTAATTGATTAATTATTTTATGTGTGTATGACTGTTTCACCTACGTGTCTATGGGGCCCATGGAGGCCAATAGAGGACATTGGATTCTTCCGAAACTAGTTACAGACAGCTATGAGACACCCTGTGGCTGCTTGAAATCAAAGCGGAGTCCTGCAGAAGATCAGCCAATGCTCCCTTTATTATTGTTGTTTTTATTACGTATATTCATTTTATTTTTTGTGCATGTTTTGCCTGTATTTATGTATGTGCACCACATGTGTGCAGTGTGCCTGCAGAGGTTAGGAAATGGAACGGCTTTCCTGGAATTGGAGTTAGGGATGATTCTGAGCCACCATGAAGATGCTGGGAATAGAACCCAGGTCTTCTACAAGAGTAGGGAATACTCTTAACCATTAAGCAATCTCTCCAGCCCCACAATTTCCACTTGAAATTACATGTCAGCATAATTCTCAGTTGACACTCACTGAGAGAGAGGCGATTCTTTATCCCTCCATTTCCCAGCCTTCCTTACAGCTAGCTGTGAACCCTCGACAATCAGAATACAAGTTGGAGTGGTATGTCCCTGTGAGCCCAAAGCAATTAAACGTGTCCGTGGGCTCTCTACCTGCCATTCCCTGTGTGGCTGGAAACATGGACACCAAGTACTTGAGGCACTGCTGGAAGACAGGCTCCATGGACTCCCTCCTGGCTTACCGTAACACAGCTGTCAAGAACAGAATTTGGGAGTTGGGTTTAAACTTGTTTGTATGTGATCTGTTTCTCTCCACTCAGAAGAATGAACGATGAGTCATCTGGTTGGAAGTGGTCTCACTATTTTCCCTTTTCTTCCTCTCATTTAAAATGTGTTCTTTGGTAATTTCATACATGAGAACAATGTTTAGGTCACGTCCACACCCTGCTCCCCACTCCAGCTCCTCTCAGCTCCACACATGAATCCTCTCCTAGCATTGTTCTTCCTCCTCCTCTTCCTCCTCTTTGTTCTTATCATCGCCATCTTCATCTTGCTATTTCCTTCCTCCTTTCCATCCAGTCGTTCTCTCATTCCCCTACCAAAACGTCTCACTCCTTCCCGATGAATGGTCTGGGAACAGAGTGAAGAAGTCTTGATATTGTCTGGAAACTGTAGAAGGCTCAGCATCTACAAGTCAGATGTGTCTCTAAATTCCTCTTGACATGACAGACAGCTTATTTTTGGGGTCATGAAAAAAATTTCTGAAGAAAATTAACTTTTCTAAGTGGTTTCAAACTATAGGATCTGTTGACCTTTGGCCCATAAACAGCTGAAGGGCCTGTGCGGATGCAAAGAGGGTTGTTTCTACATTGCCCGGGCCCTTTGCATCAGAGATGGGAGCAGGGTCTGAGGTAGTTCTCACATTCATCTACACAGGCTTTGAGAACTATCTCATATTCAAGAGCAGCAAGCTCTGAGGGGTGAGGAAATAGTAGCGAGGGTTCAAAATTCCACAACTTCAGATGTTCTGCAAGAATCTGAGACAAGCAAAGATGTCGAGGGACTACCTCTGCAAACACACCCTTGGGTGTTTAAAGAAGGAAGAGGAAGCTGATTCTTACTGTAGCACATGGCATGCATAGTACTATTAAACCCTCCAAGTGACATTTAGTGCTCTTAATCTCTTCCTCGTGTTTTCGTCGTGAGAGGTAACATCCTGCTGCCAAGCTTGAAAGCTTGTTCTCAACGTGGAAGGCATCAAATTTTCTGACTCATGAGTAGGCTCTTTAGAAACTGGCTGCCTATTAGGATAGAAATCTCAGGCTAGGCCCTGGTCTCAAAAGTGTAGGTCTCTGAGACACCTTTCCACATTAAAGAACAAGAGATTAGAAGCTGTTAACATAATCCTGTAATATATATGTTTTGAGGAACGTTGTATTCATTTTTGTAAGTTGATGCTAAAGTTAGTAAGCACTTGACTTCAGATGTGTAGGAGATGATGGGGTGGGTTGGTCCTTGTGTACACATTTTGAGCAACTATGGCAGAAAGGAGATATTGAGGACTCTCTGTTAGATGAATGATGCCATTATTTATTTATTGTCTACTCTCCAACTTATTTATCTTATTTACCCCTGAAGATTTCCTTATATTTTAGATGAATAAATAGAAACTCAAAAAATGAAGCAAACTCTAATCCGTGAATCACCTGTGCTCAATAATTAAAGAACTGAAATGAATACTGGTCCCATTTGAAGCTGATCTAGGCCAAGATGATGACCACTAAAGAGAGCGTAAAACTGGACATAGTCTGAAGGTCAAGACTTTGGATTCAGTTGCATTTCAGACTGTGTCACAATATAAAACTGACTAGTATACATACAGATAAAGAAGGAGCAATGGGATACCACAAGGTATTCAAAGGGACGGCCAATGGGAATGATTAAATCAAACCTGGGACATTGTCATAGGAACCATCTTACCCAAGGCTTATCCACTTTGAGATTTCAAGCTTCTTACTTAGCATCTGTTCTCCTGTGAAGAAGCCCCAGGTCTGCCCCTACTCTGAGCTTTTTTGGGAGTCTACAATTGAAACAGGCCTGTCTTTTAATCCTATTACCATCATCTGAAGGAGCCTAAACCAGCTCAGCAGGTTCTGATTGTGTAGGAATCCCAGGCTCCACTGCTCAATTGACCAACTTAAAAACCTTATTCAAAATAACCCTCATCATGTCTTACCCTTGATGCCGATTAAAAGGGAGTCCCAAACCTCACATGGTAGGTCTACCCTCCCAAATCCATGAGACCAGTTTGAGCCTGTGTCCGAGCAGATGGGTGTTTCCACACATTGATTGGAATTTACAAGATAAATTATCAGGTTCAGAACAAACTGAGAATCCTGCACAGAATTTAACTAAAGTCAAAAAGTCAGTTTAACTGCTAGTGTTGCTGGGTGAAGAACCATATTTAGACATGGTGCCAAAAAGATGTCTAATATGCTATCTTCACTATGTGAACTGACTTTTTCTGACTTGTCACAGACCTGGCCAAAGGTTTGCTTTCCCCAAAAAATACAAATTGTTCAGGTGTTTGCTGCATGAAGATATGACCAACCACCCTTGGGAAGATTGCAAGAAAGCAGATCACATGGGAACTCCCTCATGCCTCATGCCTCTACCCCCACACCAAGGCTCCCTTCATGGGAAGATGGTGGCTGCATGCATGTTCATTCATCAAATAGCTTAATAATCTTCCTCCTGCCAAGTGGAGAAAAGAAGAGGTGGACAGAGAAATTTAAAAAAAATCCCCTGGGAACTTTGTAGAAATGTAGTCTTTACAGCCTCTGCATGGTATGCTTTTGGGTACTTAACATCCCAGCACTCAAAGGCAGAGGCAAGAAGTTCAGAAGTTCGAAGACAACCTGGGCTACATATGGAGACCCTCTTAAAAAACAAAAGTCAAGCTACTCAGTGGCATAGTTTTTAGTTAGTATGTATAAGACTCTGATTAATTCCTAGCGCAAAAGAAGGTGTGGAGGCATATAAGTTTGAAATGAAGAAGCTGTGCTCTGCAGAATCACATGACAGAAAAATTTTCCCCAAGAGAACCTGGAGTAAAAACCCAACAGGACCAGTGATCATCTACACATGTGCCAGCAAATCTGAACAATGAAATAGCTCATAAATTAGATTCCACAAGACTTTAAAAAAACACTAGAATTTGGAGCAAACTTTACAGGAGCAGGATTGAGCCAGAAACCTGGGTCAGAGCTGGCTTGAGACAGTGAACTCCATAGAAACAGGTACAGGGGAGCAACCACTGATGGAGTGGGCTTAAGCTAGAGACCTCTGCGGGTTCAGGCATGAGTCTGGGACCTACAAGGGTGTAGGCAGGACCAGAGATTTCTGCAGGTCCTACGTAAGTCTGGGACCATCGAGAGAATAGACCTGAGCCAGGACCCCTGCAGGTCCAGGCATGAGTCTGGGACCTCTAAGGGAGTGGGCAGGAACCAGAGACCCCTGAAGGTCTAGGCATGTGTCTGGGAACTCTGAGGGAGTAGGCCCGAGCCATGACCTCTGATGGACCAACCCCAAGCCAGGGACCTCTGAAGGAGCATATCTAGACCAGGGACATTTACAGAAACAGTTATGAGCCAGCAACTCAGGCCAGAGCAGGCCTGAGACAGCAAATTCCACGAGAGTAGAGCAAACCCCAGGAACACTGAGCAACCTTCAGGAACACAAGAGTGACCAATGAGGTAACTAGAACCATTGCACAGACTGCACCACAAGGAGCAAACATCTGAGCCTTGGATCTACTGTATCTACTGACACCTGGAAGATTGATCATCAGAGTCACAGCACCAACTATACCGATTAGAAGAAAAGATGGATAGACAAGGTAAGTACACATGCAACACCACAAAGAACAACATGATACCAGTAAAATCTAGTGACCCTACAACAGCAAGACTTGAGCAAACAAATATAGATGAAACAGAAGATAATGACCTAAAAAATAACTTCAGAAGAATATTTAAGGCCCTTGAAGGGGGAATGAGAAATTCCCTTAAAGAAATGAAGGAACAGACAAACAAAAAATTGGAAAACATCAACAAATTCCTTAAAGGAAACCAAGAAAAAGCAATAGGACATAAGAAAGAAACTATTCAAGACTTGAAAGCTAAAATAGAGACAATAAAGAAAACACCAGCTGAGGGAATTACAGAAATAGAAATCATGAGAAAACTATCAAGAACCACAGATACAAGTATAAACAGCAGAATACAAGAGATAAGAGAGAAGAATCTCAAGCGCTGAAGATACAATAGAGGAAATAGACTCATCAGTCAAAAAACAAAAACACTAACTCTAACAAAAGTTTAACACCAAATATCCAGGAAATATGGGACACCATAAAAAGACCAAAATTAAGAATAATAGGTATAGAAGAAGGAGAAGAAGTTCAACTCAAAAGCACAGAGAATATATTTAACAAAATCAACTAAGAAAACTTTCCCAACCTAAAGAAAGCCTATGAAGATACAAGAAGCATACAGAACACCAAATAGACTGAATCAAAAAACAGTCCCCTTGCCACATAATAATCAAAATACTAAACATACAGAATAAAGAAAGAATATTAAGAGCTGCAAAGAAAAAAGGTCAAGTAACATATAAAGGCACACCTATCAGAATTACACCTGACTTCTCATTAGAGACAATGAAAGCCAGAAGGTCATGGTCAAACATTATGCAGACATTAAGAGACCACAAATACCAGCTCAGACTATTATTTATTTACCTGTTTGTTTGTTTATTTATTTGTTTTTGTTAATACTTATTGAGCTCTATGCAGTATCTCTCATGACTACACAGTATGACCACAGTTTATCTTGCATAGTTATGAACGAGCAACTTATTTTCCATTTGCTTCCATTTCTCTCCATGGCAACATGAGCAGCCTGTGAGTATTTGGGTAAGTGTTTTGATAAAGTTTGACTTCCTGCTATCATTCTGCATATGTCTCATGGCAGTAGATGATAAAATAGACTCTTGCCTGTTTATTTTTATGTATTAATGGCATATCATTTTTCTTAATTTTTGTAATGATTCTGCATGAATAGTCTCCTAGATTTTTCAAATACCACAAATCCCCAAGGGAAAAAAATAAACCCTCCACAATAATCTATGTAAATAGACCCACTTAGTTCAAACCTGGGCTGTAAAGGCTCAACTAGATTGAGGCCCATTTACTTGTTCAATCACTTGATAGCTCATGAATGCACTATATTTAATTTCCCAGCACAGAAAGAGGAGAGAGATGCAATCAGTCTGTGGAATTTCACAGATAACCACGACTCAGACGTATTTTCAGCCTTGTTTACTTGTGCCACTCTTGAGTGCTCACGGCAGATTACTGCCAGGAAGAGGCTGTCACCCCGTGATTCATCTCATGTATGAGATGTCCCGTGTTAAGGCTTCCAGGGTAATTCCCATCATTCTCATTTACTGCTCAGCCAAAGGCGCCCTGCTCTGCTCTCCTGCCTCAAGACTGTGCTCTCCCTGACCCTTCTCTGATGGCGTGGATGGGAGCTGAAGCCTCTTGGACTGGCGCATTCCCACTGAAGGATGAGAAGGTGGGAAGCAGGTAGAGTCATTAGGGAGGGAGATGAACCACCCACTCTTGCTCTCCAGACTGAATCCGCACAAACCAGCGCATTCAACATGTGCCCTTAAGTTCACAGAACATTCCACTTCATTTCCTGCTGAAAATCAAAACTTTCCAATATTGCTCATGTTTTTTGTCTACTAAAAGAAAAGGTCCAGTAGCAATTATCCCACAGGACAAGTACCAATTATCCCTTAGGAGAAGTACTAATTATCCTATAACACATAGACCGTTTGGTAAGTCTGTTCACATAGAATAGTTCAGCATATTAATCAAGACATTTTGCCAGCACACTATTCGAGAAGCACTCAGAAAGAGAAGAATATTTAGAATTTTTTCTTAAAATAAAGGTCAAAGGCTTAGTTTGAAGGAAGATCTTTTCCGTATAACCTTACAGATTAGTTGGGAAAAACTGTTTCCATACATTCTGCTCTCTTCTGGTGAGTTGTTCTTTGTTCTGGTTAGTAGATATTTTAGTTCCTCATTTCTGAAGCTGTATTGCTGCTACATGAAGAAAATTTGACCATTCTTCATCAGATATATGATTCATTGGTTTAATGTAGAGTATGTATATAAACTGAGGCCCCCAAAAGCCTTTGAATGGTGATTTGAATCAATTGCTCAAGAAACTGCTAGCGTGTCATTATCTCTTGAAGGTCAAATAAAATGAAGGTGGTTTGGATCAGCTATCTGAATTTTCAGAAAGCTTGTCTGTTCCCGTTTCGTCGTTGATTATGTAAAATAATGTTTTCTATACCGAAATATCTTAAAGTTTGAAGCATATTGGTTATGACACTGAATTCATTTGGTATCATTCTGATACCTTGAGACATACTTTTTAATATGGAGAAACCTATTTTTAGCAGTAATAATCAAGCATCTAATGGCCCATCCTCTTCTGTTCTGAGATAATGTGCTCCAGTTACATTTAAATGGCTACTACACTAAAGATGCCACGCAATTCAAAGCCATTTTTGCTGGCCTTTGCATGCAAGCATTGATTTAATGGCTTCATTTAACTGTACGTTTTAAAGAATGTCTCCCAAAGGAAGACCTATTCTTATTAGTCAGGTCCATTTAAAGTATAATCAGGCTATGGTTAGTATTGTCAAAGCAATAATGTGATGTTTAAGCTGAGTTTTATAACACCTCACTAACACCTGCACGCATTTTCTTTTTGGCTTCCCGTCATCATTCTGTAAAATGGTACCTTCATCTTATTATTGTTGCTGCTGTTTAAGAAAGAGGTTCACGTGAGTGACAGAACCATCAAGTTAATGGTGATTTTAGGTACCAATCTAGGACTCCTGTCTCCCTCCCCAGGGTTGTAACGAACGCCCGGGAAAATATTTCTCGTACAATAAGCATAAATAGCCTAAGAGAAATGAAAACATTTTATAGTTCTACCTTGGGAATATCTGCCCAAATCACCAAGGAATGTCATTAAGTAAACAGGTGCGTCAAAAGAATGCTTTTGGTTGAATAAAAACTCTCAGGTAGCTTTTTAACATGTACGTATGTTTTTCCCTAGCTTAGAAAATTAAAACTTAGATGCATGTGATATTATCTGCTTTGCAAAGGTCTTTTTTGATGCATACCGTAACATGTATTCCGCTCTCCTATTCCAGAGATGGGCCAAATTTCATACAACTGACAGAGAGGATTCAGGGTTCCAGGAATGCCTGAGTATTAACTTTCACCAAGGGCCCCTCTCTACTAAAGTCTGACTGACATGTGTGTTTCTACAAAGGGTGTTAGCCACCTGCTGTGTTGAATTTTCTTTAGTACTTAAAGGTATTCTGAGATGATTTACAGCTGGCATGATTCTACAAAGGGACTGGGAAGCTAAAATCATCAGTCCTTCAAAATAACTCTGGCTTAGACTGTAAGAAGAAAATGCCAGTATCTCAGGATGGGGGGAGAGAAGTTTCTGGAAATTGTCTTCTCTATTATGAAAATTGGACACAAACCAGACAGTCAGGGAATGTGAGGAAGAGTATGTTAAATGTCATTTTCCAATGTTCTTAGCAATCACTGAGAACATGGACTCCACAGACCATAAACTTGTTAATCACTTCTCTGCAATAAATCTTATCTCAGCAAGCGTGTTACTCATGGAAAAGTTCTAGTGTAGTAACTAATTGAATTTTATTCTTCATGTTATCTTGATCATCAATATTACTGCTGTGTGCTCAAATGTCAGTACACAATTTGCAAAAGAAAGCTTTTGAAAATGGCAACATTCTTGAATTTTAAGGAGTCTGTAGACTTGATGGGAACTTCGAATTGGATTATTAAATGTTCTCAAATCTTCTTTCCCCCAGTCATACCTCTTTGGTTGAACTGGTAATTTGGTCCTAAACACATATACAGATTTACTTTTTTTTCCTGCAAGTTACTAGAATGAAAAATGTAACTTTACTCAATATTTTCCCTGTGCCTCAGTTTCCCTATCCACCACCATGAAGCTCATGCCTTCATTTAAAAACTTCTCAGAAAAGGATACTGCAGAAAATGCTCTTTGTTGACATGTGGTTTTGTTTTTCTCAACATTCCCGTCCCCAAAACATTACTGATTTGCATATATAGTCATGGGCTAGTTTTGTTACATGCTTCTCTGTTCTTTTAAGATATTTGAAATACCTTAAATACGAAATGCTCTCTCTCAGTTCAAAATAAGACGCTAAGAATGAAAATTAAAATTTAAATTTAAGTATAGTCCAGATATATTTTGAAATGACTCTGTGTTGTTTGAAGAAACAATCCATTGTTTGTTTTCATGGATTTTAGTAAGAGTTTACCTCATGCAAAGTTTAAGGGAAAGTTAGCCCTGGCTGATACTCGGCTCTTTAGTCATCTCCACATCCTTCCTCCTCATTGTCATCATTATCATCTATTCTTCGCTGATCTAAGGACTTTCTGAGTGTGCTTTACTTCCTGTCTGTGTGTCTGTGTGTGTGTGTGTGTGTGTGTGTGTGTGTGGTGCGTGCAGCACAGGGATTACAAGGATGCCAGGGTTAGGAACTGACCCCAAGTCCTCATGTTTGCATGGCAAGCACCTTATCCATGCAGCCATGTCTCCAGCCCCATAAACTGATACTAGATCCAGGGAATCCTTTGTACATCTAGCCACAAAGATAGCTAGGGCTAGACTTCAAATGGTGTCTGAGTGCTCAAGCTACTGCCTCTGGTTTCTCAGTGGAGGGGAAGCTGCCAGTCCTCCCACTGAGTCCCAGAGCGGGAGGGTCTGCCTGCTGGCCTCCAGTGTATGTTTCCAGGAGATCAGTGGTCCTAGTACCTCCCTCATGGCCTCAGCCTCCTGACAAGCTTCAGTAACTGCTGGGCAGTGCAACAGCGTTCTGGAAGAACATGTCCCCAGATAAGGTTATCTTGAATCCTTCAATGGCCTCTCTGTGCAGCTCAGATCTGAGGACTGAGATTGGAGGGGCATTCATTTCTCCTAAGGCTAATTTTTTTCTTCCTTCTCCCTTTTTAGAAAAAAAAAACTTAATTTTTTCAGATAAGATGCTGTAATTTAGTAGACTCTAAGAGGTAACTGCATATGGTCAGAAGGGGCCAGAAGCAGTTTTTTCCGGGCTCCTATCCTTCCAACCCTTTTAATGAATGATGCTGCCTGCTATCAGGGAGCAGCTCAATAACAAATCCCATGATTGGAGTTAAATTGCTTTAGCTTCGCTACAATTACTTCTTTTGTTAGGAAGGAGTATTCAAGTTGTAAGGTTTATTGGCTTCTCACTTTTTTTTTAAACTCTCAGGTACAGTTGAAGAACGCCTGCTAGGTAGGATGTGGGAGTTAAAGAAAAATGTGCTGCCTTTTTAAAAGCCAGATACTAGTGCTCCAATTACCAGCAATTCTTCATGATTTAAAAAAAAAAAAGTTTGCAAGACCTCAGTTAAATCATAGTGCAAGAATAAGTAGGAGGATAAAAAAGCAGGAGAGGAAGAAGGAAGGAGGAAGAGGAGGAGGAGGAGGGAGAAGAGGAGGAGGCAGCTCTTTAGATTCCTAGTTACATCATGTGCTCGTTTCTAGAGATGCTGATGAACTTTAAAATAAAACATCATATTCCCAGTATCTATGTTGACCAAAGTGGCCCTATGTGAATATCCTTACGTGCCGAAAAGAATCTGTTTGCCCACACTGAAAAGTAGCTTCCATAGTTAGCTTTTGACATTATTTCTGAGTCGGTTTTATGAAATTTTGATAAATGAATGAGTCTAGCTAGGTATTTCTTTTTGCTTTCTCTGACTGCTGCAGGGCAGCTTCACACAGGCTGTTCCTGTCTTCTAGAAAAGCACGTTCAGAAGGCCATGGGGACTTCTATCTGCTCCAAGCTCCCGGGCATTTTGCAGTAACGTATTTTGTGATTCTCTCCTATGGAAGTTTGAAGACAATGGGTTGTGAGCCTTAACCCCTTAGAGATGCAAGCTAAAAATCGGCAAACCAGGGCAGCTTCCAAATGTGTGATAAGGAGAAAAGGGGCAGTGCCAGATGGAGGAGATAGCATGACAGCACCATCCGGATTTCAACAGCTCCGATGGTAAAGCCCATCAGTTCCAGCTCTAACTTGAAAAGGAAATGGAAGAGATTACTTGGTTTTGGAACTGCCAGGAAAACCTGTAATGTGGGATGTCCTTCTGTATATGTTGTTTTTATTGGCTGATGAATAAAACTGCTTTGGCCTATGGCAGGGCAGCCTATAACCAGGCTGGAAGAGATAGAGAAAGTAAGCAGAGTCAAAGAGACTCCATGTAGCTGCCGAAGGAGGCTGACGCCATGTCTTGGGCATGACGGCCCAAGAAGTAAGAGGTAACAAACCATGGACATTGTGGTAAAATATAAAATAATAGAAATAGATTAATTTAAGACACAGATTTAGTTAATAAAAAATCCTGAGTTAATAGGCCAAGCAGTGTTGTAATTGATATTTGTTTCTGTGCAATTATTCAGGTCTGGGCAGTCAGGAAATGAACCAATAGTCTCCGCTTATAAAATGGCACCCATTGTGGGGTATGGATCCATATAAGACCTAAAAGAAAAAGCTTAAGGAAAGAAAAAAAAGCTTCTAGACCCACATAATTAGAAGCCAAGTACAACTTATTGGTGGCCACATTTTTTCAGATAGTCTCTGTTTTCTGGCCACAAGCAGAGGTGTGACTTTTTTAAGAAAAGGCTTCCTGGTTCATGCTGGCAGTATGAACACCCTTTGAAAGGCTCTGGCTCTTTCTGCAGTTACTGCTATGAAGCACTTAAATGGGGTCTGTGAGCAGCATGTAACAAACTGCTTAATGGCAACATAGACCCACTGTGTTCTTAAAGCTGGGGCAGTTAGCATGGCTTGCAGAGGCAGTGAACATGCCTCTGCCACATTGGATGGGGCAGAGCCAACAGTCAAAACCACAAAGTCAGTTTGAGCCATACCTGCTTAGCATTTTTTTTAAAGGCACTCCTGGTTAGAAAATGATTATAGATGCACAGTAAACACTGATTCAGACCCCCCCAAAAAGACCTATAAATGGGCCACAGTGTTAGATAAATGTACATGGGTTTAAGAGAGAGAGAAAAAAAGAGGATAGAAAGTTATATATTCAAGAAATAAAGATGATTAAATATTAAAAAGTAATAGAGTTAGAAAATAAGCCTTATAAAGATGGAATATACACAGAGTCTGGATTATGTATGTTATTATGCTTTCTTTGAATTTTTGACTGTGAATGAATTAAGTTCAGAGAGACATTTCATTGTACACGTGCTCAGCTAAACCAACATATGTACTTTTAAAATATCTTGACTTAATAATTTGAGTCCAAGGATTTGTTACTTTGCAGAAAAGGTTCTGCTTTTGTTTCCACAGACAATGGGAACCTGTGGATTTCTTCTAGATTAATGTGATTTGCTGGAACAAGAACCCCCAAAAGGTCTCCATGAACCCTAAAAATACTTTGCTCAACAAACAGCAGGAAGCAGTTTAGAGAAAACAATGTCCAAATTCCCAAAATGATTATTCATAGATGTTTGTTTTCATTTAAAGGGGGGTATGATATAGAGATGAATACTTTGCATTGGTATGGATCTTGTCCTATTTATACAAATTTAAGGTCAATTTTGGTATACTAAGTATATGTACATATATATTTAGACTCTTGTTTAAGGTATTATGTTTATACAGCTAATTTAAAAATGTAATGAATAATTAAAAATTACAAATTAATAGTCACTTGTTATAGTCAAACTTGTAGCCATGTTAGTTAGGTTTTCTAGACGTACAGAGATATATTTCAGATGGATGGGTATTCTTTAAACCTTTCAAAGACCTACAGAATGTGGCATTTAAAATGTTTTAAGAATTTAGACTTTTCTCTACAGTGAGACACAAAGAGAAGCAGCACCAATTACTTCAGAGAGGTTGATGGGCATTGAAAAAATTTTGTCTTCAGTGTGACAAGGATAGCCATTTAGGCAAGGAACTGCTCTTGCCTAGACTGCTTGATGGTAAGCTGTATAAACTGGACATGCAGGACCCACAGAAAAATGACCGATGAACTTGTCTAAAGAAAGTGAGAGAGTTCTTCAGGGTTCCTGCTTCATAAAAGAATCTGGAGATATTCTACAGGATATAGAAGAAAGTGACTGACAAACTGCCAATATAGGCAAAGTAGCCTTTCAAATTTCCCGCATCATGGAAAAGCTGGCCAGATATATGGGTCTGTAGGCTGAATATGGATGCCACAACATTACAGAAGAACTTTGGGTGACTGTCTAGGCAGCAAAATGTCACTGACAATTCTAGAGTTGTGGAAGTTGCTTATAATGCACTTCCTGTTTACTTAGGTAATAATATATCCTTCTGGGGTCTTTGATGGAGTTGAAGACAGATAGTTAAGTAAATGGACTAGATATTATAACTATAAATCTTGCTTGATAACTTTTGTTATATATAATTTTACTATGTTAAAGTTAGAACCTTCCTTTCTATTTAGACAGAAAATGGGAGATAATGTAGGATTCCCCTCTGTATGGTGTGAATATGTTTTATTTTCATTGGTTAATAAAGAAACTGCTTCAGCCTATGTCGGGGCAGAATAAAGCCAGGCAGGAAATCCAAACAGAGATATATATAGAGAGAAGACAGAGTCAAGGAGATTCCATATAGCTGCCAAAGTAGATACATTCCCAGAACCTCACCCAGTAAGCCAAACCTTGTGGCAATACATAGATAAATATAATGGGTTAATTATAATTAGCTAGGAACACAGCTAACTATTGGCCAAACAGTGTTGTAATTAATATAGCTTATGTGTGATTATTTGAGTTTGGGAAGTGGGAAATGAAAGAGCAGTCTCTGTTTACAAACTTGGAATATAAAATATTGGGAAATGAAGTAGATCAGGAGCATGGGTTGTGCACATGAATCCACTATGCTTTTCACTTCAAGTTAGCTCTTCAAAATAAACATATCAGTCTGCCTAATCTATAGCCACTCCACCCCTATGCAAAAGTATACTTTCTCAGTTCCTCAACTGAGAAAACCCTAAGTTGTATCAGTTCCTGAATTCAGGTCTCTAAGCCTAGAATGTCTACATTCTCCTGTTCCATCTCCAGTTGTCATCATCCTGTTCTAGTCTTTGCAAACTGAATTATAAATTCAACCCCCAAAATGTAGTGGGGAAGGCAACAGATGGATAAGGGATCATAACAAATTCCATGTTAGTGTGGACCTGAGGATGAGGTTCCTCCAGAAGTTGGCCTGGGCCGTGGCTGTTGGTCTTGTGTGCTTTTTTGTGGCCCCATGATTCCCATTCCATGTACCTCCTCTCTTCAGCCAGTACTCTAAAACCTCACCAGAGCTTCCTTTCCTGAGGAATCAGAGAGTGTTGATGATTCCATCCATATGGAATTGCCAGACCTTTTCTCTAAGCTTACATGATGATGGTGGTCTCAAGGGACTTCCCAGACAAACCTAGGGTTACAACAACTCATGTCCACCATTTTTCTCCTTACTCTAATTTAGAGGACTGTATCAAGTACTACAAGTGAAGGTCACCTTTAGTTGGGTCCTGGATTTTGTTGTTTGTTTATTGTTGTTTGTTTTTGTTTGTTTTTACCAGTTTACTCAGTGTAACAAATAACACAGATAATAAGTTCAGTTCTCAGTTCAGTGGAAACACTGTAGAATCTCAGATCAGATTCATTTCCCTCTTGGGACCTGAAGTCCCTAAATCAGATGAGCTCATAGTTTCAGCATTTGTGAGAGACTTTGTATGAGTTCTCACAAGAGCCTCCTGTAGGAACCCACTTTCAGTCTATATCCCCATATGCATGATTTACTGGTTCAAGAAGCACACCATCAACTCCTAACTGGAGATTGATTCTTAAGCTGCATACAGTGGTGAAGCAGAACACATCAGATGGGGTGAACATGAATCAAATAACCCCACACTAGCTCTGAATAGGTATTCTTTATTAAAGGGGAACTCATGGATCACAAGGAAACAGGAATGGAATCCAGCATCCTGGTGTGAGAGCAGGGAGTAAGAGAATGGGAGGAGGAAACCACATTCCTTTTGGTACCCAAAAGCCATGTCCAACCTGGTACAGCCTCTCAAAGACCATTGGCTAAAGGACAAAGGCCATTGGCTGAAGTCCCCCTTTTGACTAAATAAGAGAGTTTCAAACCCAATACAACACTATATACAATAAGAACAGATACCAAGTATAAAAATAGAATTACAACCAGGATAAACAATAGTAAGCAATACTAGTTTTCAATGTCTCAGAGTGTTAAAGTGATTGACTATTTAAGTTATCCTTTGTATCATGTTAATAGTCTTTTGTTACATTCTCCCCCCATTTACATTGGGTATAAAAGCTATGCAAAAATAAACACAGATGATTTTAGTAATCATTGGAATGCCCTTTCGGTATTTTCTATGGTTTCTGTCTTATTTTTCATATGTCTTCATATTCTTTACTTATATTTCTAAATTTCCATGCCAGTATCTTTGTAAGTGTTATTTTTGTTAAGGCTGGTTCATGACAGAGACCATCACAGAAAACCACACTGACCAAACTTCAAAGAACAACTAGTTGTAGGAGGAGAGGGCTGCTTGTTTGTCCCATCCACCCGGCTAGCTCAGCCTGGAAATAACCACACAGAAACCATATTAATTAAATCACTGCTTGGCCCATTAGCTCTAACTTCTTACTGGCTAACTCTTACATATTAATTTAACCCATTTCTATTAATCTGTATGTCACCATGAGTTCATGACCTACCAGCAAAGTCTCAGCATGTCTACCTCTGGCAGCAGGTCCATGGTGTCTCTCTCTGAATCTGCCTTCTTCCTCCCAGCATTCAGTTCTGTCTTCCCTGCCTACCTAAGTTCTTCCTCCTCAGGCCAAGGCAGTTTCTCTATTCATTAACCAATACAAGCAACACATAGAAAGAAGGACCTCCTACACCAACTAGTCAATGGGTACCAAACCCAATTGATACATCTACAACATCACTCCTGCACCTAAGGTTCGGGGACATCATTGAAGCAGATGGAAATAGCGTAAGAATCAGAGGACCAGGAGGTCTACTGTGAAATTTTGACTCCTAGAAATAACAGGGAAGGTACATCCATGATACCAGAATATGACTATCTAAATAAGACACAAACCATGACAAAACAAATAGGCATGCTAACATGGAAGGAGGAAATCTCAATGGGACCCAAGCCCTAGACAGAGAAGTACAGGAAACTAAAGACTGCTGAGCGAGGGGGAATTAGTCTTCCCCAGAAATGAGCCCTTCAATTAGTTATACAACACCAAGTAGCAAATACTATACATACAAGCAATTCAGCAAAATAATTCATATTCATATATATTTGTATGTATACATATATGTATGCGATAATAATAATAATAATAATAATAATAATAATAAGAAGAAGAAGAAGAAGAAGAAGAAGAAGAAGAAGAAGAAGAAGAAGAAGAAAAAGAGGCCAATAAAAGAAAAAGGGGGAGTAAGGGGAAGAAATGGGAAGAGTTGGAGAGAGAGGGAACATGGAAAATTTAGAATGAGGAAAGGGAAGATGGAAATGATACAATTAAATTTTAATTTTTAAATAAGAAAAATGAATTGGGAAGAGAATTAGAACTTGGTGGTCAGAGCACTAAGGAACAAGTAGAACTGCCATATTAGTGTCATTGTTTTTTAAAAAAGAAGCCTGCTACCTGTACTGCTGTTCAACAGAGGCTTACAGCCATTGCTGAGTGGCCCAGCACCACCACCCAAGGGGCCATCAGTCAAGTGGTCAAATAAAGAGTCTTATGGAAGAAGCTTCTAGAATAAGCACATTTCAATATCACGTGGGGAAAAAATTGGAAAGTTCCAGGGATCTGTCCTCTCACAGAGTCCAAGTGAGTATATGGTCTTATTGCCAGAAAAGGAGAGAGAGAGAGAGAGAGAGAGAGAGAGAGAGAGAGAGAGAGAGAGAGAGAGAGAGAGAGAGAATAGATAAAAGGAAAAGAATCGACTCTAATAGGGGCTCAGGAGTTCAGAGCAAAGTTCAGATTCAAGAATAAACACGTTGTCTAAAGAAGCTGATGCTGTTCTGCTAGCCTTTGACTTCAGGTGACAGTTTCCCAGGCCACACCTATTTTTGAGGCTAAATCTTTTGAGGTCTCACAAAGCAGGGGAAATCAAGGGTTGAAGTCACTACTCCGAGCATAAGTCATCATGCACCGTAAACTCCCCACTACTTGTATAATTCTACTCCCTCTCTCCCTGCCCCACAATATTTACATAAGCGCCTGACTCCCTAAACTCTGGAATAATATCTGCTTCTCATCTTTGGCTCTTACCAAGTCCTCAGGAGGGGCAGACAATGTAGCTGTGGATAGTGGTCTTCAACTATTGAGCTGTATTCTTACAGGACACGGAGACAGCATGCTGGCGATTTGCTCTCTAGACTCGCTCACAGCGACTCTGAGATGAAGTCCATTGTAAACGGTCCCCAGTTTGACATGTATCTAACAGCATGAACCTGCTCGATCAGACTTTATACATGGCGCTACAAATGCTAAGGCAGCTGCACCTTCTTTTCCTTAGGAAATAGATGCTTTAAAGCATTCAAAACATATAGTCATTGTATAGGTTAGCGCTTGCTTGCCCTTGAAGCAACAAAAGACCTTTTGATAAAGAGCGCTCAGTGGCAAGTGTTTCCTGTGCGGAGGCTTGAGGATAATGGGCCCTGATTCAACAGCCTCCAGTTGACGATCTCTTTTGTGACTTTCCTGGGAACGAAGAACCAAAGCGCCTGAAGTGAGCACACCCTGAGTCACACAAGGGGACATTTTGCAAGTCCCATAGAAATGGTTCTGTGTGCTGAGTTCCTTGCAGGGACTTGTGGGAGTTACACTGGTGCAGAAAGTACCCACAGATGTATTCAGCTCAAGTCTGAATCCAAGAATCCAACTAAACTCATATTACCCTTTTTGGGTTGAGTCAAAGAGAATCAGATTGCAGCTGTGTGGGTTTCTGGGGCGTTTTAAAAATTTAAATCACCTTTTAAAAAGAAGTTGAAGAAACGGTAAAGTAAAATTTTGTTTCAAAAGAATGTTTCAATAGTGAAGCAAGCAAGGCAGGGTTTTCCCGCTTCTGCTCAGCCAAGCTGCCCACGGTGGCCTTCTACACTAGTCACTCCGCCCTTGCAAGCGTCAGACGTAGGTAATGCAACCATGCCGCACGTGGGGTCACACAGGCTCTTTAAGAACCCCCGGGGCCATTAGGCACTTCTACCTGAGGGCTTGTCGGCACATGCGCACATGTGTGGCCCTAGAACTGGGACGCGTCAGCCATGCTGTGGCAGAATCATAACAGGAAGGAAAAGGTGGACAAAATCACAATAAAGCAAGAATGTCTATCTTTAAAATAACTCGGTAAGGTCAGGAAGAAAGTCCCAAACATGTATATCTGCTTCTATGTATCAGACTGTGTATGATTTTGGCTCCGCAATCTATAAAGAATTCCCATAGCTCCGTGAGAAGATCTCAGTAGAAAAAATGAACAAAATATTTCAATAAGAGCTCCAGAGAGTAAAATAAACAAATAGGTTTTTGACACACAAAATGATGCTCGCTCACCCTAACAAGGGAATGAAATTAAAGTTCCAATTTTGAAAAACACACACATACCTTCTAATGCAACTGAAATTTAGAACTGGCAATGCAACAGAGAGTTAGCAAACATGTAGGAAAAAATGAGAGTTCTGAATTGCTGGTGGGAGTGTGAGCCAGCACACCCACCCCAGTAAATAACTTGAACCATCTACCAAAGCTGCCTGTACACATACACTGAAACCTGTAATTTCTCCCCTAGGTAAATAAGTGAGGAAAACGCATCAAGATGCTTTGCCAAATAGCATGTAAAAAATGCACACAGTATATTTTTCACCGTGGTCCAAAACTGAAAGCAACCCAAATATCTGTCAACAACAGAATGGGGGTAGTTAAGTGACATGTTTTATAACCACACAATAGAATGCCAACAAGTGATACAAATGAACCAACTGTACTCAACAACATAAACCAGTCTCACAAACATAATGTTAAATATGCCACATGAAATGAGGACACACTAACATGCTTACAGTTATGTAACTTGAGAATGTGAAGAATTAACCCACAGTATTAGGAGCCAGGGCAAGACTGTCTTAGGGGAGAAGAGGCAGGTTTCTTTATTGCTAGTTACATCTATTGCCTTCCTGATCTAGGAATTGAAATATGAATATGTTTGCATGTGAAATTTAGTTATATTTTTGCATGATTTGTGTGCTTTTCTGCATATATGATATACTTCAGTAGAAGGTTTATTTAGAACATATATATCAAATACAATGAAGAGGGCTTACTTTCTCAGTTCCAAACCCAAGCATATCCAAGAAGTAGGTATTCTTGTCTACTTTTAAAGCTGTATTATTGTGTGTGTGCAGGATGTATGTGCACAAGGCCCATGTGATATGGTGTGTGCATGGAGCTCAGACATTAATTCAACCTTTATATGAGTTGGGGGCGGCAGGGTGTGAAACTCAGGTTGCCCAGCTTGCACAGCAAATGCCTTTACCCATTGAGCCATCTCACTCATCCTAGACCTTCTTTCCTTTTATTATAATTTAATTTTCATTTTGAGTCCCATGTCTTTCTCCAGACTTAGTGCATTCCTGCTCCCTTACCCCAGAGTGTGGATCTAATCCAACCCCAGATAAGTGTCTAGGAATAAGGCCAGACCTAACTAGTGTCTGTTGCCTATCTGTAGCGATATCTGCCGAGTGTCAATATCCACTTTATTGTCTTCAGACCACACAAACCACTACTGAGACATCCCACAACTAGATAGAGAAATTCTAATGTTTTTCTTTATAATTTCCCTTTGAAATCTCAAGAAGCAAAGGACTCGAGGTTTTTTTTTTTTTAAATAATTCGTAAGCATCTAAACTTCTATGACTTTCCCATCAGGCTGACCCCACTTTTAGATGCTCAGTATTTTTTTAAAGCTATGCCATGAGTCCACTATCCTTGAGTCCTTTGTACTTCCCATAGCTCTCAAGATACTTGCAAAACTCAAAAGCCAGGACCCAATTGGAGTTAGGAGAAGAGAGACACACAGTGTCCTGTGACACTCTTTGATGCAAGGGATTAAGGGGAAGTGACATGTACAATTTCCGTCAAAATTCTCATGAAGCCTTGTCTTGCCTTCTCAGTGCTTGAGATTCCCACATCATGAAGCCCAGGCTAGCCTCCTAAGAGAATGAAATACAACGTGGAGACAGAACTTGGTCAGTGAGACAAAGCCTGATATCATTGGTTGGTGACTGCTGTATTGGCCAATCCAGGCAAGGACCCACAGAATCTAACAAACCAGTGGTCAGTCTTTCAGCCCATTAAGCTCTGGTGGGTGGATACCCAGTCGACAAACAATGCAGCCTCATGTCCAAAGCCTTGCACAGTCTGCCTCTGCTCCTTGTCTGTCTGACACAAGTGGTCTCCCATTTCCACTGGAAAGCTGTTTTCTGCCTATCACGTTTTACCCAAGCTAGGAATACATTTCCCTCCACCATTTCCCCGCTAAAACGTTCTCATCTTTCAAATCCCAGATCTCTTGCAAAGGCCAGCAAACCCTTTTCTGACTACCGAGTATTGATGGAGGAAGGTAATTGGTTAATTATAATAAACCAACTGCTTGGCCTCATAGCTTAGAACATAGGGGGAAGGAGAAAACAGAATAGGATGCTGGGCGAAAGAGGAAGTGAGGTCAGACTCTGCTCTGCTCCTGGAGAGACTCTGCTCTGCTCCCGGAGAGACTCTGCTCTCCGGAGCACAGACACCATGCTCCACTCTCCCAGGATGGATGGAGGCTAGACTCTTCCCAGTAAGCGCACCTTGGGGTGCTTACACACATCATTAGAAATGGGCTAGTCCAGGTGCAAGAATTAGCCTATAAGGGCTAGAGTTCATGGGCCAAGCAGTGTTTAACTGAATACAGTTTGTGTGTTGTTATTTCGGGCATGAGCTAGCCAAGTGGCCGGGGTGTTGGGGACACAGCCCTGCCGCCGTCCTTATTTCAACAGAGTATAATGAAGTTCCCCACCTTCTTCTTTCTGTTGTATTCTATTCATTCTTTCTTTTTACTCTATTCTTTCTTACAGTGTTATCATATCATACAACTATGATGTATGTGTCTGCTGAATGTACAGCTTTCTATAGGTGATATTCATGAATCCTACTGTCTGGAGAGAAAATTGAACATTATATACATTTCCAACTCCAAACCCAGCACCTATATCCGTCCACTGACTCACGTATATAGTTGTTTAATAAGTTTGTTGAAGAAACATGTTTTTTCGTTTTGTTTTGGTATTTTTTATTTTTTTTGTTTTGTTTTGGCTAGGCTATATACTATATTTCAGGAACATCTTGATTGTCTAATAAAATGTCTAATAAAACTAATTTCCTGTCACCAGTCTACCAAGAAAGGCAGATTGCTGAGAGTCCAGAACTTTGGTTGCTTCAGCTGTGTTTCTGTGTTGAGAAGAATAACTGATAGGTAGAACATCAATAAATAAAATGATTCCCTTCCAAGACTGATTTCAAATCTTCCTAAAGCTCTTATTCTTATTGTTCTGGTTTCAGTAAAAGGAATTAGTCAGGCACCGTTGACTGAAACAATATTTATTTCTTTGAAACTTGAGGTAAAGTCCAGAGGATCTGACTTTATTAACTCACTGTGGATACAAATTAAGTTTGACGGGGTTTCTGAAATTTTACCTTTTCAAACACAATACCCACACGTGTGTTCCCATACCATTTAAATAAAGACATAGCTCCAGTCATATAGAGTTCTCCATATTGTAATAGTACTGTTAAGTAAAAAAAAGGACAAGGCTTTGTTAAAAATTAAGATGCATAAGCTGAATAAAAGGAAAGATTGGAATAACTAGGAGGTGAAACCCCTTAAACACATGGGGTGACGCTGCCACTCCCCACTGTTAGCACATTTTCCCGTGGTCATCAAAGGTGGCTCCTGAGGCCCCTGAATTCAGGTCTAGGTTCCTGGCTACAGAAGGGGTAAAGGGGAAGGGGCAAAATGATGCCCCAAAGAGGTTTTATTTTCTTTAAATGTTTCTCAGAACCCCTACCCTGTGCTTTGTATTCAGCCTTCTTTGGCAGTCTGTAATCTCAAGGGAGACCAGAGCACGAAGTCCTTCAGTCAGTGTACATCGTCTCTCAGAATAAAATGAAGAGTTTGATTTGGGAAGCCTAGGAAAATGGACATTGGCCTGGCAACTTGTATGGTCAACACTGGAGTCACGTACCGAAGAACACCCCTTACCTAAGAATGAAGCAAAGACCAGCTCGTTTGTATTATGGGGGCCCACAGCCTCCCTGCTTCAATATCCTGACTGCCCTCCATGTTCCATTTGTTCTTCTATTGTGCAGAATATGACCAGTGTGGATTGAGTTGAGACACTTGGTTTCTGCTCTACCAAGGATATTACAGAATTTGGGAATTGGAAACATAGATGCCCATTTTTAAAAATAGACTTATCAATGATGTGGGAGTGATTTCTTATTAATAAAGAAACTGCGTAGGCCCATTTGATAAGCCAACCCTTAGGTAGGTGGAGTAAACAGAACAGAATGCTGGGAGAAAGAAGCTGAGTCAGGAGTCGCCATGATTCTCCCACTCCAGACAGACGCAGGTTAAGATCTTTCCTGGTAAGCCAGATCTTGGGCTACACAGATTATTAGAAATGGGTTAGATTAATATGTAAGAGCTAGCCAATAAGAGGCTACAGATAATGGGCCAGGCAGTGTTTAAAAGAATACAGTTTCTATGTAATTATTTCTGGTAAAGCTAGCCGTGCGGGCGGCCGGGTGCTGGGGACGCAGCCTCACCGCTCCTAACACTACATACCTTTCCAGTATTTTCTTTGAAAGATTATTTTCTTCTTAATTGTTTTGCAACAAAACCTGGAATTACATTCCTGCCATAAGTTCTTGTAAATACTTTGATGATATTGAAAACAATAATAGTATTGTGTTTTTATTACTCTATCAGCCCGTGTTACCCTGGGATTCCTCCATCACAGACACAAGAGCACACTGTGTATGCAGCGCTCTCTCTCTCTCTCTCTCTCTCTCTCTCTCTCTCTCTCTCTCTTTCTCTCTCTCTCTCTCTCTATCTATCTCTATCTCTCTCCCTCCCTCCCTCCTTTCCTCTCTCTCTGTGCACATGCATATGCCACAAATTTTTCTAAATGTTAACAAAATGCATTTCGAATAAGCGATGGAGCCCAGTATTTTCAATCACTCATATGAGCTCAATATAATTTGCATTATCAGGCAGAGATATTTTGCTATTGGTTTTTTTATTTAATAAAATAGCATGTTTTGTACTTGACTGTAGTCTTTTTTTTCCAAGTGTGCCACTTTAGGCATGAAAAAGCAGCTCCTGTTCCCAGGAACAGATTACTTCCAGAAAAGTCTCTGTGTCACTCTCAAGCTCACCACCCTTGCCTTCCTGCCTCCTTCCGAAGATGTGGCTTTTCCTAGTGCATCACAGTGTCTTTACATATGTATTTAGGTTCTGCCAATGTGCTGTGCCTTCCTCAGAGTCCCAAAACTGTATGATATTCTTTTTAAACTGTTTACATAGTTTTGGTTAAAATGCCTTATCTCTCAATAGCAGTAGAGCACACTTAGCATGCATTTGAGATTTTTTTTTAATTTATTTATTTATTTATTAAAGATTTCTGTCTCTTCCCCACTGCCGCCTCCCCTTTCCCTCCCCCTCCCCCAATCAAGTCCCCTTCCCTCGTCAGCCCAAATAGCAATCAGGGTTTTCTGCCCTGTGGGAAGTCCAAGGACCACCCTCCTCCATCCAGGTCTAGTGAGGTGAGCATCCACGAAACTGCCTAGGCTCCCACGAAACCAATAGGTCCAGTAGAATCAAAAACCCATTTGAGATTTTTTAAAGGTCATGTCATGAAATTGGCAGAGAATGAATCTCTCTCTTTGATAGTCTCTATTTCTTTCCCATCTCTATATAGACACTAAACAATTGATTTATAGTTCAGCGCTTCCAAAGTAAAAGGACAGATTCAGGACTAAGCAGAGCTCAAGAACTGAGTAAATGTAATTCCCAGTAAAACTGAACTTTCCTGTTCACACACACACACACACACACACACACACATGTGAACACATATATGTTTATATACATATATACATACATACACACATATGCAACTTGCAAGGTCAACTTTGGAGTCACATACCAGAGAAGAACACTCCTTACTTAAAAATGAAGCAAAGACCAGACCTTTTCTGTTATATATCTCAGCAAATAGAAAAAATAATAAAGATGTCCTTCAATATGGGTATAACTATTGTAAACTTGTAATGTTTTGAATGAAAACTGTTCCAGATAGGCTCAGGTACTTCAATATTTGGTGCCAAGTTGGAGTACTGTTTGGAGAGGTTATGTACCTTTTAGGATGTAGAGCTCTGCTAGAGGAAGTATGTCACAGAAGGAGGGGTCTAAGCGTGTATAGCCATATCCCACTTCCGGTTCTCTCTCAGCTTCTGAGGCATGGTGGAGATGTGACTCTCAGCTTCCTGATCCTGCTGCTGTGCCTTTCCCATGGTTGTGTTTGTCTTCCCCTCTGGAACCATAAGCCAAAATACATTCTGCATTCCAATAGTTGCTTTTGGTTACAGTATTTTATCACAGCCACAGCAAAGTAACTAATGTAAAACTCAAGAAACAAACCCAAGGGAGCATGAAACTAAAAACTACTTATAATGTTAATCTTCATGGTCTCCTTGCGAATCTTTACGTATGATCAAAAACAAAAGCAGAGACATGAACTACCATTCAAATGCATCCAATCTAAATGGCAAATCCCAGGGATGGACATTCATGCACATGCATCTTGCATGCTGGCCCAGACATTTATAATTAATTGAGTTAGGTACAGGGCCTCTGCTGCCTTAGGTAAACCCTAAGCATGATAGTGTTTCTACCTGCCAAGTTCTTGATAAACAGATAGCTAGACAGACATATAACAAATACATTGCTCAACAAGTCGGGCTTTTGTGAGATAGTTTCTTTAATTTCTCATCAGTTCCCTAGCTGGGGTGAACATACATCTGTTGGTGTCTCACCAGGACAAGTCACATCATAATGAAGGAACACACAGACACATATTTATGCAATATGTCATTATGAATCATTATCTTAACTTTTATGAATTATAAACCATGGTGTATTATTTAATTTTTGAATCTCTGACAGCAGCAAGTTAAGGGAGGATCTATTGTGGCTTCTGGTGCAAGGCATACAAGGCCATCACAGAGGGGGTAGCTTGGGGACGAGGCGGACTGGTCCCTGATGGCAGGAGCTGTAGCTGGTTATATGGTGGCAGTAGACAATCAGCAGAGAGCTGAGAAAAGAACTACACAGGCAGGAGCAACCTTCAAGGTCCCAGAATTCCATACCTTTCCTAAGCAGCATTGTCAACCGAGGAGCCAGTGTTTAAGGGCGTGAGCCTGTGGGGCCATTTCACACACAAAGCACAACGTTTTAAGAAGGGAAATTACAGAACCTCCAGGAGTCGCGCCCATCTATCTTCAAACAACATAAATCCAACAACACACGAGTCAGATACCCGGTAAGTCAGTCAAACCAAAATCTATGCCAAAGTGATTCATCACTTAAACTGAATTCATATTCATGTTTCCCCATACTTGAAGGCAAATACTGCAGATGAGGTTATTTTTAAAATGCATCTTCTTGACAAACACACCAGACCAGCAAGTGAAAATGGTAACTTCATGCGATGCCAGGCTTACTCAAAAAAATCATGTATCCTGGCACAATACAGACAAAGAGCAGAGTATGTGTCTGAAAACCGTCGCAAGGTTTAGACCACACCAGAGCAGCACAAGAAGACTGAGATGACCAAGCCTCACCCCTCTTGTAGAACAGGGCTTACCCAAGCGTTCTGAAACAAAAAGAGGGAGCCCCAAGATTCCTTCCTCTTCCAGTGCAATGTGGACAAATCGATCCATTTCCTCACATCTCAGTTTTCACTGCTGCTAAAATTAAAATCGTGTGGATTGGCCTCTGTGTCCCACCTTGTCATGGTGATGATCAACCATACTGTATGCTCGTCACACACCAAAGGACGAGAAAGCAGAGCATTTCTACTCTATTCCTCTCTGACCACCTCTAATTCCCATTTACTACAGCTTGTAAAGTATATATGTGCACACAGAGACACACACATGTGCACACACATGCACACACACACATGGACATTCATCTTATGAATGTAAAGATTATCATGTCGCTGATATATATGATGTATACTATATATTCTATGTATAAGTGTATATACTATATATGCATGCATTGCATATATATATACTGCATATGTAATATATCATTAACCATTTCAGTTGCATTCATTTTTCTAAACTATAAAATATGGCATATTGGTTACTTTTCTCTTCTCTGTCAGAAACAATTTAAGGGAGGAAGTGTTTCTTTTGACTCATGGCTGGGGGTAGTTAATTACAGGACCAACTACTGAGAGAGCCTTGTACAATGCTGTTATCCAAGTCCTAATCCCAAACCAGGTAAGTGATAGTCTCTGGAGTTTTGGGTCATGTTTTGAAGTCACCCAGATGACTCCTGGGTGCAGCCAGGACACCAGCATTGCCTGAGAACTTGCTGAAAATGAAACTCTTGGGCACCCTTTTAGGGGCCTCATCCTGTTGACTTGACCCAATCCTAATTACTTCCCAAAGGACTCATCCTCCAAATCACTTAAGTTATGGATTAAGTCGCCAACATATGAAATTTGAAAGACACATTAAAACCTTCATTAGTAGGATAGGAAGTTCCAAGGGAGGCCAACCACATATGAAATGAAATTGTTGAAATAAAGAGCGGCGGGGCTGCGTCCCCAACACCCCGGCCGCTTGGCTAGCTCATGCCCGAAATAACAACACACAAACTGTATTCATTTAAGAACTGCTTGGCCCATGAGCCCTAGCCCTTACAGGTTAATTCTCGCACCTGGACTAGCCCATTTCTAATGATGTTTGTAAGTACCCCAAGGTGCGCTTACCGGGAAGATTGAATAGAGGCTTCTGCCAGGCACAGAGGTGACATGCTGGACTGAGACAGGTACAAACATGTCACTTAGTCTCATATGCTGTTATTTTTAAAGCTTGGCTTTCTAAGAAGACAGGAAGTTAGGAAAATGAAATTGATGGTCTCCTTAAACAAAATGTACTTTTTAGATGAGATTGTGTGCTGAGGTAGGAAACAAAATCTTCCTAAAATTTCACAGGACTGTGTTCTGTAAAAATTAGATATTTTTGCTTCCCTACAAGAAGTAAATTCCCTCCTTTGAGACCGGGGCCCTTCATGTCCAAGTCAAGGGCAAGGCACTGAGAAGCCCAGTAGTGTTTCAGAGACAGTAAGATGCCCCTATAAACAGTGGGGAGCTTAAGGCCAACTTCAAAGAAACCTGACTTTCCTCCCAGCCCCTCTCCTTGGCATGCTAATCCTAAAACTGATGGTGTCCCAAACTGGATTTAGAGTGATTGGAAACTCCTGGCTCTTTGATTGATTGGTTGATTGATAACCATTCTTAAATCTCAAAATCCTGCAGTGACTTAAAAGAGACATTACCATATGGGGAGAATGTCAATTTAAAGGCTAAAATATCCGATGTAATAACAGCATTAGTTCACAAATTGTCTTAAAGTTTCTTTGTAACCCAAAGTAAAAATAGAAGCACTGTTGATGTGGGAGTCCCCTCTGTGTGCTGTGATTACCATTAATGAATAAAGAAACTGCTTTGGACCTACAGCAAGGCAGAACTTAGGTAGGTAGGAAAAACTAAACTGAATGCTGGGAGAAAGAAGGGTAGAGTCAGGGAGAAGCCATGGAGCTGCCACTGGAGATAGATGTGCTAAAACTTTGCTGGTAGGCCACGACCTCGTGGTGGTGCACAGATTAATGGAGATGGGTTAAAACAATATGTAAGAATTAGCCAATAAGAAGCTAGAGCTAATGGCCAAGTAGTGGTTTAATTATTATAGTTTCTGTGTGATTATTTTGGATCTAAGCTAGCCAGGCAGCCGGAACTAACAAGTGGTACCCCTTGCAATACACTATCAATTCCATAGTTTTCCATACTACCCATTAGGAGAAAAACAGCAACTTAAGAGAGAAAAACATCTTCATTAATTACTAACCTGGGTGCTAAAGATGATGACGGGCGATGACCTCACTGATAACCTGGGAACAGATGCCAAGGCTGTCTTCACTGCTTGTATCTTATGGTGACCTTACGTGGAAAGTGTTGAAGTATAAAACAGTAGCAATGACTATATTGTTCTTGGGATTCTATTTGATAGTGGTGCTCATGGGTTGTTATTCCCACAACCAGACACTGTCATGTGGTGATGAGGGTGGACACAAGTCTAGGATGCAGAACTTGCCAATAGGCATGGACAAGCTCTAGGACAAGCTTCTACCCCAGGGGTAGAAGGGCTACTGTCATTAGTTACCTAAAAAGCTGTTAGAGAAAGGAAGGTCCCTGGCATAGTCGAGGTGAAGGAAATGGGATCCCACATTGAGACTGAATCCTTATCACCTGCTCCTTCCTGCATCTGATATGGAAACACCTTCCTCTCCCACCCATCACAAGGAAGACAACCACGCTTGTCTTCATACACTGGATAGAGAGCAGATGATGGACAAGATGGCGGCACTGGCAGACTTGTCCTAGGGAATAGTGGCCTCCGGAGAATGCTCAGACTTTCTGGAAAAGTGTGATTGGGCTATAAATAAATGTCAGTCTGGCTAACACAGTGCTTGTGATGCCAAGGGAATCAAAACAGAACTCTGAGCCATCACTAAAGAGGCCATTTGGGACATGTATAATTATGACTTAAGCCCTCATTTGGGCACTAAAATAATGCCTTTTTGTAAACAGAAATATCAGTTGTGATCTATCACCCAAATAAATGGCAAACTTATTGCTGACTTTATGTAGATTAATATGTGATGTAACCAAGGAACAGGTAACCAGAGGGGAAATAATGGGCAGAGGTAGTCTCTACTGCTTTTCTCATTACTATGGCAAAAGCAGTTTAAGGAAGTCGGTGTTTGTTCTGGCCCATGGTCTGAGGAGAGAAGGTCTGTGGTGATACAAATCATCATAGCAGAGACAGGCTGATCACTTGTCCACAGCTGGAACACTGAGTGGGAAATGCTGGTTCTCCACTTTGATCTTTCCTCCTTTTTACTCAGCCTGACCTGCTCCTACCTCCAACCCTGGGATGATGCCACCATTCAGGATTGGCCCTCTTTCCTCTGTTAAAGGTCTCTGAAGACACCTTCAGAGGTCACATCACCAGGTGCATCTCCTAGCCAGTGCTAAATCCAGTCAAGCTGAAAATAAAGACTGGCCGTCCCACTGACCATGACAGGGAAAAGAGAAAGCGAAGGTTCCACTTGCTACAGATAAAGTTTAACAACATAAAACAGAAATATTAAAGTTTAAGTTCTAAAATTACAATATGTTGTGATCATAAAGGAAGACACAGGTTTTCAAATGCCTGATTTAAAAATGAAAACATCTGGATGGTCAGTTTAAAGTAATAAGTAAACTCTGGAATTTAATCAAAATGTCTCATAGTTTGTATTACTTGGAATTTATTATTTTGCCATAAAATTGGAAAGCTAATTTCCTGAGAATTTATTAAATACCTTTAAGAAAATTTAACTAGAGAGTGAAAATGCCTTATATCCATTCCTGTTTTAATTAACTTTACTGATTATCGTTAATTATGTTGTTTTTACTGCTAGTGCTCATTTCAATATATTAAATGATATTTCTAACTAAAGGGAAACAGTGTATTGTCATCTGAAATTCTATGGGGCCTTTGTAAAGTTAATTTTTCTCCAAGGTTGGAAAATGTTTCAACCGCATAGAATTGGAGCCAAAGGCATGCCAGTTTAACGAGAACGCTTGGTGACCTGGGAAAAGGATAACCCACAGTCTTACTGAGAAAAAAAATATATTGCCCCGAGTCTAATAAAAATTTTACTATCCAAGCAAGTCTTCAGAAATGGAGTTCATCTTCATTTTCCTTTTTCTAACTTCATAGTGATGAGAATAACCTTTGGATCCAGGTCTCCATGGAGCCCAGCACACACAATCCGGATTCTGGCATTGCCAGGATGTCAGCACCCTGGGTCTCCTACTCTCTAGACAAGTGTGTGTGCGCAGCAAGCACTTTTCCTCCATGGCTCATATCACACTTGGTAACTACAAATGTGGATGATTATTTAATTTATATTCTTCTCTTCCAACAGAGATGATACCCAAAGGTTGAGCACAGCGACTGTTTTGCATCCAGCATACTCTGTACCGTTCATTCTAGGTGCATACCTGGACCGTGTGGATGTTAACTGGCTGAATGAATGAAAATCGACAATAGGGACTGGAGGGATAATTCAACTGGTGGAGAACTTGCCCACCACGCACGAAGGCCTGGTCTCAGTCCTCAGAACCAGATAAACCAGACACGGCACCAAATGCCTAAAATCCTATCATTTAGGAGGTATAAGGCAAAGAAACCAGAAGTTTAAGGTCATCCATGGCTACATAGTATGCTCTGGGCCAGCCTTGGATACATGAGACCCCGTCTCAAAAGAAGTTAAATTTGGGAGAAAAAATGCCAGGTTTTGTCATGTCTACCACACCCTCAAGCCAAATGCAAGAATCTCAGAGACACTGATGCTAGTTCTTTGTATTTCAGTTATAGTCTTTGGTTATGTTTTTATACGATATTTAGGCTAGAAAGTGTGCTTTAATTTGTTAAGTATGTGTAGTGTTAATCAGTACCAGTGACTATGGACAAGCCGTGCAGTGTTGAGGAACACATAGCAACTTCAATAATGAAGTAGACATGCGTAGGGACGTAGGAAGTGAAGGCCCAACCTAGGAGCTGTGGGACTTTGTGGGACAAAAGTCCCCCACCCCCAACCAATTCCTGTGAGAACTGGATTTGCACTCAGAGTGTTCTAACCCCAGAACACACCATAGGCCTATATCGTCCTCTGGTGTTTCTCTCTAATCTCTTAAACTGTCCCCTCCCTGTCTCTCTTTATTATCCACCATATTGCACTTAGAAACGCAAATGCTAAGACCTAAGGAATCTCATCCTTTAGGAGAAAGGGCACCTGTCCCTGTTTCTTGCCTTCATCCCCTGACTGAGTATCTTGATATGTTGCCCTGTAGGCTCTTTTTCAAGCACAGATAAACTAGAGTTCCCTCGGTGGGAGATGCTGCAACATCTTAAGTTATGCATGTACTAAGTAGCATATACATTTTAAAGGCTAGGTTCTCAAAACCACCCTGGGTGGCCAAAGAAATTAGAACACATTTCTTGTAGCTGGATCACAGAGTCCAGGTGAGTGGTCAAGAAAGCTGTGTTCCTCTTGTCCTTCCTGATCCACCAGAGAAGGGCTACCACAGGGGAGCTTCCCAGCAGGCTGTTGGTTAGCCCGCATTTCTTCTCGCTGTGGTCTTTGACCAAACTCCAAGTCTTGTCTGGCACCTAGTTCTTACACCAAGTCTCAACACATCCTTCACACTTCTGTGTGTAGCCAGACCAGGGTTACGAAGTAAACTCAGTTACAGTGGTGTTAACGGATAATCCTGAGGGAACTGGTCATTGGGACTATTTGCTTTGGAAACTGGATATAATATAACAAGCACAGAGAAGAAAGTCTCTGCAGGCCACATTGCAAGGAGCTTAGATTAGGACTGTGCACTAAACCATTGAAGGTTGGAGTACTGAGGACTCATGGAGAATGTTGGGGGATAAGGGGCAACAATACACCAAATCCACTTCTAGGAAGAACAGTTACTCACATACAGAAAGCTGGTTGTTAAGTTGGGAGCATAGCCTCCAGCCCCTGGCATCCCTCCCAGACAACCTGGCCTGAGAGTTGCATTGCTCTGGGCTCCAAATCCCAGCATGCCAGGTCCTGACCCCTCCCTTGGGGGCCTGCCACTCCCACAGGGTATTTAAGTGGGCTCCCAGAGGAGAAACATGGGGTTCTGGGTTTGCATGGGCTCCCTGCTTTTCTGTCTCCCTGCGATATGCTTGGCCACCGGAGAGCGTCATTCTTAATAAAATGATGGGCATTTTGATTTGGTTTGATTTGACCTAATTGGATTTCTTTGTGCTGACGGAGCTGCCCTTTTCTCAGTATTTTTACTTAACACTGATTATTAAAAAATAAAACAGAAACAAGCATACAGAAAGTACCAGAGCAGAAAACTAAGGAAAGCAGAGGGCTGTTCGGGCCAATATTCTCGGGTATGCTTTGTCTGAGGGAGTGGGAGGTATGCCACCCAACACACACATTTCGTTTATTTCAGTCAACAGCTTGTGAATACCTACTGTGACGACTTGACCAAGAAACATCATGCCAAATCTTTTCCCTTCCCTTCTGTTTGGCACCCCTGCCCTCTTAATGCAGCCCGGGTTCTCTCCCTCCCTGTCTTCTCTCTCAGTCACTGTTACCCAGTGTCCCATCAGATAAATACTAGTTTTTCTCCAACCCCTAACTCTCTCAGATGACAAAATAGTAAGGGGCTTCTGAATATTATTTATTTATGTATTTTTTTAGAAAACACGTCTCACAGTAGCCCAGACAGTCCTCAAATCCATAATCTCCCTGCCTGCACTTCTCAAATGCTGCGGTTATGAGTGTATAGACACCACTATATCTGGCTAAATAGTTTTTAAAATAAACTTCCATGAAATATCCAAAACAGAACTGTTGGATGTTAGCTGGAAGCATATGCTGATGAAGGCAAGAAAAATCTAGGAGTTCTAGTTTTACACACTGACTTGTCAGCAAATAATCCCACTGGGCGGGTAAACGGCTGTGTAAGTATTAATTATTACCTAGAGCCGCTGGGTTTCTTACACAAAGAACATTAGAAAAGGAGCCGATTCCTGGGCCAAACCGGCTTTGGTGTTTGGCATGCGTTTAATTCAGTTTTCGTCCACAAAGACAGAGACAGTATCAGACACTGTGGAGGATGTGGCTGGCCAAATAAAATGTTCTTCTCTCATCTCAGACTTACAGTTTAATAGACAAAAGACACAGCGCGAGATGGCCTGAAAAGGCCCGTCACAGAAGGATAGTGAAGGTGGTGCCCCTAGGAAGGATTACTGTCCCCATAGTCAAGGAGAGCTTCCGGGAGGAGGGATGTCTCACCTGGAGAGAAAAGACGGAGCTAGAATTGTCCGAAGGGTTTTGGAAACGGATGGGGAAGCTGAATCTTAAGTACGGTGTTGACATGCGTATTTCTGCTTCCTGTTCTCTAGTAAGGTAATGGGGGGCTCAGGGGTTAAAACTCCCCCTGATAATGGTGCTCCGGCGCCTAGTCCTCGGAACAGCTGATGCCCACAGCTAGGCGGGTGTCTTGTCCTACTTAGGACGACAGGTCTCTGGCTGCACCTGCCGTCTTCACCCGTTCCAGGCCCTCTGGGAAGCACCTGTTAGGATGGCAGTGCCGGATGAGAAAGGAGGGCAAAACAAGGCCACAGGCAGTTCTCTGGGGATTTCATCATCAAGCCCAAAGGCCCGCAACCCGGTGTCCTTCAAATTCACCAGCGAGCTCCCGCCCATCGTCTCTCTTTTCAGGACAGGTGCTAGTATCCAAAACCACGGGAAACACGTGCAGATAGTTTACTTAGACGCTGTATTTAGAGCAGACCCGCCATGAATATCTTCACTTACAAGACTGGCAACTCGGTTTTACAAGCCCGAGTACATCTCAGCTCAGAGATGAACAAAGAAGGTCCGCGAAGAAAGGCCTTGATAGGCAGCAGGCTTTCCTGCTGGCCACTCACACAGGCTCGGAGCACCGAGAGGATAGAATTAAGTGACTGACGTCAATGCCCATCGCTAAGTATATTTATTTAAATCCCGAACGACAAAAAACAAACACTGTAGACGTTAACGAAAACACAAGGCAAACATTTGGCTCTTTTGCTTCACTCAGCAGGCTTGGGAACCTTTATGCCAGACTTAAGGCCATGCCCTAGCTGGTCCCAGGACTTCCCAGGGAATGTAAAGTTTTTTCTCCAGAAGAATGGTCAAATTCAGGTGTCTAAGGTGCCTATTAGAGACCTGTTAAATCATCAGGTGCCAAAAAGCGTCACTGCTAAAGCGTTCCTTCTCGTTCAAGACCCTGGATGTAAGCTTACAACATACCCCGGCTCACCAGGCCAGGCAATGACCCCCTTAGAAGGCGGTAGCTAAGCTCTTACACGGATTAGTGTGTTATGTACACAGGTAGGAAGCTGGCTCACACCCCCGCTGTCTGGCATGGACTCTTCTGGAAACACAGAGCCTCACAGCAGCCGTGTGCTTCTTTTCTAAGCTTTCCTCCCCGTATGCAGCATGGTTCACAGATCCCGCCGTTAGCGGAGTTATTTCTGACTACGGTCTCCTCAGCCGTTAGCAAAGCTAACTCATTGTGGACCGAGTTCAAACAAACCCTGGCCTGCTTCATAACCCCACAGGCGTTTCACCCTGACCTAATTCTCCTACACATTTCTATTGTCGTGGGAATGAGGACTATCTGTGGCCTGACTAGTCCCAATACCCTTAGGGCTGAAAGAAAATAAGACAAGCTCCCCCCCCCCATCATTCCACTGAGATTTCTAATTTCTCTCACTTCTTCATCTTACCTGTTCCAAATTCGTTCTCATATCACGTGGCACCCCGGCCACCAGCAGGGTAAGGTCTACTTTAAGACCAAGATAAGCTAATGAGCTAAGAAGCGGGGTAGCTGCCTATTGAAGTCTTCAGTGTTCCCGGACACACACACCACTGCATTCTGGAGATGCTCTGGGGGGGGGTCTGCATGGCTTCCCATCTCGACCTCTCCCTCCGCTGACTCCAGCCCCAGCCACACTCACACAGCACAGCTCTCCAGTAAGCGAGGGGAACGCTGTCCCATTCTAGGTCTTATATTCCAATTTCTTCCCGTCCTAAAACAGCAGAGACAGTGACTAGAAACAAGTCCAAGGCAGCAAAAGGATGGTCGATACCAATTTCTCCCTATGTGCCTCCTCCAGCGTAGGGCAGTAGTTCAGAGATCTCCTGTGAAGCTGGAGGTAGGCCAAGGTCATGCCACAGATTCACATCTTTTAGCCCTTCGAGCCCATAGGCGTGATGCTTAGCACCTGTACATGTCTTTCCTTGTCTGAAACAGGGGGAAAATGTGATACTCTTTTGAGGTTGTTATGAGGGGCGATGTATGTACAACATGCTTAGTATACTGCAAGCTATAATTGATGCTGGCTATTTTAACGCCAGAAGAGACATATTCTCTCTCAGATTATAAAGGTTGATAGTTGAAAAAAAATCAGAATTTAAATAATTATTGGTCTCACTTTGATTTAGCTTTCAAGATGGTGGTTGTTGTTGTTTGGTTTAATGTTGCTTTGGGGTTTGAGAAATCTTGAGGTTTATACTCTAGGAAAACTACACACATGAGAGACATTTATAGCTACCTATAAAGCTGACTACCTCTTTTCATCCTGGTGAGAAGACCAGGAGTCAGGCAATTTCAGGGATTTCTTTGTGGAAAGATGAGTTGTCCAGATGGGCATGGGCCCTGCTAACCTATAAATAAATCTTTCTTCAAATCATGTTGTTGGAATATAGCCTTTTATGCTGTGGCTTTTTATAGAAATAATTGGTGTCAGTATAGCTCTAGAATCCTTAATCCGAAAAGGAAATAGTTTCTTCTATCGCTTGCTGAAAAAATTATACTCTTTCCTTGTCTAAATAGTATTAAGTGACCAGTCATAGAACACCAACTACAAGATCAGTCGGGACGTTCAGCAAAGCGCCAAACCTGCTACATGGTGACCACCTCTATACTGGCTAAGGGGATCAAAGAACCACCAGGTCAATACAGAAGCAAACAGCTGGGGCTGAAGAAATCATATTTTGCTTGGGAATAGCCAAGAGAAGATCTTATCAGAGATCTTAATCCTAGAGTTATTATTTTTCTTTATAAAGCCAGGCAGTTCCAGAGAACCTGTGCCTACCCCTGGCCATGGCACCGTTTCACAGTTACAGGTATTGTAGAGGGACTCTTTGAGCAGAAGGCACGGGGAAGCCATCTGCAAGGGAGCTACATTTGCAGCAGGTGCAGCATTTGCTCACATCGAGCAGCAGGACCATTCAGGTCTTGTTAACTGTTCCTTTCAATTTTCTGCAACCAAGACAATTAAGCCCTGGATTTCATTATCTGTGAACACATACATGTCAAATTCTAGGACGTGTTACTGGGTAAGACTCCCTTCTGTTTCCAGCCTAAGTTATCGATCTTTGGAATGTAGGAAAGATGAGCCCTGAGACTTTCTGTGAAGCACCATGTCTACTATACAGCTAACACCTATATGCTGGCCAGACCAATCGTAGAAACAGGCCAATATTGAAACAATGCGCTGTTACAAGACAAACTGTATCAAGGCAAGGGTCTCACCTTCCTCATTTCCAAAATTCTGAGTCTGGTCTCCATAAACTCTCTGCTTCTGTCATTCAGGTTGTGAGTACAATGGCCATTACTGTATTTCATGGCATGCTCAGGTTCCCCTGTGCCACGCTGATTTTGCTAAAGGCTGGTTTTCATTTTGCTCTCTGAGAAGAGTCTCTGAGTCCTTCCTGTCTACATACAAATGAGACCACTTGCTTTACCTTGAATGATTAAGAACTTCAATGATCAACTTTTCTTTCTTCTTTCTTTTATTTTCTTTGGAAGGCCGTGGTGAACATCACAGCTATTCCGAATGACATGTGTGAGTATGTACATTGATGATTATTTTCTCTCACATCCAGCCTCCATTCATTGTTACCCCAGGTCTGACGATCTCAATCTCGAACACAGCCATCAGCTAATACGGGTCTTCTCCGGATTCTGTCTTCACAGCCTGCTCCTTAATCCTCAGCATGTCTAGAGAGCTGTTTATCGTGCCCTGTGGATTTCCAGAGTGGATTAAAAAACAACCTCAGTCACATCATAAAGCTTCCTGCCTAGAAACAATAGGACCATTTCTCTTTAGTTTGAATTTAGTTTTAAAAGAATTTATTTTTTTGAGAATTTTGTACATGAGTACTGTATTTATGTCATTTCTATCCTTCTCTTTCCCCTCCAACTCCGCCCAGGTCTCCCTTCCTATTCTTTTTCAAATTCACTGCCTCTTCTACAATTATTGTTTCACATATATGCACATGTATGTATATGTATGTACATGCACATACATACAAACTATTGAGTCTATTTAGAGGTGCTTTTGTGTACATGTGTGGAGGGAAGGTCAATTAGGTTCAAAATAACTTACCAAGAGGTTCACCTCTGGGGAAAACAGATTCTTCTCCTAGTGGCCTTTGGTTGCCTGTGGCTCTTGATCTAAGGGCGATGCCTTGTGAAGTTTCCCCAACTACAGTGGCATATCAGCTGGTGCTGTCATTACACAGGTCTTGTTTATGAAACCATACTGTTGATATGTTATGAGCACAGCTTCTCTGTCACATTTAGAAGATACTATCTTGCAGCAAGTGTCTGGTCCGCTGGCTCTTACCCTCATCCCATCCCATCTTCTCCAATTTTCTCAGAGCCTTGGGCGCAAGAGTTGCAGTGTAGATGTGTCAACTGGGACTCGGTACCCCATGGTCACTTATTATTTCTCTGTATTTTGAACAGTTATGGATCTCTATAATTACCTTCATCTACCAAAAAATATTTGATGAGAAGTGAGAACTATATTTACCTATAGGTATACGGCTAAGAATTTGGAATATAGTTAGAGATTATAGTGGTTCAGGAAAGTGGCAGTAAGAGGCTCACCCCTCCTCCCAACCACCTCACCCACCATGGGTGGTTGGATAGGCAAGCATTTCCTCCTATTGTCTGGGTCTTAAGCTCAATTAGACAGTTATTGGTTATCACAAAGACACAAAAGCCACTGTTGCACTACTGGGATATCTTTTCAAGTGTGTTGTGGTTTGTAGTTTTTACAGCCGGGTAGGGCTACTGATTGCTTTTTTTCTTTGGTACCTTGTGTAGCGTCTTGCAATAAATACTATGCTAGCTGGTCCTCCAGCAGGTTTCCAGGTCAATTTCAGCTCAATTCTTTCAAGTCCTTTGTCAGAAGTGTGTTATATCCTTAGCAATGGTGTCTTACCTTCAAGTTTGGGGAAGCAACCACAAGCAATGCCAATAGCCTACATTGTTTGGAGAGTCTCTTGGAATTTTTAAATTATTTCCTTCTTCTTTCATTTTCACCTTTCTTCCTTCTGCTTATCAGTTCCTTTATAAATGTTATCTCTTTGTACTTATCTGGGAACAGAAAGTGAAAAGCTACCATGGACTGTGTATGGTAAGAAAAAAGTTAACTACACAGTCAATGTGCATTAGCATGGAACTCCCATATTTATTATGATGGATTTGAGGTAAGAACAATGAAGCATCATTTCAACTTGATTCTTTTCACACACACATGCACAAATGTGTTCTAATCATATCCCCCATTATCCTTCTTATCCTCTTTCTTTCCCACAGACTCCCCTTTTCTTCCCAAAGTCTACCTCTTATGTGTGTGTGTATATGTATATGTTTGTGTATGTGTGTGTATTTGTGTATATGTATGTATGTGTGTATGTGTGTGTGTTTTTGTTAGTGTGTGTGTGTGTGTATGTCTCACAACATTTAATGAGAATGGTGATGGCTAGACCATGGAGGAAAATAACTTCTCCTTACCAGGCAATCATTAATAGCTTACAGTTCCAGAAGGAGGGGTGGGGTCTTATATATCTTTGATGGTGTATGATTTGGCACAATGGTGTACAGGTCTTGAGCAGGTAGCCTAAGCTGCTATGAAGTCATTGGTGCAACAGCTATGTCATAGCAGAAGGCATGCTTCATGACGCTACTTCCTATCTTTCATTCCTTCAGCCTTTCCTCTCTCTCTCTCTCTCTCTCTCTCTCTCTCTCTCTCTCTCTCTCTCCCACCCCCCACCCCCTAATGTTCCCTGAGCCTGGGAAGGGTTGACAAAGATGTCCTGTCATGTTTAGAGCTGAGCACCTAGCAACGATGGAATGCCAATTCTGGAACTATGCATAAGAACTATACAATTTAAAACTGTGAAGGTTTTATAGTATTTGAATTTTTCTACCTAAATTTTTAATTGTGATCATTAGTGAAAGAGTTTTAGTGTGGGTGTATGCAAGAATGTAGAATCCCACATGAGGCAAGAAAATCTGGAGAGATCTGGAACCAAAAGCAGGTGCTAACATCTGCTACCAACTGGCATATAAAGAAGCTGAAATCAAAAATAGTCTTAGACTTTCTGATTAGGTATCTCAAAACACACCTGTCTCAATTTGGAAAGAAAATAGATTTTGTAATTAAAAGATTGATAATTTTGTCTCTAAGACCCAATTAGATGCAAATAAACTTTATGATTTCTATATTCTTCACTGTTTTCTTTCTACATTTGAGAAAAATGCACTGTAGCAAGGGCATTGCTGGGAGACCAGTAACATGAAGACTTACGGAGGGAAGACCGGCATCCATTAATAATAGTGACTCATTAAAAAGTAAACATTTACTTAAAACATTTCACAGAAATGCTGGGAGATCTCTTCTACAATGGTGTCTTACCTTCAAGTTTGGGGAAGCAACCACAAGCAATGACAATAGCCTGCACTGTTTGGAGAGTCTCTTGGAATTTTTAAATTATTTCCTTCTTCCATTTTTCCCCTTTCTTCCTTCCACTTATCAGTTCCTTTATAAATGTTATCTCTTTGTACTTATCTGGGAACAGAAAGTGAAAAGCTACCATGGACCGTGTATGATTAGAAAAAAGTTAACTACACAATGTGCATTAGCATGGACCTTCTACACCGTGCTCTAAGCTTAATGCTTAACTACTCTCCGGCCCAGTGCCTTCGGTTTTGTCCTGCCCTGCAGCATGTACTCAGACCTCCACCATTAATGGATCATTTGTCACACTAGATTTTTCTTAGCTCACCGCTTCTTCAGAATTCAAGACTTACTGCCAACATTCTCACTTTTCCACAAGATTGATATAGCAGTATGGGTACCTGGTGTACTTTGCAAACATTCAGGAATCATAATTACATACTTAAACCTTGGAACACAGGAGATATTAATCAAAAAGGATGAAAGAAAATGCAAAAACAATGTGCAGTTATAATTAATGAATTTTAACTGTTCTCCATTTCTGAAAACTAAAAGATTATGACTTAAATATATTAAAGTAATAGGATAAAAGAAAATTATCTTTTTTATCAATTAAAGTTGTTCTTTAACAATTTCATGTAAATATGCAATGCATTCCAGCTATTTCCAAGCTTGTCCCTCTTATCTCCCTGCTAAACCTCCCCTCCTTCCTACACACTTTTCTTTTTTAAATTGTTTTTATTGAGCTATGTTGTTGTAGGAGCTGCGGGCCTCTTCCCACAGCTGTGTATGCAAAAGCAGCTATTGTGAGTTCATGATTTCTATGGTTCTGTCAGTCCTTAAAGACATTTCACACCTTCCTCCCTTTCTCACAGCACTTATGTTCTCTCTGGTCTCTTCTGAAGCGTTCACTGAGGATCAATGACTTATTCAGGGCTGAGCATTCAACACACTTATTCACCTTGAGGGACTTTGAGGGAGGAAAAGATCATTAATGAAAGTTGTTTTTTTTTTCTAATTCTAATTTGCATTAGCTATCCAAATTAGTCTTCCAAACTCCTGCAGTGTAGGCATTATTATCCTCATCTCACTTGTAATGAAACTGGACTTGGAAAAGTTACTTCCTCCAATTAGTACTTACTAGTTGCCTATCTAAGCATTATACTATATATGCACATGTATCTATTATATGTATAATATATATCATGATTCAAATCCAAGAACATCCATCCAACCTCATCCTGGAACCCTTAAAATAATCATGAAATCTTTGTCCTAAAAATACCTGATAGTGCCATTATTAGAACCACTGATCAATATTTTCCCTTTAACATGAGTTGTTATTATAATAACATTATATAATGTTTAGTTAAATATACATTCTTGAATATGCTTACTCTAGAAGGAGAAATTGTCCAAGACCAGTAATTCCAAGCTTGGCAAACAATCAAAATTTTCTGGAGAGCACTTAAAAAATTATTCCCTAGGTCCAGCCACACTGAGTCAGAACCTCAGTGAATGGTCACAGAGTCTCCATAAATTCAAAACTCTCAAGGCAGGTTTCAAATATCATCCAATTGGAGAACAAAGAACACAAACATTTAGAAATACCATGCATTATAGATTTTTCAAAATTCAGCAACATCCTTCACTTCATTTCATCCTAATAGATACCTGCCGGGTAGAATGTAGGGTAGCTATTTTGTCATCCTTGGATATATGCACAAACTATTTCGGTAAGGAAAGGAAATTTGAAGCATCCTCATTCATCTTCCTAGGTAAAAACATCACTCAACCCAAACCAAACGGCGTTTGGATACACAGCATCAACAGGGTAAAGACTGCACCACCACCATAATCACCACCCCACCCCCACAGCTCAGGTATCACTGTGGAAGAGAAGGCGAGAAGAGTGGAAGAGCCAGGGGTGGAGGACAGCGACAAGGAAGCATTATCTTCTGGATACAGCAGAGCAACTGCACACATGATCTCACAGAAACTGTGACAGCACACACAAGATCTGTGCAAGCTCAAGCCAGACCAAATCCCAGCCTGGAGGGGGAAGATGGACACACAATACCACCCACCCCTAGCTGTGGAGAAAAATGGCAATGATTAGCAGCCAGGAGAGACAGAAACTTTTTTCTAAGGGTGTGGTCCCTGATAAGTTACCATGTTCCAGTTGAAGACCAGATATCCAAGGATATTTGAGCAGCACACATTGGGCTTGAAGGGTTTTTTAAAAAGGATACAAAGTTAGGTGGGGAGAGAAGTAGGGGTGGATCTAAGAAGAGTTGGGGGTAAAATCAAAATACACTGTACAAACCCTCAACTCTCAAAGAACTAATAAAAATGCAAATGTCACCTGCTAGACTTCCTTCTTTCCTCGCCTTTTGTGGAAAATACTGATTGGATAGCATTATGGGCTGAAGTATGTCTCTGAAATCCATGTGCTGCACATGAACTCACAGTGTCTAGGACAGGCACAAGCCTTGCACAAGTACCACCCAACACGGATGGGGGAAAGGCTCGTGATATCCCACCCCATTCTGAGAAACTATAGGCAGTTGATGGATGGTGAGGGATGGAAGGAGTTTTCTTGTTCAGTTCAGGCTAGTGCCTGAGGAAAAATATCAGGGGAAAAGGAAGGAAGGAAGAGGAAGGAAGGAAGGAAGGAAGGAAGGAAGGAAGGAAGTGATGTGGGAGTGTCATATATCAATCTGTTGATTTCATTGGTTAAGCAATAAAGAAACTCCTTGGCCCTGATAGGTTAAAACATAGGTGGGAGGAGTAAACAGAACAGGATGCTGGGAGGAAGAGGAAGTGAGCTCAGACTCGACAGCTCTGCTCTCTGGAGCAGAGACGCCAGGTTCTGCTCTCCCAGGCAGCTCCGACCCAGGATGGACGTAGGCTAGAATCTTCCCGGTAAGCGCACCTTGGGGTGCTTACACACATTATTAGAAATGGGCTAGTCCAGGTGCGAGA
>NW_026067987.1:4157609-4213868 GCF_014885135.2 Alexandromys fortis | reverse complement strand
TGATGTGGGAGTGTCATATATCAATCTGTTGATTTCATTGGTTAAGCAATAAAGAAACTCCTTGGCCCTGATAGGTTAAAACATAGGTGGGAGGAGTAAACAGAACAGGATGCTGGGAGGAAGAGGAAGTGAGCTCAGACTCGACAGCTCTGCTCTCTGGAGCAGAGACGCCAGGTTCTGCTCTCCCAGGCAGCTCCGACCCAGGATGGACGTAGGCTAGAATCTTCCCGGTAAGCGCACCTTGGGGTGCTTACACACATTATTAGAAATGGGCTAGTCCAGGTGCGAGAGTTAGCCTAGAAGAGGCTAGATAGAAATGGGCCAAGCAGTGCATAAATGAATACAGTTTGTGTGTTGTTATTTCGGGGCATAAGGCGGCCGGGGTGCTGGGGACACAGCCCCGCCGCTCTTATTACTATAAGGAAGGAAAGAAGGAAGGAAGGAAGGAAGGAAGGAAGGAAGGAAGGAAGGAAGGAAGGAAGGAAGGAAGGAAAAACTCAAAGAAGGACTCTAGGGGAAGTGACATATATTATCATCAATCTTTTCCTCCCTAAGAATTCATCTTTATTACGTACTAGAAATGTGCATTTCACAAAGTTGTCTAAAATAGATAAGCAACAACCAAAATATCTTCCTGGCATTCCAGGACTTCTGGGATCGAGGGCTTCCCCTCTTTCTCCTATTGTCTACTCTGAAAGGTAGAAGCAGCCACATCTCTGTTAAACGACCAACATCAGATGATGGGTCCCCAAGTCCAAGGAGATGTTTCCCAAAGACCTTTACCTCAAGATACAAACTATCCCATAAACACTGTGGTTGTTCAATTAAAAATCTTCCAGAGTCAGAGGATGGGGGTGGGGGATCCTGAGACATGTGTCACTTCTCCCTAGACGTTTCTATGTGACATCCTTTAGCCACATGGCCACAGTTCTGGTTGGCAAGGACTTTGAACTGAGAATTATTTATCCTCAAATAATAGTCTTGCTTTCCAATTCTGAATAAAAAGATCTTATAAAACTGTTATTTTGTGCATATTTTAATCATTCACATATAACCTGTTTTGGGGTTATGCCTTTGACTTTTATGAAGCAAAGATAAGACGTGTGAGTGTTGAAAACATTTAAAAGTGTAAATAGATTAAATCAGCATGATTAAGGCTGAACCAATTTTGTAACATTTTCTTTTTTTCTTTCTTTCTTTCTTCTTTTTTTTTGGATTTTTTCGAGACAGGGTTTCTCCGTAGCTTTTTGGTTCCTGTCCTGGAACTAGCTCTTGTAGACCAGGCTGGCCTCAAACTCACAGAGATCTGCCTGCCTCTGCCTCCCGAGTGCTGGGATTAAAGGTGTGTGCCACCACCGCCCAGCTTTGTAACATTTTCAAATGTTGGAATATTTGATAATTTAATCCACCAAAGATCCATACATATTTTCTCTCATTCTGTTGTAGTATAACCATGTTGCGTTTTAAAACGACTCAACATGAATTATCTACTACAGGAATCCATACAATTCAGGGTTTTGTCTCAAATGGAGTCACAAGGCAGAGAGGAGAGGTTGTATAAGAGCCTTGGAATTTGGTTTCAAATCCAAAGTCACCGCTGAACACCGCTTTAATTCAGAGTGCTGCACACAGGATGCATCCTTGTGCTAATATAATTCAAACCTACATTAACAGAATAGATAGAGGGAAAAATCCACAGAAACGATTTGGAGTTATGCCACAGATTCAACACGCAATCCACTGAACAAAATAAAACCTCCTCATGGAGGAACGCAAGCCATGTGTATGGGAGCAGTTAAGTCAAACATAATTACACTTTTTTTTTCATCCTGACTAGTTCATCATTGCTTATCTACAAAGCCACAGGATAGCAATAGAGAAATTCCTGTTGTGCAATATTGTCCAAATGGATTCATGGGGAGAGTTGAGGTTAGACGCCCTGGTTCCAGTACAATTCTGATCTGGGCTGGTTCAAGATGGTTAGGAGTATCTTCAGCCACGCTCTTCATGTTCTGATTCCGTCTCTTCAGCCTCAACTCCCACACTCCTTAAAGCCCCTCCTCTTCTCTAAACTAAGGGCTCTTTTAAAAATAAAGACATAAACAAATAATTCCTGTGGAGCCACCAGGAACCAGGAACTGACCTCTGTCCTAAAAGATATAAGGATGACGGTGTGGGCATTTCTCCATGGCGCTTTCATTCTGGTGAAAGGTACTGTCACTAATAATGGTGGCATGTGTGCTCGGCAGGGGCAGTCCTCTGTACAGCACAGTTCCAGCATGGAATTGCCACTGGTTGCAGCCTCCATTGTGCTGAGCAGAGTCCTTCTGAGTAGCCTTTAGCAACATGATATGACACGTGCCTCTTCCAACAAGCATTTTAAGAACTTGGTGTACCTTCTTACTATGCTTCCCCCGGTTCCTCCTCCATGCAGAGGACTCTGAATTCCTGAAGACAGAGCCTCAAACTGCAAGGATACAGATGCCTGAATCCCAGATGAAGAAAAACCAACTAATAAGGAACTGGTAAAGAAGTACGTAACGAGCATGAGATACGTTCGCTTACAGATACACGGGGTGCTCATGCTTACAGGGATGGCCATTAAGCAATACTGTGTAATGGATGGCCATGGCCACCATGGACAACAAACAGTAGGACTCAGGAGATGAGGAATCTTACAGACAGCAGTTATTAATCTAAATGCAGTGCTCAAGGAACACCTCCTCATCCAGTAACGTGAGCAGAGCGGAAGGAAGTAGCAATGGGGAAACTTTGCAGAAAGAACAGTGGGCTCAACCTCCCGGGTTTGGGGGACCATATACTATGTCTAATAACATCGCTAAGGCCATGATGGGGGCTTGGGAATGAAAGAACAGAAAGCGCTCTTAACTGCTGTGACATCTCTCCAGCCTTCTTACTAGAACCTTGTCTTCTATACATAGAATAAATACACTTTAATCTATTCACCTCTCTCTACCATTTCCCTTTTCTCCCCCCTCTTCTCTTCCTCACCCAAATCAAGAGAAACCGGGTATTGGGGACACGGTCAAGGCAGTGGTCATTTTTGTTAAGACAAGACACATATTTCATATAGATGGCAATGGTTCAATAGAGATGAACAATAATAGAGAATAAAATAGATCTATGAAGACTCTCGTTCAGGAGGGAAAGGCAAGGGGCACAGTAATGGGGGCCTTGGCTAGGAAATGGGCCAGCTCAGCAGCGGCAGTGGGAGAGAAGATAAAACCCTGGGCATCAGATGGGGCTATGGGGAGGTGCAGTATAGAGCTACACAGAAGGCCCCTCTCCTGGTTCTATTTTCTCACTGAAACAACCACCCTGAACGTTTCCAGAGTTTAGTCATACCAAATAAGACCAGACCAAGTAAGTGTGTGCACAGGTCAGCTGTTCACGAGTAAGGTAGAACACATAGAATTGGAGAAAACTTGGGTTCAAGGTGTTTGAATATTTGAGATAAAGTTAAAGATGATAAAGATATGGGCTAGGAGATGGGAGCCTGATAGCAATGGTAATGATACTCTGTAGGATTCTGTTTGGGCAACTGAGATTACAAAGGGAATGGAGCCATCCCCGAATGCTGGAGGGTTTGATGTGTTCCTGGCCCCTGTGTGGTTCAAGAATGAGCAAACTCAAGGTCTTAAGAGAAGTAATCTTGAAAGCTAAAGGGAGTGTGACTTGGTTTAGTGATACAGACATTCAGACTACTCACTATTCTGCAAAGCTCTGGGCATTTCATATTTACTTTGGAAGTTGCATTTGCCATGCTGTTGTTGGAATAATTCTTAATTCTTCATAGCTCAGTCTCTAGATCAGAGGGCATCTCCGGTCCATCTTCCCCCAATTCTCCGCATTAAAAGGAATCTTCTTGTCCTTATGTGTGATCACCTTACGAGTCATCCTCAAGCTCCCACTTCCTAATCCAGAGCCAAGAGGCTGCCTCAGAACACTCCAGCCCCACACCCTCCCACGGCGACCCTACTCTAATGATTTTCCAGTCAAGGTGGCTTGCCTTCAAAGTGCAAACTGGGTCATGCTATCCTCCCGCTTGGAGCCCTTAATAGACTTTCCAATTGCTCTTAAAGAACAAATTCTTTCCATTGGATCTATGTCCCTGCAGGTTCAATTTGAAGCTGTTCTTCAACCTCCACACACTTTCCTCAACTCGGCACTCTTACCCTTTAGACAACAGTTCCCCTGTCACTTCCTCAAGGACGCCGCCTGCCATCCCAAGATAGCTAAGAATCCTGACCACACCTTCACACATCACCCTGCCCCTCTCCTGAAGCACTGAGGCAGGATCGCCATTTCAGACTAAGGTCAAGGTAAGAGCCAGTGGCTGGCTGTTTTGCCTTTCGGATCTTCAGGTTGAACCCCAGTTTCTGACGCTGAGTTTTTATTAACCGTGCTTCACCCAGTGGCCCCCCATGACTATATCATTATTTTGCATGGCTATTTAGTTGTGTTCTCACAAGACTCCCAAACTCTCATGAAGACAACAGCTGTTCACTATATTCTCAGCATCTTCCATGGTCACTGATTCATAAAACCGCTTCAAGACCATCTCTTCACTGAATGAAATCATTAATAAATACAAGGGTCTAAAGTTTTACTTAATAGTCTTTAAAAAATGTCAATTTGTTTCCCCTGGGTATTTATAATTCATAAACTAAAAAAGAGCATGATCAAATATATGCTCATGCACACACACACACGTGCGCGCTCACGCGCACAGAGAGAGAGAGAGAGAGAGAGAGAGAGAGAGAGAGAGAAAGAAAGAGAAAGAAAGAAAGAAAGAGTAAGATTCGTGTGTCTCCACATAGATCTTTAAAAGCCCTTAACCAGACAAGTCAGTTGCAGTTTGCAACTTACAGTCTAGACCTCAATTCTTAAGGAGAAACTAATGCAGGTATAGGTAAACACCTCACAGTTTCTTCTTGAATATGACTTTCCAGGAAACCTGAGTATAAAGATCTGTTCTCAGGCATAGAAGCCATGTGCATTGGAACTTCACTCCAGAGAATATATTGAAACAATAGGAAAGACGAGAGTATTGTTTGCAAATGCAACTGAGAGTCACTTTCTGAGCTTCTCCTGCAAAGCAGAAAGCGGTTCCCCTTGCCTGGTTTCCACACTTCAGTAGAATTTTTCAGACATGAGCGCTTTTGTGATGAAAGCACTAAATAGTCTTCTCAGGGAAGTTACCCACTTGCTTGCTCTCTCTTTCTCTCTGACAAATAAAACATATAAATGGTAGGCATATAAAAGCATACAAAATAAGGCAGCTAATAGATGCATAGCTGAATATATGTATTTTTCTACTCCGTCTTCATTGAATAAAGCCAACAGAAATATGAGAAATCCTTGAAGTGTTTCCTTTTTATCATTAAAGTATTATTTTATCAGGTCTGGAGAGACAGCTCAAGCAGTTAAAAGCACTAGTTGCTTTTCCTGAGGACCCACCTACATCAATTAATAATCAAGACAATCCCTCATAGACATATCCATAAAGACAATTAGTCAATTGAGTTGTTGGGCTGTTTTTTTTTTTCAGGTAATTCTAGGTTGTCAAATTGATGGATAGAACACCATCCAGTGTGTGTGTGTGTGTGTGTGTGTGTGTGTGTGTGTGTGTACACCACCTCCACTCCAGACAACTGAATCTTTATCACCTCTAGAAATCTTCTTAGACTATGCAGACCTGCCCATGCAAGTACACTAGCCTTGGACGATGTAAGTCTCAAAATTCCATCTAATCTCTGCTAATTTGTCATTTAATAGATGCTAATGTGTTCAAGGCATTATAACCTGAGGCTACCCACACACTGCCCTGCAGAGAGGGAAAGAGAGCCTTAGACACAGAGGATGGTGCTTTGTTGGTGGAGACTGATTGTTCGTTCCCAGCTGTTCGGACCCAAAATAACACACAGAAACAATATTAATTGCAATGTTGTTTGTCCAACGACTCTAGCATATTCTTAACTAGCTCTTACATCTTATATTAACTCATTTCTATTATTTCATATTTTTACCATGAGGCTCAAGGTTTAGCAGCAAGGTTCCAGGATGCCTGTCTTCTCTGGCAGCAGTTACATGGTGTCCCACTGACTCCTCCTACTTTCTCTATATATGTCTTCTAGCCTAGCTTTACTCTGTTAAGCCATTGGCCGAAAGCAGCTTCTTTATTAACCAATGGCGATAAACCACATTCACAACATACATCACCTCCCACATCAGTACTTGACCAGGGTTATTTCTTCTCCACCGGATTTGTCCTTAGTGAGTAGGGACAAACCTTCCAATGACAGCCAACTCTATGTACTTCCCACAGCCTTCTGAATGAATGCGGGTCATTATGGCTCAGTCCAGGGAAGCAACTTTACAGACGACTGCCTTTATTCCCACACACCTCTAGCTCAAGGAGTAGAAATGGCAAGTGAAGTACCAGGTGTTTCCTCTGAGCATGTTCCCAGGCCGTCATAAACTCCCACACTGACCCTTCAGTCTTCCCCAGAGATCCCACACCCAGTGACCACTCATGAACGTAAGCAGCTTCTCCATCCACCCTAGTTGCTGTGACAGAAACCGTGACCCAAAACAACTTGGGGAAGAAAGGGTTTGACTTATATGAACTTATCACAGTCCTTCACCAAGGAAAGTCGAAGCAGGAACCTGGAGGCGGGAACTGAAACAGCGTCCATGGAGGGTTGCTGCTTAATGACTTGCTTGCCCTGGTTTGCCCAGACCGCTTTCTTATACAACCCAGGACCACGTGTCTAGGGTAACGCTGCCCACAGTAGGCTGGGCCTGCCCATCTACCATTGATCAAGAAAATGTCCTTCGGTCTTGCCTACAGGCAAGCTGACGGAGACAGTTTCTCAGTTGAGGTTCCTCTTACCAGATAGCTCTAGCTTATGTCAAGCTGATAAATAAATAAATAAATAAATAAATAAATAAATAAATAAATAAAAACTAACCCTGATACCATCTCTCTGAATCCAGGAAGAAAGTGTGTATTGCCCAGTGCTTATGTGGCAGAAAGAGGGGTTTGGTGCACAGAGCTATCCCTCCAGCACCCAGTGAGTTTCGGAGTCCTAGCAAGGCTGTCTTCATCACAGTTGGGACTGAAGGACTGAAGAGCTGAACACAGATTGGGAGGGCTCCCATCCCATCTCGCATGCACTGGCGGAAGCCCAGCCTCTTAGCCCTTACCAGACTGAGGGTGGCACCATAGCCGCTGTACCCTTCTAGTTCCCAGGTTCATTTTGATGAAATATGGCTATACGGCGACCTCCACTGACTAGCCCTTGTACCCAACCTGGCTCAGGGCTTGGGAGATTTGGTTACAGACCAGTCAAAAACCCATGGCTCTTATCCCCAGTCTTGGCAGCCAACTGTTAAAAAAAACTTTCCTCTGCCCCTCTTGAGGGAAGGAACCAGGCCAGGAGGCAGGTTTCTTGTTTTTCTGAGCACCCCCCACCCCTACCCCGCATCAGCTGAAATGATTGCAGTCACCTGAAAAGCTGGGCTCTGAGCTCACTCACTCCAGAGAAGTGTTGCCAAGGACGTACAGATTTCCTGGATCATTTTCAATTACTGCGAGAAGGTGCCAATTGTTAAAACTAAGGAAATACCCACAACGGCTGGGGGATCTTTTCATTCCCCCCTCTTTAGGTAATTTGTTCTGATTGCAACTCTTTCAAAAGACAAGATTACACACCAGGGAAGCGCAGAGATGAAGAAAGGGAAACCTATCCCCTGCTGAGACTGGAGCAAGCTCAACCCCGTGTTTGAAAGCAAGGGCCAGATTCCCTTCCCACGCTAATGAAACCTTGTTAGCTGTGTACGCTGGAGCTGAGCTGAGCTAGTGAGAAGGGAGCCACTGGCAGAGGGCAGAGGGCCAGGGTCCCCGTGCATTTGGAGACCGTCGCTCTCTTTGTCATTCTTAAAGAATAGGAACTTAAATATTTGCTAAAAAATAAAACTGCTGTCGTTAGACGCAGCAAGGACAAAGTTGCAATCCAACATCACTCAAATGAAAAAGGACACTAGCCACGTTTGCAAGTGGTCAACTTGAGTATTGGTGTTTTCAAGCTTTACATTACCCCACCCCATACACGTATTGCCAATTCTATTTATCCCCAAGTCTCCCCTTCCACCGAGGTGGTATTTTCCCGGTAGGCTAAGGGTGGGCTATTTTGTTTACAAGCGGTAAGTAGTTGCTTGCATTCCTGTCAGAAGCTACAGACAAATGGCCTTCCAGCTGGCAGAGGGAGAAGCAGCCTGTCTCTGCATTGAAAAGATCCCGGCTCCTTTAATGACCAGCACCAAGCAGAGACAAAGGGCTCAGAAGTGCACACAGCAAATGATTGGCCCCACCACTGTATTCTTGCCTTGGCAAAATACCCATAGAATGGCACACATCTGGGGCAATTAATTCTTAACCAAAGAGGAGGGCAGGACACACTCACATGGCCGCTAGGTGTCCTTGCCATCCAGTGATTACATACTCCTGTACGAAATGCAGTAACCCACACAAGGAAGCAGAGGTTCCAGCTGACCCAGGGCCAAGAAGAAAGTTCTGGACTACAAGGTCCAAAAGGAGGCACGGTGACAGAAAGATCAGATCTCCTCCCTGCCCAGGGAAGCTTATGTTCACAACCGCTAAGATTTTCTTTTTTCTAGCTCTACATTTGCTGGATACATAAAGATCTTGCATGGGAATTGTGTAGGCCCAGGAAGCACACCCACGCATACAGGTGTGCCATTGTTCGCTTGATTCTTGCCCCACGTGTTTTCCGTCTAATCAGCTGGGAGTTGGTTGAGGAAAGAGAAGCACTTGTGTATGTGTGGTGTTTACATAAAAAGGCAGAACATTGTGCATTTTAAAGTTATTAGAAAAAAACTCATTTTAAAGTTGTTGTTATTATTATATTAATTGGGGAAGTTTTTCAGAACCACCAATACCAGGATTCTTGGTTTTACATAGGAGAAAGTCAAGTGAAACTAAGGTGTCTTCCATCCTGGCCTTGCTCCAGCCAGGGCAGGGTGTAACTGGATCCCAGGCCATGACCAAGATAGCGCTGAGCCCTCTGCAGGCTGGGGAAAAACAAGAAAGATTCACAGATGAAGAAACAGTGCCACCTAGTGGCAATTTATCAGTTTCCCAGCCAGGCTGTCATTCCACTGCACTGCTTTTGTGTGCCCTGATTTTCCAAGACAATTAATATTTCAGAATGTTTTTCTTTTCTCCGACTTCCCAACGCTCAAGAATCTTCAAGTTGGATGCCATCCAACAGCCCCCTTGCCTGACAGTTCTTATGTGAGACTTTCCAACGTAGGCACAGCAACCATCTGCCTCAAAGGACCATATCCATTCCGGCTGTATTGCCCTCATCTTGCTTCAGATTTTAAGCAAAACAACACTTTCATGTGTGGCTTCATGTCTTTTACCAAATAGTAGTCAAATCAAGGCTGTGTGTGTGTGTGTGTGTGTGTGTGTGTGTGTGTGTGTCTGCAGAGTCTAGATTCTGCTGTCGTTCGGATGCTGGGCCAAGAGAGACTGCTCGCTCTTTCCTACCTATCCCTGGTCAGGACCCATTGTCGGTCCTTGAAATTAGCTTAGCATTGCCCAGGACAGCACTGTGAACACACATGTGGATGCTTCTCAGGCAAGCATATCTATTAACTCAGTTTTCTTGTTCGCAAATGTTTGCCAGTCTCACTATATTTGACAGGCCTGACCTGTTTCTACATCCAGACTTTGCGATAGGAAAACAAAATAAGGAACAAAGAATGGTCCTGTTCGCAAAAGGCCCTGCCTTTGGCGAGCGCAAAGGACAGTGGGAAATCCCTTCTCTGAAGCTAGACAAAGATCGCCCAAAGAGGAGACAAACGATTTAACTTTGGAAGGTCGAGAGGCCCTTAGTTTTTCCATTTTTGCTTTTAAGTGGATGCAACATCTCAGGGTGATGGGGGACAGAAAGCCCAGAGTCAAGAGAGTTCACTAAAGACAATCACACAGGACCGTCCTCAGAGTCAATCTGCTGCCATCTTCATGAGTACCTGTGAGTACTTAGAAAAAAGATCACCATGCTGGGCTTATTGGCTCTTGACCTTCCTCCTAGGGAGGGCCAGAACCATCCGAGTATCCAGACACTCCTCCCAATCAGGTTGTGCTATCCTGCCCTAATTGCACATGACCTCAGGTAAGAGGTAATTTGTAGACTGGGAAGAACTGGGGGATGGGGCAGTGTGCTATCTACACAGCTGGAAAGGGGGACTGTCTTTCATGTTGGATGCAGACTTTCCAGCATGGTGGCTTTAAGACCATGCATGCTCCTGTCTGCAAAACCCATTGCTTTGTCAGGACATCTCATAAATGCACAAGTTACTGCAGCGTCAATTTTGGTAGATTCATGCCTCAGTTTGTCATTTGGACTTTTGTGGGAAGGGTAGATATTGTTTATTTCTCCCAAAGAAAAGTAATTTTTTTCTGAGAAAGAACCAAGAGTCCAGGAAGAAGCCTAAAGGGAAATGAGATAGAATGGCAATTTAAAACCACAGCAGGAGGATGCTTAAATGCCCTTCGGAAGAACTTGGCCTTAATGTTCAATTAGATTCCACCAAATTATGTAGCGCAGCAAAGAGACTCTGTGCAGGTCTCTGGAAAACACAGCACTTTATTCATCCTGGCCATCTGAAACTATTTCCTCCACAAAATGGTCCCTTCATTTAATAGTCAGCAAAGCAGAAGCCCAGAAAATGCATCGCTTGTCAGATCTGGGACTAGAATTTAGATGTGTTGGGTCCATCTTGTTGTCATAAAGAGATAGGTACAACGTGCAGTATTTTTAGAAGACTAAAGTCATTTCGAGCCAGCAACTTCCTTGTTGTCCTTCCGTTTGCCCGTTTATCTGCTTAGAATACACTTGCACTGCCCTCGGTTGTCAGAGCAACCGCATATGGCAGGAGCCTCCTTTCTATGCGAAGCAATGGTTTTATAGACGCTCTACTCAAAACACTCGCATAAGTAATACAAACATTCCCATGAGACGGGAGTTTCAAATTAGTAAGGGAAAGTAAGCCATTGTGGAAAAGACAGGTTACTGAAGATATCAGAAGAGCTTGGCTGTGTACGAGCTTCCAGAACGTTCTGGTTCTGTTGACATTGCAAAGTCATTAGTCCCACTAGCGTCAGAAGAAAAGATAGTCAGTCAGCTTGCATCAGCAAAAGACAATAACAATAGGAGCAAGGTACAACTACACTTACATATGCCAATGTCATCATGAAGTCCATGACTTTGTGTGCTAACTTAGAAATTAATTAAAATTTGCTTAATAAGAAAATCATGGCAACCAATTCTAACTTAATGATCTAGAAACCACTATTTCTATTTAAGAACTTCGTTCATGAACTTGGTCAGTACTCATAGGATTAGAATATTTGCTTGCTAAAATCTTAGCAAAAAAGACAGCTCTGTCACTCCTGCCGTTGTTCCTCCCCAGTTCTCTCCGAGCTCGACTCCATCCTCTGTGACTCGCCAATACATAATGCAAAGTGTGTGACTGAGATGACATTTCTTTTCTCCAAATGAACACCAGGCATTTCTCGTGGAGCTGAAAGCTAAACTCCTCTGATATGATGCATTGACTGACGCCATTACCGAGGTATTTTATGTTGAGGCTAGAATTCCATTCATCGAGGGAACACCCAGTGGGGTAGGGTACAAGATGGACTGTCGGGACACCGAAGCTGCCAGACGAAGATTAGCAGCCGACACACTAGAATGCGTCATTCCTAAACTCTCCTAGAAATGAGGCTGCCTGAGCTGACCATACGAGGTGAAAATGCCCTGAGGCCTGGCTGATGTCTCTCACTTCCTTCTTTCCTACAACCAGCTCCACTGGCCCTTCTGCAGAGACCTGTCTGCAGAGACTGTGAAGCTTGCAGAATCCTGGATTATAGAAACATTTCTGTAACCACTGTGCCCCTGTCAGATGTAAATAAAGCCAGTGACCAAGACTCTCGATCTTCATGTGCGACTTTCTGAGAGTGTCTGCTCTATGGCTTCAACTGCTTGACATCAGAAAACTTAAAACGCTACACACTCGAAACAGAGCGTAGGACTCGCTGGACTGAAATGCAAAGTCCATTGAAAGTGGTGGCCCTCAGTCCATGTTTTATTACAAGGCAGAGACATCAGACCTCTAGGGGAGCTACAATAAACTAAAGGACACAAACAACAGGAACTGCTCGTTCCTGAGAGTGCCATGGCCAAGGAGAATTGAGCCATATTTTGAGAGGAGAATCCATGTTCATCCATCTGAACAGTTATCAAATGTCAGGCCATAAATGGACACTTTCAATGAGCCAGATAGAGTGCAGTGACTATGGTCTACTCTCATGGAACTTAAACATAAGATATATATATATACACATAAAAGAGTCCATCTGTCTTGGGTCTAAAGCGAGAGGAACCGCGAAGAGGAAGTGGACACCAAACAAAAGAGACTGGAGAGCACACTACATAGGGTTTAGGAGGTGGGGCCTGATGAAGACCATCTACATTGTGAAGCCCATTGCTGTGTTTCTTCTTAAAGGCTCCGTGCACCAGCCTTCCGTCTATTCTCTACCACCCCTACCAGGCACAGAACCTGTTACTGAAGCTGACTATCTCCTACCAGGTGAAAGCGCAGCCTTTGTATTTCTAGACTATGAATAAGCCATGGATAGCGTGAGTCCGATTGTCATCTCCAGCTATAATCAGATAGATACCAAACCCCCCATGTTCCTTTGCTCCGGAGCAGTCAGCTACGTGAATCTAGTCATGGTTGAAAGCTACCGCAGCAGTCTCGGGACCACACAACCACAGCCATGGGCCTAAGTGATAAACCCGTGTAAAGGACTAAATGTCAAAACTCCTCTCCTGGACAAACAAGAACGTGTAGACTTTCAGACACAGGTCAAGTAGGACCAGGAGTACTTTGATACTGGCCACCAGTCATGGAGCTGAGAATGAACAAGACCAAAATGAACATCAAGCAGGTAGTCCATGTGAAATGGGCCATTATAACAGGGAAGATAGAAACATAACCTGTAAACATGCAAGAGAAGAAATTAGATAATAGAGATGCTAGAGGCCAGAGTCTGCCAAGGGACTCAGGCGGTGCTGCTACAGATCCGTGGTTTCATACATGAGCAGCCAAGTGGCTGCAGGCAGAGCGGGCATGGCCTGCTCACGGCACTCCACTGTCCGGGTGCTGTGAGGAGTAACATCTATAATTTTCATGTGAATACATTGCACACTGTTGGACATCATTCTAAACTGTGAGACAGGCCACTTAGGGTCATTGTCTGCTTGCCAGGGACTGTGCTACGGAATAACAATTTCTGAAACCCAGTCCTCATGAGCTCTATCGCAGAGACTCGGTCTCCCAAGAAAGCTCTGAAGATGAAGCCCAGAGCATCTGTGGTCTTCTATGGAAAGCTCCTCGGAGAGATGTTGTAAATTATTGAGCTGCCACATTCTTTATATCTGCAGTCAGTGTTCAAGATCCTGTTGATGAAAGAGACAATATACATCTCACGTCAAAGGCTTTGCAAGAGGAGACAGAAAAGCTGGCTCTGTCCCTGATTAGATCCTCCAGTTTCCAGTCCAAGGTGCCTTCCAGAATTAATATCCTACAGTTCTTCATAAATCAAGCTGTGCATTATAATGAAATATGCTGGCAAAAGACAAGCCCACGAGGGCTTGTATAATCCCCCTTAAAATCAATTATTAATGAATGTTTGGCTCGCAGACTTTGTGTGCAAGAACTGGCCTGGTGCCCACAATGTGATCTTCTGTTCCCATTTACCAATCAAGGCTATTATAATCAATAAAGCCTTGTTAAACATTACTGAGGGAGTGAGAAAGTGAACAGAGCTAATAACCTACTACACGTGTTATTATTGTCCCTCGACCCAAGTGTTTCTTTCTCCATCACCTGGATTCTTTGTGTTGCAGGATATCCTGGTACTAATAGATGTACCAATTAAAGTATATTCCCAGTCATTTACCTTTTAAAAAGATGCACTATTTTTTTTCAATTCAGGATTTAGAAACATCATTTCAGACTAATTTCCTGAACTATTTTCTATTTTCTTACAAGACTAATAATTAATAGTTTAGCCAAAATGGATATTTGCAAAAAACTAGATACTTTAGATGAAATTAAAAATGTTAACTAACTTATTTATGGTTTATTGGAAAAACAAAGAGTTGAACAAGAATATCAGGTGCTTTGATATTTAAGTAAAAAGAAAACAAAAAGTCACCATCATCTATTGGTCCAAAAACCCTTCCAGTTAGACGTTCTGTATGCAATCACAAAAGGTTGAGGATTAACTTGGACCAGCCTTCCCAGTAGACTCTCATTAACCAGAACTCCATCTTAGTGTGTTCCTGCCTAAATTAAGCCAAGATTCAGCCGTCAGTGTACTCCCCAGTAAAGAACTGAGGTCATAATAACAGCAGCTAGCCAACATAGGTAACTTACATGTGCTGGGCTTTGGTCCAACATCTTTAACTCTATTAAGTCTTACCTCATGAGACATGGGCTCCTACCCCTGCAATTATGCATGTAGAAATTTAAAAACTAGACATACTATCTCATAGTTATAAACCTGGAACCTCCGAACATCGCCCGGTGACTTCCTAGCATGCATTTGTGTTTCTGTGCTTCTGTTTTGTGAGGAGCCTGTCACAGGATGACAGGGTGGCTCCTGGGACACACGGAGGATGCTTGCGTGCTGACAGAATCAGAGCATCTCCCCCCCCCCCCCCCCCCCCCCCCCCCCCCCCCCCGTCAGGATCCATATACTATTCAGCTCCCCGAACAGCAGCAGTCCTGGCTCAGTTTACCCAGGTGACAGGCCCTTGCTCCATTCTGTAGACTAGACTCTCCCACACTCTGGACTCTCAGAGCTGGACCATTAAAAAAAAAATGGCTTCCCTGCTTCACGCTGAAATGCACTTCTTTTTCTCTAATTTTATAGGCTAACACAAATCTTCCATTCTGAAGCCACAGTCGAAGCCTTCTTTATAGTGGATATCGTAGACCTGGAAAGCTGATTACAATGTTCTCTCCCTCGCTCCTCAAGGACTGTTTTGACAATGGGTCATCCTGGGCATTCTTCTCTGGGCCTTCTGAACTATGAAAAGCTGCTGTTTGTAATGCAGGGTCTAGAGACAGAATTAGTTCCCAGGAGGGTGATGGAATCTCAGAAGTGCCCCCCAGGACTGCGGGATGCTACCGCAGATATCACTCCAGACAGCCCTTGCAGAGACCCTCAGTCACATCCAATGTGTAACTCACCCTGATGCAGAGGACTTTCTTCTCTTAACCACTCATGGAATCAAAGCTCGTTGAATCCAGAGGCACCTGCACATCACAGCCTGGAGCTTGTGATACGAGGGTGGGTCATTGATTCATTCTCATGCCTGAGAAATCAAACCCGAGAAACAGGACAACTAGAGAGCTTAACTAGAATTCTGAATCAAAATGCAAGTCAGGTCTGAGAGTCAGATCTGTGAGGAACCAACTGTCCCCTGTAACAGCAGGGACACCCATGAACATGCAGCCGTGCGAGCAAGAGCAGGATTGTGGGTATTTTTAGACAACTGTTCTTATGTTGTATAAACGCTGTTTAAATAATTCATGCCTTCATAATCAAAATCCTACACACCAACCACAGTAGATTTTATCTGCATACACCGGGGAGGCTTAAAACATTGCTATGTTCGGGATGGCGCCCATTATCCTCCTCCAAATTCTTCATTGCCTTGAAATTGCAGACCAGAATCCTAGTTTAAAATTCAACAGAGGGAAATGGAACATGCATTTAAAATAATAAGAAAGAAGCATGCCTAACATTTAGAATAATGTTCCTCCATCCCCTTTTTCTGGATACACAATAGAACTGGCTTGTTTCAAAAACACTAAGCCGAATATAAATTTATAATGTTAATGATTTTTACTAGTTGTGAAATTTAGTGAGACCGCAAAGTATGCAAAGAGTATTTTCGCTGGTTGCTCTTCAATCGGAGCAAAGTAACATACACTGCTCCCAAGAGGGATGAAAGCTTACTCAGATACCATAGATGCGCAATAAGATGATAACGAGTTTCTATTGTTTTCTGACACCTCATTGTCTCTTTTTCAAGGGCATTTTGTATAAGAAATCATTAAGGCTTGACGCTCTCTGACTATAATAATAGAATGGCATACTTAGTCCGCTGAAAAGCAGCCAGGACTTGTGAAGACAAGAGAGAGGCCAGTTTTCCCAGCCTCCATAATGATACCAACTAAGTCATCGATCTCCCTGACAAAGATGGATGACGCTTGTCTCTCTTATGTCAGGAAGACATCAACTTCTACACCACTAGTACACGCATGGGCCTTAAGAATGAAAGAAAATAAAATTTATACTTAGCAAATATATTTTATTTTCATTGATTTTTAATATAGTTCCTGTAAATGTAGTTGGGAAAATAAAATTGCCTCGTCTTTATCTAGAGAATTTAAGGGCAGCTAAGAAGAAAAGGCAGACTTTCAAGACAAGGGATACAAACATAACATACATAAATGTTAGTTTTTGCAGGGGCACAACTTTGGAGAGTCAAGTTAAACCCTGCATTCCTCTTATCTTCTCTTTCTATGTCCAAACATTCCTCAGTTTCAGCCCTCTGACTGCACACAGGAGTGGAGCCTCAATCTAGATGCATTGTGAGTACTCACTCAGTTAACGTATACTAAAAATATGAATTAAAGCTCTATCATCTACATTCAATTAGTAAAAGACTCATTTTAAGAAACTGAATCCATGAACCCAAAAGTAACAAAAGAATGTCTTTGTGTCACCTCGTTTTTTTAATGCATAAAATATGTCTCTGAGGCTAATGGCCATGGGAAGTTTTATTTGTTGTCCAAAGGACTTGGGAACTCAGGAAGGAATGGTGGCGGGGGAGGTTTTGGCAGGGGTGGAACCCAGGAAGGAATGGTGCCGGAGGAGGTTTTGGCAGGGGTTTGGAGAACAGAACACAAAAGCACATGATGGGAGTTGGAAAATATTTAGAAAACGCAAATACAACAGCGTGTGTTAATTCTCAACGGATTGGTGGCTCAGTTGGCTTTCACGGGATGGGGGCGGGGGGTGCAATAGGGACCCTGCAGCCCACTCTGGTGACAAATGTTTTATTCAAATGCCATTGTTAAGAGAAGCGGGGACCTCTGTGGCCTGTGATGCTTGCATATTTACCATGTCAAATAAAACAACTTTATCTGTAACTAAAAAGAAACAGGCCAATATGCAAAGTTTGTGAATACAGCTCCCAATAGGATGGTCACTCTCAGGGATGGAAGCAGACAATGAACGAAACCAAAACAGAATCAAACAAACTTCCCCGGGACACACAGCAGCAGCACAGGCCCTTAACCAATGGCACGAGCGACTGAACTTCAGATCGGTGGGTCTGGAGGCTTAAACAACTCCAGAATCATTTGTGTCTTTCTGTTTCTCCCAGCGCCAAGGCTTGGAAGGCCTCAGGCATGCCTGCCTCACCACAAGCTCCAAACCCACTTCCGGAATTCCCAGGGAGTCAACTGGCCAGTGTCCGAAGAAAGGAAGATGGGGCTATTTTGGCTGAGGTAGGACTGCATAGCCAGGACCTCTGTCTGCCACATCCTTCAGGTTCTAGAGGCCCCAGGAGTCTGCAGAACCCACAGGCACAATCAATAATTTCAACTGAGCTTATAAATATTAACTGTTTGAAGATACACCAGATGTAAATGTTTTTAAGTGTTTTTTAGGAGCATTTGGGGAAAAAAAATCTTTTTAAGGGAATGTCTTGTATGAATTCAATTCCAAACCATTTCTCATCCTCAATGCGTTGTGACTCATTATTTCTGAAGACTCAGAAGCTCAGAGCCCGTGTGCTGGGTTCACAGCACCCACCTCCACTTTCTTCGGTTTCTTTGGAGCTGCCCCACATAGATCCAGTTACCAGTCTCTGTGCTAGCCCTTAGGAAGCTCTCCACTCCATTGTCCCCGTTTCCATAGCAGATGTTCTAACTCAGGACATTATCTGTTCTCCCTCTGGATCCCAACATAATCATGCCAAAAACACAGACAACGGAAAATACTGGCTCTTTCGTGCACCCAAATGCTTCCACTGGGATTCCACTGCGTTCAGAGTCAAGTCTACATTCTTTGGGGGGAGGGTTACCCCAAATCTCTGCAGACCTGGGCTCTACCTGCCTCTCATGGTCAGCTTCTGCTCTGCAAGGCTGCCAGCATTCCACAACCCACATTCTTGCTACTTCGCAAACACCATTCAATGTAAGCTTTCCCTAAATCCTGACATCATTTCCCCTCTTCCTTTTTCTGCTATCTATCAGATGGATGTGCATCTAAACCTGTGTGTATTGGAGAGATAGTCTACAAAGAGTGGTTTTGATTGGAGAGTAGCCAACTGCTGCGATCAGAAGTGCCTGCCATAGAAAGCTATGAGCAGTTCAAAGGGGTTAAGGCAAGGGGGCAAATGAAGAGGATTGCATCAGACATTTCGAAATCTTCTTGACCGTAATGATTAACAAGAGTGGCGTCCGTCTGACTTGAACAGAGACAATGGCTGGGTAGACATCCTCGCAAAATGCCTTTCGTTAAATGCTGTGGTGGACTCTGGGCAAGTTTGTGGTTCTAAAGATTCTTTTGTGATGCTACGATCAGGCAGTTCTCCCTATGTAGGAGCCCTTCTTTTAGAACCTCCTTATTTTATCTACTTTTATCTTTCATTCATTTGCATGTGATGTGTATGTGCTCTTGTATGTGTGTACATGTGCGTGTATGTGTACATAGGCCTGTAGAGGTCAGATGCCCGTGTCAGGTGGCTTCCTCGGTCACTCTCCAGTTTATTTAGTTGTTTGTTATTTTTTTTTCCTTGGGTCAACATCTTTCATGGACCCAGGAGTTTCTAGACTCTCCCAGATTGGTTACAAACTCCAGGACTCTGCCTATCTCTTCCTCCCCAGCATTCAGAGTACAGACTTAGGCAGCCACAGCCAGTTTTACACGAGCTGGGAATCTGAACTCAGTCCTCAGGCTTACTGGGAAAACAGTTTACTGAGTCATTTCCACAGACTCTTAGGAGTCTTAAATTGTTGCTGATTTGTTTTGTTTTGTTTTGTGGTGATGGAAGAGTTCTGGTGTTGACAACGCAACTCCAGTTTTTGGTGGTGGTGGTGGGTTTGTTTGTTTGTTTGTTTGTTTGTTTTTGTTTGTTTGTTTGTTTGTTTTTTGAGACAGGATTTCTCTGTAGCTTTGGAATCTGTCCTGAAACTAGCTCTTGTAGACCAGGTTGGCCTCGAACTCACAGAGATCTACTTGCCTGCTCCCTCCCAAGTACTGGGATCAAAGGCCTGAGCCGCCACCACCCAGCAGCAACTCTGTTTCGATTCTATCAACTTTCATATTCCTTTCAGATTTGGCTTGCCATACCTTTTTTGTTTGCTTGCTTTTGATTTTGCAAGACAGGGTTTCTCTGTGTTACAGCCCTGGCTGTGCTGGAACTCACTTTGGAGTCCAGGCTGGCCTTGAACTCACTGAGATATGCCGGCCTCTCCCTCTTAAGTGCCAGAATTTAAAGTTGCACCCTCACTACCTGGCTTACCATAATTTTTAGAAATCGCCCTTTAGTGCTCTCGTTTCTTCATGCCAACCTAACACACTCCATAGTCCATGTGCTAAGCCTGTATAAAGTGCTCTAGGTATCTATGGATTGTCAGCTGTCTTCACTCTCCACTACTGTAGATTTCAGTTCACAGATTCCTGCTCTTCACTTTCACATCTTAAAACTTAGCTCGGACTTAGTTGAACTCAAGATGTGTTTTAAAGATAAATGAATGAGAGAACAAATGAAACTATCTTCATCTTTGAGTACAGAATCCGGGAAAATCCAGGGAAAGACTCGGGCCACCAACTGGGGACCAAATGGTCAAATGCCTGAGCCTGTTGGGGACTTTCCCATTCCAGCCATAGTAGATAGTGAGTCTCACCACCCATGGAATATCTAGGCCGACTTCTTTTATGGAAGACTATTATAAATAAATCTGGTGCAAGCTGGACCCACAGATAAGGAAAGCAATTGCATATTACTTATGGTCCCACTGAGATTTAGAAATATATATGATTACTTGGGAAAGCAGATAAAATCCAAAAATACAAGACTATGTCTCTAGGTACCTAGTATGTTAGCTCGTGTTCTGCTTCCAGCTAATATTCAAAGTGAGCAAAACCATATGTAAACCTCTCCTGTATAAACTGTCCTGTGTCCGAAATTATATTTAATCAAGTTCTCTTACCGGTAACTATGTCATTAAAAATCCAAATAAGTTCCATTTATTCGCAACCAACTTTGTCAAGCCACACAGGGACAGGTTCCTTTAAGATGTAAGTGTCCCTTCTGCAATGAATTGGTCCCCTCTGTGCCACACTATATAATGAAGCGTCCTTAAGGTTTGGAACATACTTATTAGATAAGTTATTGTTTTAGTCTTAGCGGGGTTAGAAGGGAAAACTGAACCCCAGCGCAGTGAAGTTACTTATCCAAGGTCACCCAGCTACTGATGCTCACATAGGACCAGGAATTAAATCTAATACCATCGTTAGTCCAATGTTATCAGAGAACCAAACCTCAGCCACGACCACCAATGCTATATGCTTATCGTTAAGTTACATTGACTTATAAGAATTTTGCCTTGTGCCCATGATGCATCTTACAGTTTTCATAGGCAACTCTCCTGTGTTTGAGTTTTATTTACCGGCAGGAATATTAGAAGCACGGGAAGAGAAAACACAGTGCACGAGTTTACCCCCAGCTTCCCAGCACCCAAGATTCTGATCAGAGCTTGCACAATCCTCCCTTTCAAAATTCTGCTAGCTTTTCATAGCGCCAACTAACCCACTTTTCAAACGCATTTGGTTTAAAGTGGTCATTAAAGATGAAGTGCTGTGAATGAATCAAAGATAAAACTTGGGATCACTCAGGTCTATGAGTAAACAGGACAGCTGCACCAGGGAACATGAAAAGGGGGTGCTTTAATAGAGGGGTGCTTGCCAGAACACCAGCGCACTTTGACCAGGAAAGGCATTAAACAGAGGGTACGATCAGCTTTCTTCCCCCAAGAGGCCCTAAACAGCATCCAGTCTCTGTTCCACACATGGTGTCTATATACAAGGCTGGAAGAACAAGTGTCTCACACTGCAGGGGTTGGTTGACATAAAGTCACGGGGTCAGCGTTGGCAATGACTCAGGACATCACAGACGATGAGCCCCTTTTCGGCACAAAGGGTTCTGCCTCCAGCTAGTATTCGAGGTGAGCAAAACCATGCATGAATCTGTCCTGTATGAACTGTTTGGTGCCAGAGATGACATTTAATCAAGTCCTCTCACCTGTAACTGTATCATTAAAATCCAAATAAAGCCAGGCGGTGGTGGTGCACACCTTTAATCCCAGGAGGCAGAGGCAGGCGGATCTCTGTGAGTTCAAGGCCAGTCTAGTCTAAGAGCTAGTTCCCGGACAGGCACCAAAGAAACAGACAAACCTTGTCTCGAAAAAAACCAATGTATAATATATATATATATATATATATATATATATATACACCTATATATACATATATATTTATATATATATCCACCTATATATCTCCAAATAAGTGCTAGGGAGCAAAGACACAGGATACTGTGAGGATGAAGTCAGCCTCCCGGAAGAAATAGCACTGCCATAGCAACTGATGATAGTGAACTGATGATGAACCATCAAAGTAAAAGCCACTTTCAAGTCAATGGAGCAGTGTGTGTAAAAGCACTGGTCTAGACAGCATCTCTATGACAATTATAAGAAAAGACCCCCACCCCCAGCCCTTCTGCTTCTACAAATAAAATTATCTTGAATGTCCGTGGCACAGCCCTATGCTAATACCGCACCAATTGGTCATGTGTGGTCACCAGACATGATGTGACTAGACACAGTAAAGGTGTGGTGGAAATACAGAGTACACATGCAGGATCAAATGTTTGTCCGGGGTGAGAAGAGATTAAGACAGCTCAACTGTTTTCACATTGACTACATGTTAAAATGATACCATTCGGATGCATAGGGTTTAATAAAATATCCTTAAACTGAATTTTATTTCTATTTATTTACTGTTGGTTTGTTTGGGGTTTTTTTCGAGACAGGGTTTCTCTGTCTAACAACCCTGGATGTCCTGGAACTTTCTTTGTTAACCAGGCTGGCCTCAAACTCACAGAGATCTACCTGCCTCTGCTCCCCTAGTCCTGGGATTAAGGGCATGTGCCACCATGCCTGGCTTCTTTTTATCTTTTTGAGGAACTATTATTTTTCAGTGTATGTGTATATGTGTGTTCCTGGGTGAATAGATATAGATGTTTCTCACATGTGTGCAGGATCCAAAAGAGGCCAGAAGAGGGGCCAGATGTCCTGAAAGCCACCATGCTGATGTTGGGAACCCAAGTCCCATCCTCTGAAAGAACAGTAAACCCCCAAAACACTGAGGCCGAGTTCCAGCCTCAGCTTCATTTTATTATTATTTTTTTGTGTGTGATTACAGAATGTTTAACTGATGCATGGAACTTTACGGTTCCTGCAATGCTTCTATTGAATAGTGTCGGTACACTCTTTTATGTAGTGGCCTTGAGTGTACACAATCTGGCTAACCTGGGTGGTAGGAATGGCCAGGAGGACTGGGGAAAAGGTAAGCAGAACAGAGTCCTGGTCTCCAGAGATGAGAAGGACAGCTGTGTGAGGGAAGACGAGGCAGGGTCCCCTGCTGGCTTCTCCCTCTGAACAGTCCCACACTGCATCCTTCCACTGTGCTCATGTTGCTTTCCTTGCTTTGAAGATTGTCCTCTCGGTAGTTTCCATGAAAGGGGATGTTAACAAGACAGTCTCTAACCAGGGACACACAGTTTAGCACGAGACACAGGCAAGCACGTGTGAAGAGTCCTCAACCAAGAAGGGCTCAAGGAATAAATAATTGGGTGCTGTTTCTGATTGACTGATGGACATGGCTAGAAAATGGGACGATTCCTAGACAGACATGCACATCAATCGTGAGACAAGGTGTAGGTGTGTGATTGATGACAGGGGATCTCAGAACCAAGGGCGCACACTATAAGGCTAAGAGGGACAGGAGAAACAGGCCAGTCCACCACCGTCCCCTGAAGACCTCTCAATGTTCACAAGCGGGTATTTCTTTTCCATGTGAGACACACACAATTCTCTTTAGCTTTCTGGATGAATAACGTGTGTCTCTTATACCTTCCATTCATAGAAGAAACCAGCCAGTTTCCTTAGGGATTTGGGAGAAAGAGGAAAAGCAGTGATTGCAAGCATTCTCTTAAGAGCACTGAGGGAAGCGAGAAACTCTGTGTCCTATCCTAGAGAGCCTCCCGCGTCGGCGTTTATTCCTGCTCCGTTCACAACAGCAAGGAGACGGAAGCAGTCTAGATGGCCACGAACACATGAAGGGTTCACGAAAATGTGACCCATGTGCACAATGGAATTTTTTTCAGCCATATAGAGAAAGAAATCATGAAAATTTTAGGGAAATGAACGGAACTGGGAAATGCTATTTTAAGTGAGGTGGTCTCAGAAAGACAGATCCTAGCTTCTCACTTTCCTATGTGTGCTTTTATGTTTTTCCGTGATGAGCTGAGGCAGGGAGACTAGGCAGGGGCACATGAAAGAGGGAAAGGGACTCTGAAGAATGGGCAGTGGCGAGGAAAATAGAACCGTGTGATGTGAAGTAGGCTGGGGTACCGGGGTAGGAGGGTACAGACGAGGAAGCAGGTGAGAAAAATCACTACAACTAAGCATGTTTGTGCCTTACAACATGTATGTAGATACCACAAGAAATTCTGCTTCTGTGAATGCTAATTTAAAAATTAAATTACATGTAAAATTTTGAAATTTAAGCTTTTATTAATTCTTTGGAAACTCCAGACATGATCACACCAACTCTTCCCAGATTTACCTCCAACGTTTTTTACTCCCCTAAACTTTATCTTTTTGTTGTTGTTGTTTTAATGAACCTATTGACTCTAATTTGTGTGGTCCAGATAGTCCTGGGTTTGAGGATGCCCACTGAAGTGTGGTTGAGCTACCAGGAGTTTTCAGAGGCCATCAACTGTCCATAGCTCCTCAGCTAAGGGTGAGGCTCATGGCCCCCTCCCCATTCCATGCGAGAATGTTGTCTTGCTTGGCCTCATGCAGGTCTTGTACAAACAGCCACAGTTGCTGTGAGTTCATGTATGCAATGGCCTTGTCACATCCCGAAGACACTCTTTCTACTGGTTTGTTTCAGCTTTATAAGGAAAATAATTATATATATATATATATATATATATATATATATATATACACACACATATATATATATACACATATATATAGTGACTTAATTCTAGAATTGACAATAAGACTGATTCAGCTGTTTAAGTTGCTGTAATTTTGTCCTTGGAAAGGTCGTTTAAGCTTTGCTACAGCACTGCAAGTTAATATTGCCATTGCTTCAGTTCTCAAGAAATCGAAGCCCTGAGACAGTAGCTAATCTGTCCTGGAGCTCGTGACTGATAGGTTCTTACTGGCTTCAAAACCCAGGCAGAGGCTTGGGTCTGCCACTGTAGCTCATCCCTCCCCACAGAGCTTAGCGCTCCTGTGCTGAGCATTGTCCATATGTTTCATTTATTTTAAAGACAAAATCGTTAAGAAAAAGTAGGGCAGAAAGTTGGCATCTCCTGTTGCCCTTGCTGAAGCCATGGTCAACCCCACTGCATCCCTTGGCACCAAGGCTATGGTACACCCTTGAGACAAGTCTTCTTAAAGCTGTTTGTGGACAAAGTTCCAAAGACAGCAGAAAACTCTGGTGTTCTGAGCATTGGAGAGAAATGATTTGGATATAAGGGTTCTCCTTTCACAGAATTGTTCCTGGACTTATGTGCTAGGGTTCAACTTCAGCCGCCATTATGGCATCGGCAGCAGGTCCGTCCATCTACGGGAGAAAACTGAGGATGGAAACATCCTGAAACATCATCCATGCTCTGGACTCTTGTCCAAGGCAAACGCTGCAGCAAACACAAATGGTCCCCTGCTGTTCATCTGTGCTGTCAAGGCTGAGTGGACGAAAACATGCAATCTTTTGGTGAAAGAAGGCATGAGCATCGTGGAAGCCATGGAGCGTTTGGGGTCTAGAAATGGCAAGACCCGGAAGAAGGTCACCATAGCCGGCAGGGGAGAACTCTAATGGTTTTGACTTGTAGGCCCTGCCATTCTCTCTGTAGGTCTGGACAGCACCCCCGCCTCATCTGCTAACAATACCTATAATCTATGCTCTCACTGAAGTTCTTTGAGTTCCATATTTACCTCCATATCAAGTCTAGCTGGATTGCAGAGTTAAGCTTGTGATTATAAATTTAAAGCTAAATAAGAAAAAAGAATAATTAGGACACTGGAAATTATCTACTTTGAAGTAGTTAACAAAATGAAAAATTGTTGTTTCTATGTATTGTTGACTCATAAGGAAAGCCATTTTGAATCTCCAAGGGGACTTATTTTCTTTCACTCAGAAGTCAGTCCATACTATTTTAAAACATAAAGCAACACGAAAGCCTGCTTTGCCGCTCACTTCCTACAGGGGTTCAAGAGTGGACGGTGTGTGCTCATATTAACCCTCGAGGTCACAGTGCACTGAAATAGCTGCTAATATTGCATCAGAAAGGAGGGCCGTGCTTGCTACATCCTTCCTACTGGAGGGACCACTCTAGGTGTGATAAAGGTCTATCACTCAGACCAATCTACTGTGAGAGATGCCTGTGGGCCGCAGGTCAAAGCAAACAAGAGCCAGTGTGGGTTGGTGTTGACGTCAGTCACACCGTTGGCATGACCAGCAGGAGGGCTTCTCTGTTTGTCCAGACAAACTTTGCTGTAAACCCAGTCAACGCCAAATTTACATTGGGCCACCCTCAGCTCCTCCGCTATCATGACCTCTCACCCCCAGTGTTCAACCTGCAGTGACCTTGCTTGAAATCAGAAGAAGCCAAGCCCTGCGGTCTTTGTGCAGGTTCTAGAGCAAGCCCGTGAGATGAAGCGCGCCATTCGGGCGAGCATGAAACACTCATGGAACCTCCTTGGGCCTCGGCTCCCTAATCTGTAAGTTGAGGGAGTGTGATAATACTCATTTCAGGAGAGGGAGCAAGGGCTAAACGGGTGTACATAGGACTGTAGAAACGGCGGGGGTACCGGAAGTACAAGCTGCCATTTTTACCGTCCAAAGCAGGCCAGGAGCTTTACCCAATCACAGCCACTTCCCAAGCCCTCTCCTCCGCCTTCACATACCCAGCAGTTTATACTTCCCAATCTCCACGGACTTGTCTGTTTGTGACATTTCATATAAATGAAATCATATAACATGTAGTTTGTTTTGGTTTAGGTTTTGGTTTTAAGACAACAGGTCTAGTTTTAGGAAAAGATACTAAAGAAATTTGTTCATGCAAATATGTTACACCAGATTATGTTGTGCAATTGAAACCCTGGGGCACCTAAGAATAATTTTCTATGAAAATATGTTTTATAGATATTTGCATGATCAATTATGGGACTAAATAATTTTATTCAGAAGAGTGTAATAAAAAGAACAATGGATCTTGGATGCAAAACACCTAGTGTAAATTGTAACTCATGCATTCAATATCCTTGTACCTTAATGCCCAGGTTTCTTCTTTCTCTACTTCCATTGTAAAATAACCACAACCTCCAAGTCCCTTTTAGCTCTAAGAATCAACTGACGTCTAGTTTCACCCTTGGGCTGATGTGATTCTTACACAGCCTTGAAGTCTTGCAGCTGGTCTCCCAGAGTCAGGATGGATTCCAAGGAGCAGAAGACAAATGAGGATGCCTGTGCCTCTGGTTTGGGAATTAAAGACATTTTCCAGAAAGGCACCGCTCTCTCGTCGACCACAAATACGATTAAAATGGAAAGTATTTTTTGAATGTGGCAATGAATGAAAGAATAACGTTGTGCTTATCACCCTTGCTTCTTAGTTATCACAGAGCAGGGTGTCCTGACGCCTCTCTAGGTAAACCAGATTCTCCTGAAGCTGGTAAGATCTGAGCTGGCCAGTCTTCAAGCAGCCCAGGGGAGTAGCAGACAGTTCCTGTTTATTGCCAGTACCTGAGTGAGAGACCACTAATTAGGGAACATGGAACCAACCTTGGGTCATTTTTGTGGGTTACATGCTGGCCCTGGAGAAGGTTGCCTTGTTACTGGAACAGATTCAGCTTTTTTTTTTTTTTTTTTTTTTTTTTTTTTTTTTTTTTTTTTTTTTTGCCAGCAGTAAAGATGCCCACTGCCCTGTGGCTTCTCTGATTACAGGCTCACTCAGGTCCCCTGGGATTTCTTTCTTCTAGGTCAGTCCTCTTTATCAGAGGACTTAATGGTGATCTCTGGATACTCATTCCTTTATAGGTTACCAATTACAGTGGGGTCACATTACACTCTGGCCCCATCTGAAAGGGCTATTGAGATTCTCTCTGCATACTGTACCCACTCATAAGGCTGGACATGGCCCTGTTTTATAACTATATAGAAACTGGGCTGTAATACACAAGGAAAACTCAAGAATGGGCCTGTCAATTGCACACTTTACATGCCAAGATATTTAAATTGCCTTTTGCAATTCAACACAGATTGTATTTCTAATTTACAAATGATGACCCCATGCCAATAGAACTGGTGAAATAAAACCAAACTCTAACCCACTTGGGTTCCCTTTCTAGCCTTGGGATTTTTTTTCCCTTAAATTAGAGTTTGTTTCCCAATCTATTTGAACAAAGTGAGAGATATCAGCTTTCACTGTAGCCAAAACATTTTACAGGAGCTGATGAAAAAAAAATCACCATGAGGTAGATAAGAGGGTACACATGGTATCACCACAGGGTCAAGCGAAGGTGAAGTTAAACAAACATTTCTCCGTAGTCTAGGTTGAGCGCCCCATCCTTCTGCTTACAGGATGCATAATTCTCAGAAATCAACCTTCTTGCTTGGGTTCCTGTTTCTATCTCCACACCGACTAAGTACCAGCTCTAAGATTAACTGCTGCAGGAAGGGTAGAGCTCAAACATCCTCACTGCCTCACTGCCAGGACAGGGTTTGTGGGTGTGTTGCATGCTTCACACTGAAGCAGGTTTGTGGTACTTTTACAAAAACTGGTCTCTGCTTCCCAAAGAACCAGAGAAACCATTTTTTTCTAAGCGTTGCAATAGTCAATAGGGCCAAGGTAAAGCAAGGATTCAGAAACTGACATCACTGCCTGCCTCCGAGTGACTTTAATCTCCTTGTTAGGGCACCGGTCGAGGACGAGGGTGTCTCTTTATGTTCCCTGCAAACATGGGAGTGATCCGATGTTGTCATTTGACTGCTTTCGAGAAACACGGCATCTATAGCTTGGATCTAGGCTAGATGCCTGCATGCCTGACTTCCTGCTGAGATCTACAGCAAAGAATGCAACAACAAGTGGACAGGAAACCAGACACCTTGCAGAAACTCAGTCTTGGTAGATCTACTTCGATACAAGCTTCCCAACCTTGGACTACTGCCATTGGGAACCAGATAATTCTCCCTTGAGTAGAATTTCCCTGCCCATTGGAGGCTGCTAAGCCCATCTCTCCTTCCTCTTCCTAGATGCCAGCAGCAATCCTCCTAACATTAAAAATGTCCCCAGACATTCTTTTTTGACAATCATTGCAGGAGTAAGGCACCTGAGTCACTCAGAGGATCTGAAATGGGTTTCTAGTTATTTAAAAAAAATCCCATTTTAGGGCTGGTGAGATGGCTCAGTGGCAGGATGCTTGTCATGCAACCATGAAACCCCAGTTCAATTCTCATAGTGGAGGCAGAGAACTGACTCCTGAAATTTGTCTTCTGACCTCCACACACAAACCAGGACCACATCTCACACTCAAAGTCACATACAGGCCACACACACACACACAACAGTAATACGTAAAATGTTTAAATCATATTTTATGATTTCTGTTTGTTTTTTTCTGTTTTTCAAGACAGGGTTTCTCTGTGTAATAGTCCTAGCTGTCCTGGAACTCACTCTTGCAGACCAGGCTGCCCTCGAACTCACAGAGATCCGCCTGCTTCTGCCTTCCAAGTGCTGGGATTAAAGGCATGCACCACTGCTGCCTGGCTACATTTTATAATTTCTTTAGATCGAAGGCCAGGGTGGTTTGAGTAGACTGCTCAAGGCTCCTTTCCCAGTCTATAAAGCACCAGTCTGGTTTTGCAAGTTCCTGACTTATCTGAAAGGAGGGGCGTTTTCTAGTTCAATAATCAGCAAAATCCTGTCTGAGTGGTAAACTAAGTAATGACCCTGGTTCGAGTAATATTTGGATTCTTCTAGAACATATCGCTGATTGATAGTGAAAAGAAAATCCATTTCTCAACAATTTCGTGCTAATGTCATCAAAGTGATGACTGATTTGGGCCATTCAACTCTCTCTGTCACTGACGAAAAGGACGCCTGTGTTCCATAATGTGCCATAAGGGAACAGTAGATGAGATTCTGTGTCTGAGCTGTTGGACAAGTCAAAGGGCTCCTTTTCACGTCTCTCTCCTTCTCGCCCCGCCCACCCAGCACACAGGCATGCGCATACCTTTGCGGCCTTTATTAATCTAGATATTTACCTTCTCTGAGCTGTCAACTTGACTTGTGATTTCGTTGGTTCATTTGTCTGTTTTGGAGACTGTTTGTGTGTATTTTCTTTGGGACAAGGACTCTGAGTGGAGCTTAGGCTGATCTCAAATGCAGGACGGCGTAGCCCTCCTCAGTTTGCGGGCGCTGCCATGGCTGCCTAAAGGAGTCAGGAATGTCTTCAAACCCGCTCTTCAGACAGAAGCGAAGCTTGTGAGACAGTGTACGTCTCTTCTCCCAGGGGTATTCTTGGAGCAGAATCTAAAACCACCAACAGAAAGGGGCATTTAACATTTAAACACACACTTATTAAAGACAGCAGAATACATTTTAGTATGAGCATTTTAAGGTCAAAGGACTATCTTTGTATGTAGTACACTCTCAAATACCTTCAAGGGAGAAGGGAAACAGTTCTCAAAAGCACACACATCCTAACATTATACATACATATATATATATATATATATATATATATATATATATATATATATGTGTGTGTGTGTGTGTGTGTGTGTGTGTGTGTGTGTATACATATATATACACACACAACTCATCTAGGCCTTTCAAAAGCAAAAAGTCCTGTCATTAAAACTTAGCTCATCCACACCTGCCAACCCCTTAGTGCAGTTTGAAGTCTCCGAGCAAATCTCAGTCTCTGTTGTAAGGAGACTTGTTCCTTAATTTTAAACCTTACAAAAACTTTCTCAACAATCCATAATCCAGCTTGTCTGTGGAGTTTCGGTAGCCCCAACACTGCTGTCCTTTACCAGTCAAGTTAGTCCTCCTCCCTGGGCACCTTACACCTCTGCGGACACTGTTCGGGTGAAGAAGGAGTCTTCTTTTTAACTATGTCATTTTGTTTTCTGACTTGGTTTCAAAGGTCTCCTGAGTTTTTCTGTCTGTAAAGTCCTGTCCCTAACCAAGAAATCCCAGAATCTACACATGGAGCTGAACTTGATCGTATTCTTGACTCTGGATTGAGAAAGTTGGCCCCAGATGACAACTTTCTCAAACACATGACATCTCCCCCTCTATGCTCGAGTTTCTGTACATAGGACTTATGAGGACAATTTATATAATACATGAAACAGAACTGCAAGTTTTTTTTCTTTTACAAAATGTTCATTATGAACCTAATATAAACAGATCCTTTGTAGAAATAACAGCTGATTTATTTGATAGCGTGTCATGCTTAAATTTATGTATCAAACCCAATATGCTACAGGGTGTCCAAATATTTGGCCAGACCATATTCTGGATGTTTAAGGATGAAATTAATATCGAACCCAGTATGCTAAGCAGACAGACCTCCACAATGTATGTGTTCTACACTGTTAGAATCTGAACCGGAGTCAAAGGCTGGTGTTGCCTCAGGAATCAGCGTTTGGGTTAGAATGTCTGCTCTTCGGTTGCGTGGTGGCCTGACAACCTTTGGACTTGAAGTGGGATGCCTGCCAATCTTCACAGTGACAGGATAAGCCAACCCGTTATAAAAACTCTCCCTTTCTCCTGCAAACATGGATGGTATAGATTTAATATGCATGTATTAATAATGGCTACAAAGTCATTTCTAAGCACATTAAGCCCAGCAGCAGAAGATGGAACACCAGAAGGTAACATTACCCATAGCTTCCCAGATCAGGCCAGGCCGCTGCCTCTATTATAGGTCTAGCCTAGGGTACTTGCTGGTGGGGTTGCTTATTTTAGGTTCGTTTCAATCAAGGTAAATCTGCTTCTTGGAAAACTCAACCGAATGAACTACACAACTTGAAGTTTCTGGCTCGCTGCTTGCCAGGCTCTGGGGTGCTGGGGCAGAGAGGAAAACAGAAGGTGGGGACAGCTGCTGATACATTGTGACAACTAACTTTGGAAAGTCTTTGCAGGCTTAAACAAAGTAACAAATGCCCTCCTGAAATGAAGCTAATGAAAATGATAAACACAATTTTTTTACAAAGAAAAAATGCCTATCACAAATAGAGTATGGTTGGTAGAGAGAAATGGAATGAAGGGGTTTTTTTTCTTTTTTACTTCATTTGGCTAATTAATATTACTAAGTAACTAGAGTTAGGACATTGTGACAATATATTTATATATATCATAACTGCTTCTTTCAGTGGAAACAGAGATTAAAATGAGACGACTTTCAAGTTGTTCAAATATTCCTATTTGCACTGTGAAATGTCAAATGTGAACTGTGGAATTGCAAAAGCCAGTTTCTAATCATTGCAATCCAGAAAATGGGTTGGTTTTCTAGAAATTCCTGGGGCTAATAAATATGTTTATTCAAATGCAAAAATCCTTTAAAGTTTGGCTACTTGAAGCTATCGGTTGACTTTGGTTAAAAGTTAATATATGTCTTTCACTAAGCATCAAGCTTCTATGCAAGTGTGTGTGTGTGTGTATGTGTGTGTGTGTGTTTAATTCAGGTTACAAAGCACAATGGTGGTGGGAAAATATTTATTTTGCTCTTTGCTGTGGCACTATCACTTCTCACTAGTTCTGTGTCTTCATTTCAATGTCAGAATCTTAGTTTGTGACCAAAGAATTCATAAATACTACAGTCATTATGGCCTCTGACTGAACTCCTTTCAAAGATGTGGCATCCTGGGACAAACAAAAAATGAGGACATGATTTATCTCAATGGAATTAGTCCTGCTTTGTTGTTTTTACAAAAAGGAAGATGAGAGGACCCCCATTTTCACTGTTACTGGCCAGTGAGACAACTACAGAAATCAAAGGCCGTTGAGTCCTACCTCCCTCAGGGAGACATAAAACCAATAAACACTAAACTGAAGAAAGACTCATTGTTGACACATGGCATGTGTCTTTGTCATAAACCTTGTTTGGAAGAACCCAAACTCTGGAAAGCGGCCAGGTCTCTGAACTCTGTATTACCATTCAGGTGTTCTTTTAACTTGCTCGGCATCACAGAAACCTTGGGGAGGAGATCAAGTATGCAGGGTGAGAATCCCAAGAAGTGGGAAGAAAGATACAAATGAAATAGATAGCGCAGCAAGCAGGCCAACAGTGCAAAAATTCCGTTAGAATAGTTCTCTCTTCAGGACCATCGCTGCAAGCCACGAGCTGGACCCAGTCCTCCAGACTCACAGATGCACTGGGCTTGGAAAGCAATGGACTTGTTTCATACACTCTAGGGGTGTGTGTGTGTGTGTGTGTGTGTGTGTGTGTGTGTGTGTGTGCATATGCTACAGACTCTAACTATTCACTGTGGCTATATTCTATAAAATATCTACAGATACTAAATAAGCAAACGTTGAAGTGTTTCTCCTAAAGAGAAATACCGGGTTACATCCCTGCTAGCCTCTGGTTGAGGCATCTTGTTAATCCATCCGTGTATAACCTTGTTTTACATTACTGTCTCTTAAAGACTCCTTACAGCACCTCTGAGACTATTGCCTGAATGAAGTTTGGCTAATCTAGCAAATGCATTTTTTCTCTCCATGGTACATCATAACTTTCTTGGGCTTTGGAATACCAGACAACACCAGCCCTGTGCTTAGAGCCATTTTAATGTTAAAATACTAAAGAGTATAGAAAAGTGCAGCCAAAAAATGTGGCATCAAATAAGTTGCGTGTGCTGTGTAAAGGTCATGTGTTGATCCGTGAGACCTAAAACAGCAAAGCAGTGTGTGTGCTTGTTGGACCAAAGTCGGGAGCACACATAACATGCAATTCAAATTTGCCAGCCCTCTGCACATGTATGTGAGTAACTGCAGGGACAATGGGATGCTGTTCGGGACAATTAGAAATAAACCTTCAAAATTAGATCTATCTAGAAGCAATGAGGTCAGCTGTGTCTTCTGTACAAATGAATGAATGTCATGGTAGGGACCAATAGTTAGCTTGGCTGGTTTGTTTGGTTTTGGGTTTTTTGTTGTTGTTGTTGTTTCTGTTTTTATTTTGGGGGAGGGGTGGTTCAAGACAGGGTTACTCTGTGTAACAGCCCTAGCTGTCCTGGAACTAGCTCCTGGAGAACAGGCTGACCTTGAACTCACAGAGATCCGCTTGCCTCTGCCTCTGGAGTGCTGGGATTAAAGGCCACCACTGCCTGGACAATATTTATTAGTGCATTTATTAGTATATATGCATAGCACAGGGTGCACAAATATAAATCCCAAGAGCTTCCCTCAAGGTATGCATACATGACTGGGGAGCCAAAGCACTGCTGGATGAAATAGTAACTAGGATGGTCAGGAGAAAGTCAGCCATGGCTGAGTTTATAGCACGTGTTATATGAAATGTGTGCATATTTTTATTGCTGTTATGTATGGCTATTTTATGAATTACTTTCAACACCAGCTTTTCAGGGAAAATTGAATTAAGAGAATAGCTGGGCACTGTTCAATTGCAAAAGATCATAGCCTCATGGGACTATTCGAGCCAAAATTAATTAAAGATTAGATTTTTCAGTCCCATTAGCCACATTTCAAGTGCTTAAAAGTGACATGTAGCTAATGGTTACTTATCTGACAGGGTGGATATAGAACATTTTTATAGTATTAAAACATCCCATTAAAGATTGCTTATTTAACTTCTGAGATTTATGTGTGCGAGAAACCAATCAATGAGGAAAATTCATAAATGCTAAAAAAATAATCTCATGGGAAACCATACAGACTGATTTAGATTTCTCTTAATAACTTGAAAAGGAGCCTCGTAACACTCTGCGCCATCTCCCTGTCTCTGTCTCTCTCTGTATCCCAGCAATGTGTGCTAGAACAGCCCCAAACCATCACAGCTTCCCCAAAGGTCCCCCAACAGCACTGGTATGTCTATGATAAATAAATAGCAGTCCTCTGACACCATGGGGCTCAGGGAGGGCTCATCACACATCAAAAATAAACTTAGTCTGTTTTTCTGAAGGCTTTTCCACTCGATCTTGGCCAAAAGCAAATCCGATTGCATCTGTTTCGGTTCATTCTCACGGAGCCAATAAAAGTTCAAATGTGCCAAATGTGAATGAACCCAGAAGACAGAACTGGCCAATTAGATTGATCATGACGTCATTCATCAGTCACTTACTATGCAAGCTTTGTAATATAAAACTCATTTCTCTAGCATTTACCAAGTTCCTTAAAAACTTCTAAACATTGTTCCGTGTACCGTGCGACCCTAAACACCCTGGGTAGCTTTACAACCTACTTCTACATGTGACAGTCATTTGTGAGGGCAAGGGCAGAGGACAAAGGGAGACCTTCTCCCCAAATCCCGTGCTCTCTGGGCCTTAAATGGACAGTTTGGCGGCAGGCTGCTCCATTTTCAGATCTCCATGTTAAAACAAAATGTTCCAAAGTATGCCGTTTTTCAGCCTGTCCTTCCATTCCCGGCTCTCTTCTCATTTCTAGCCTGGCTTGGGAGGCACTGGCCCTATCTAGAGAGATAGAGGGGAGCAGAAACAAGTGAGGGACTAGACACAGCAGTCTCCTGGATGCTCCCCGAACTCTGTCTTACACTTAGGAAACGGAAACACAGTTTCGTCCTTGAGCACAGTCTTGATAACTCCTCCAACTCTCCCATCCAACTGAACGATGCTCACACAAAAGGAAGAGCATGCCTGTTAACTTCTCATTTATCATCCCAGCACAGACACCAACCTGTACAGCCAATGGGCCTTCGAAAATGCATGGTAGTTACTAGCTTGATCTGAACACCGTGCCAAATTGTTCCCATACCCAGTAATTTTCTGTCCCATAAAGGCTACAGAGAAGATGCCACTTTGGCCCTGAAAGGAATAAGACATCAACCAAACGTGGCCTTTAGTAGTGCAACTTTGACCTAGAAAATGAATATCTGATCTTGTCTGAAATTTACCTGATTAAAAAAAAAAAAAAAAACTCCATTCTGAACTTCTAAATCCGAAGATTACTTGGGAGAGAGCACCGAGGAATTGATTATTCCTCCTGAAGGCTGGAAAAAGCTTTCCCCATCCTTCACTCACACCTTAGAAACTAATCTGACAGACTGAAGAGCTCTCTTTTTTCTCAATATCTTCTCATAGACTTTTTTTTTAAGACAGACACTTCCACTGTAGCTCGTCCCAGAATTCACAGCAGCTATTGCGCATCATCTACCTGAGTCTGGAATTAAAGGTCTGAGCTACCTCATCCTAGAAGTAAGACGGATTCTGGGTGGGGCTAAACTGAGCACATTGTTAGTAACACAGCCTGCACCACCTCTCATTGAGGGTGCAGCATTCGGCTTTCACAGATACGAGCTCCCCAGAAGAAGGGATAATAACAATTTTTAACAGCCTCGACCTTAACCTCCCTTCATATACAATTTTGACTGTTATTTTTAAAAACTGCTTTTGAGCATAACTAAACCCTGTCCTCACCGAGAACATGAAACGTGATTTTTCACTCCAAACCCTAAGACACTGAATAGGCAAGTTTGAAATCTGCTGGCAGAGGCTGGTTATCGGCTGACGGTAGGACTCCAAGGACAAATTCCATCTCTAGACATTACGGTCTATAAGAAATAACAGAATGCGTTGTTTCAGCAACGTGACTCGCGAGCTTCTCCTACAGCTCATATGGGAATCATGATTACTTATGATAAATAAGATGGATAGGGTTCATATTGGGTGACAATACTACCAATGGAAGAAAAGATGCTATCTTACCAAAATGTGTATGTGTGTTTGGACATTTGTGCATGCCTGTGCATGTGTGTGTGTGTTTTGTGTGTGTGTGTGTTGTGTGTATGTATGTGTGATATTTACCAGCTGGGCTAGACAAATAGCTTCTGGCTTCCTCTTCTCCTGGCCTTTGACTATTTGACATTGGGGTTGCACAGTGTGTTAAGGCTGCAGTAGCCATTCTAGGAAGTTAAGTAACGTGGGTGGTCACCGTCTTCTTCAATAGGCTCTAAAATCATGTTTCTCTGATGCCAGAACCTGTCGAACCTGAAGGCCCTTAGGGAATAACTTAGTGGTCCCTATGGGTGGTTTTCTTTTAAATTATGTGCTAAACAGTGTAGTTACAAGGCAGACGTACTGAGGGAGTTGGCATAAAGGTATGTAACATGGATTTCTCAAATTATTGGTACTCACTCTATTTACATAAAAACAATTTACCTAACACTTATAACCACAATATAGTTGCAAACAAAACATGAAACCAGATAAATAATAAGAAAAAAATATGCCTGGCAAGATGACTAACAGGTAGCACACAAATCCAATGACTTGAGTTCAGTCCCCAGAAATCACTTAAAGATGGGAGGAGAGAATGAACTTCACAAGGTTGTCTCTGACTTCTACAAGCCAACCACGGTGCATGCCCACTTCCTACCGCACACAGGCCATCCTACACATGTGCACACATGCACACACACACATACAGAGAGCAAATTCAGCTGGTTAAACTTCCCTTCCACTGAGCTGTGCTTGTGTAACAATGCAGAAAAATTAATAAGAAAAGAACAAAATCTATTAGAGTTAAAATCCAGGCAATTGCTAGTTCAAGCTATTGGTCCAACGTTTTGTTTTTTAATATAATTTTAAAACAAAAATATTCATTTCTACTTTAAAGAATAATCAAATTCAGAAGAACATATTGTACAAGAATCAGATCTGCACTAAATAACATATACCCCACAACCAGCACTGCTTCATTGTTTATAATCTAAGCTCAAAACTCAAGTTCTTTACTTCATCTTTATAATCTCTATACCATATTGTTTATTTTAACCTGCTACTTAAATGCAAGAATTTCCCAAAGGATTGAAGATATTAACTTTATCAGCAGCGAACTTGAAATATTATGAGCTTGTCCCAGAAACAGGCATAAGCAACTAAATTATTGTTATATTGAGAGTCAACTGGGTAGATGGGAATTTTCCAAATTAGTTTCTGTCTAAAATACAATGTTTACTAAAAGACAAGTAATATATGTATAACACACACACACTTGTGGCTGTACATATAATATTGAAACTTGTGTGATGCTTAAACCAACAACAGATTTTCTTCAAAGACTATTCCTTCACAGAGATGGTTTAGTATTAGCACACAGTGATAACAAAGGGCAGGTTACTGGTAATCACTTTTAATGCTGCTGATAATTTCTGTATTGCTACACAGAGAGCTGACCCAACCTAGAGGTCCAGCCTCCATCTACCACCAAGTTCAACTACTGGATTTTAGATACTATATAATTGCAGAAACTCAATGTGCATATAGATTTAAAAATAGATTCCTATTGCAGGTTTTTCCTGACTTTTCCAATATTTAATTTTTAAAACACACACACACACACCAGTGTTTTGCATGCCTGTACGTACATCACCACATGCATGCTTGATATCTCCAGAGGTCAGAAAAGCATCAGATCCCCTGGAACTAGAGCTACATGGTTGTGAGCCACCATGTAGGTGCTGAGGACCAAACTCAGGTCCTCTGCAAGAGTATCCAGTGCTCTGTGGCTCAGTTATCTCTCAAGCCCCCCTCTGCTAGATTTTGGACTGTTCATTCAAACATAAAAGTACAGAATCATGATGGAAACTTAATCTGACTTTTTAAAAAATGCTTTTAGCTTGAAACTTAACTAATTCTCTGTAATAACTTTGAGTACTCCATTCACTCCAGAATTTCTGATGGATTTTGGAACTTGCTCATGTTCATAATGGTCGTTGGGGGGGGGGTGGCTAAAAGTTCTTTAATATCTTCAGAAATGCCTGAACTTTTTGCTCATTTTGCTAATGGCTCTGGCTTCCAAATTCCAAGTTTGGGCTAGTTTTGATCTCATTTGGGGAATGTATTCAGAACATGACCATGCTGCTGTGTTAGCTGTTCCAACACCTTTCTCTGATATGTTCACACCCCATCAGGGATGCTAATTAGACATAACTCTGATCTGAGAAAGAGTAAAAACAAGCTTGAGTCTCTACCTGAGACTTTCTTTGCAGCTGATAAGCCAACACGCTCACCAGTTCAGAGACTGTCACGTGTGTTGGGATACTAGGATCGCGAGGTAGCATTTCACCTTTGGAACCTGAAGTGGCTGTGCAGCAGCTGGGCCAAACACACCTGTGCTTCCCACGCCTGTGCACCTGCGGACTAAGGCCTCCGTATTGTGCCGTGATGACCGACAAACTTCTTTACCGTAATATTTTCACCTATCCAGTCCCCCACAGTGATGCAAATGTCCTCATTCTAATCCTCTCTACCTGTTCATAAACAGCGATATCCTGGGACCAGCTCGTATCAGCTGTCAAGGGCTGACGGTTAGGCAGCCTCTCCTCCCAAACTGTGTTTAGTAATATCGCACTTGTGACTTAACACCAGCCTGACAAAAACATTTGCAACACGGAAAAAGTTCAAGCACCTTAAATGAGGGGGACCTACCCCTTCTTCTTCTGCGGGGCCTGTTTTTCACAAGTTCCCAGCAAGTGACTGGATGTGTACATCTGCTCCTGTCTCCCTCCCACACTAGCTCTCTCAGCTCAAGGGTGAATGGAACCTCCAGAGCACATATGAAGGAGTGATCCAAAAGGGGCAAGAGCCCACTTAGAGGTTCATGACGGAGACAGAAGAAGAAACAGTGTATAAGTACTAGAACACACGGTTAATCAGTGTGTAATGTGAGAGCAAATGTCCTCTGAACCAAGAGTCAGTATCGGCCAGGGACCCAACAAAGTGTTCGCTGAGATCTGAGTAATCAGAGTCTTGGGTAGCTTGAAAGCGATAGGAAAGACAGCAGCCATTCCCAACCCTGGGATCATAGACCAAAGTGGGACATACATAGTCAACCACCAGGGCTCTCAACCTGTGGGACACGACCCCTTTAGGGGGTTCAAACAACCCTTTCACAGAGGTCGAATAGCAGACATTCTGTATAGCAGATTTTATATTATAATTCATATAGTATCAAAATTACAGTTACGAAGTAGTAATAAAAATTTTAAGGTTGAGAGTCACCACAACATAAGGAACCATATTAAAGGATCGTAGCATTAAGATGGATGAGAACGACTTCTCTAGATAGCAAATGTCCAGAAACGTGATAAGTCATACAGAAGCAAGAGAAAATAAAGACCCAGACATCTTTCTCTGCCTACCCACCATGGGGCAGCCAATCAGAGAGCAGAGTGCAAGTGCTAGGATGATGTAGGCATTGAGGTCAGCTCTCACGCTACAAAGCCAAGAACACCAGAGGAGACAGACCTGGTCGGTACAGCATAGGGGAACAACCTACCCAGGCTCATGGTCTCCTTCCCCTCCAGTATGGACTTACTTTATGTGGTCGTAAGTATGGACCTCTATGTGGTTGTAAGAGCAGGTAGGGCTCAACTCACTCACCATGCTTTCACATTATTTGTTTGATTTAAAAAAAAAGCAAAAGATCAGTTTTCAAAAGGAGGGATGTGCTGTGGGAGCACATTCTGCTCCTTCAGCCAATAGCCTTTAAGATACCAGCCCACTTGGACGTCTCATATACTGTAAAAGCAGCTGTAAACATGCACCCACCCTTCTTCCTCCCAGCATTCAGTTCTGCCTTCCCTGGCTACCTAAGTTCTGCTCTAACAACAGGCCAAAACAGTTTCTTTATTCATTAGCCAATAAAAGCAACACATAGACAGAAGGACCTCCTACACCAGGGACGTGAGGCAGAAGGGTGGAACTTGATTGAGGCTAGCCTACCATGACCCCACTTTCAAGCAGAACTCAGATGGAAAGCATTTTCATTATTGATATAGAAAATCCGTACAGGTTTAAAACTAGAATCGCAGAGTGGAAATGCACTCATGTTTAACAGGCAAAAATGAAGCTTGTACACGCACTTCTTTTAACAGAATAGCAACGTCATTCTAAGGATTTTGCAGCTCTTGACTAATAGACAGCCAAGCCAGAGATTCCTGATGGCTTAGCTTGAATGTATGGTGGATGTTCTCCTGAGCTCGTCACTCTACAGCTCTTGGTGAGAAAATACTTGACTTTCACTTTCCATCTATGGTACAGAGATAAAGAAAACTCATTTTAATATTGTAAAAGTTAACCAGACATAGCAGAGCGTGTGTTTAATCCAACACTCAGGAGGCAGAAGCAGGTGGATCTCAAGGCCTTGTGAGTTCAAGACCAGCCTGGTCTACATAGTGAGTTCCACAACAGCCAGAGCTACATAGTAAGACCCTGTCTCAGTGTGTGTGTGTGTGTGTGTGTGTGTGTTGTTGTTGTTGTTGTTGTTGTTGTTGTTGTTGTCACAATGCCCTAACTCTAATTATTTATTAAAATAACAGCTGCCACCCCCACCCGGAGAAGTGATAAGTAACAGGCAACATCTCTGTACTCATGATTGGCCAATGTTACAGTTGGCTGGGGCTGCCCTAAGAAACTACCACAGACTTGGTGGCTTAAACAGTGTGGCTCTTTTCCTCCCAGTTCTGAAGCCATAAGACCAAGAGATGGGTTTTCCTAAAACCACCCTGCTCAGCTTGTTACTATGGGTTAGATATGGTGTCATATTGTTTTCCAGAGTGGCAATATAAAAAGACAAATAGGACTTGATGAAAGGTCACTAGGTCATTGGAAGGGTGTCTCAGAATTAGCATATTTCTCCTTGTGAGACCCCTGGTACTTCACCATGTATTCTCTCTGTCCCCCACACTCCCACCACGGTGAAATCCAACTTCCATTAGAACTTCTCCAAAGCTGATGAGAAGCCAGCATCATGACTTAAGATAAATAAAATACAAGATTCTCTTTTTTAAAGTACCCAACCTTGAGCATTTCATTACCATAACTAAAAACAGATCAATGCGCTGACAGGTGGCTGCTTCCTCCCAGAGTCTTCATATATTCTTCCCTCTATATCAACCTGCAGCTTATTCTAAAATTCTTGCAGAGGTGTGAGTCATATTTGATTAGAGTCTATCCATATAAACTTACTTCCTTTGTTGCTGTAGGACAATGGTCTGTACCCTGTCACTTGTATTTTAAATAAACGCTGATTGGCCAGTAGCCAGGCAGGAAGTATAGGCAGGGTGACCAGGCAGGAAGTAGAGGTGGGGTGACCAGGCAGGAAGTAGAGGCGGGGTAACCAGGCAGGAAGTAGAGGTGGGATAATAAGAATTCTGGGAAGAGGGAAGTTTCTGTTAGCAATCCTCACCCAGACAGAGAGGAAGCCAGACACAGAGCAAGCAAGATGTGACTGCCTCGCCGAAAAACGTACCAAGTCATGTGGCTAGCACAGACAAGAATTATGGGATAATATAAGTTACAAGAGTTAATAAGAAGCCTGAGGCACTAGGCCAATTAGTTTATAATTAATGTAGACCTCTGTGTGATTTCTTTGGGACTTAATGACTGCGGGAAACAGGCAGGACAGAAACCTCAGTCCTCTCTTAAGACTGTCTCCAAATGCATTGACGTTCTGGGGTGCTGAGTGTTCAACCCAAAAGTGTTGAACACAAGTTTTGTGTGAACACAATTCATCTCCCAAGAGCCACTATTCATGTCACTTCTTCCTTGCCATGTATCATACCACAGTGACCTCAAAGGAAGGAGCTTTACCCTTGGTCTCCTTTGCTTCACCCCACTCTTAATGTATCATCCCTCTGTTCCTTTCTTCCGGCTCAGCTTTCTATTTTCACATGCATTAGCCAAATTACCTGATGAATTACAGCTGGAAAGAATTTGATTCTTTCAGCATGTGTGGCTATTAATCTCCCCAGACACTGGAGCTTCCTGGAGATAATGCCCGGAGTGAGAGAGGACTAGAATGCAAGAGTTCCAAACATCTTTCGAGCCAGACATAGGGGTGTCTGAGAGAAGGGGAAGGTTTGTACTCCATTTCGGATAAAGAGGAGATGGTAGACGGATACATCACAGGGTCCAGCACCTGGCCAGGCGCATGGAAGGGGAGGCTGATTTCTTGTAAATTCCCTCCTGTGCTGAGGCAGCTGCCAAGCCTGCTACTACCATCACCTAGCGCGTCATCATGGCTCCTGACATTAATGGCCTCTGTCTTCATTCAGCCTGAAAGTCTTGCCCTACAGACTCCCAATGTGACTTTGTAAAGGAGGTTTTGAAACAAAAACAAAAACAAAACAAAACAAAACAAAACAAAAAAAAAAAAAAAAAAAAAAAAAAAAACTCTTCCCCCAAGTTCCCTTAAAGAATTTCAACAAATTCTTAATGTTCTTAAGGGGGAGGAATCTTTTCTTTTGTCACGGTTTTAGTATTGATGTTCACAAACTAGAGCCTGGGTGTTGAGATAGGGTGCTGCAGGCTGCGTCCCCAGCACTTGGCCGCCCGCATGGCTAGCTTATGCCCCGAAATAATTACATGGAAACTGTATTCTTTTAAACACTGCCTGGCCCATTAGTTCCAGCCTCTTATTGGCTAGCTCTTACATATTGACCTAACCCATTTCTAATAATCTGTGTAGCCCACGAGCTGGCTTACCAGGAATGATCTTAACCTGCGTCTGCCTGGAGTGGGAGAATCATGGCGACTCACTGACTCAGCTTCTTTCTCCCAGCATTCTGTTCTGTTTACTCCGCCTACCTAATTTTCTGTCCTATTAAAGGGCCAGGGCAGTCTCTGTATTTAACCAATGAAATTAACACAAAACAGAAGACTCTCCCCCCATCACCTGGGGGCAAACTCTGCCCTGTTTGTGGACATCCTGTAGAATGAATTTTTTTTTTTTTTTTTTTTTTTTTTTTGGTTTTTCGAGACAGGGTTTCTCTGTGGTTTTGGAGCCTGTCCTGGAACTAGCTCTTGTAGACCAGGCTGGTCTCGAACTCATAGAGATCCGCCTGCCTCTGCCTCCCGAGTGCTGGCATTAAAGGCATGCACCACCACCGCCTGGCTTAGAATGAATTTTCTTTTCCTTTTTATTTTCTTTTGTTTTGTTTTTTCAAGACAGGCTTTCTCTGTGTAACATTGCTGGCAGTCCTAGAACTAGCTCTGTAGATCGGGCTGTGTTGTAGGAAATCGTACAGCCAGCCAATCGCCTTTAAGTTAATTGCCCACTGGGGCGTGGCCTCTTACATGATTTAAGCCCTTGTAAAGCACGCATCTGCTCTCTTTTCCAGCTGCGGGATTCGGTTTTGTTCTCCATTCCAGCAGAAAATTCTGATTTGTGAGTCTAACCCTAAATAAATAACCATCTATTATTCTCAATTCTGAGCTAAAGTGGGATTCCTTTTAAGCATCCATCTTTAAGGCTGGCCTCAAACCCCCAAGTGCTGGAATTAAAGGCATGCGCCACCACCACCCAGCCTATGAATTTTCAACTCTCAAATGGTTGAAAACATTTTAAGGAGGGGTTCGTGACTCAAATTTGTACGAAACTCATGTATTTTATCAAAAAGTTTAGTGATGCCTAGCCATGGTCATTAGCCTCCGTATTGTCTGTGTCTGCTCTCACACAGTGGCGAGAACACTTCCCAGGAGGACGCATGCCCATAAAGCCTCATTTCTTGTCTGGCCTTTTACAGAAAAGTCTGCCAAGTCAAGTCTAGGTGGACTGGTTCTGTCTACTTCTACCCTCATCTCAGGTGTCCCCCACCCTCCACAGAAGCTCCAGCCACAGGGTCCTTCCTCAGATGGTCACAGCAGCGTCACTTCCAAGGTACCAGAATTAACATTGGTTTTGCCTGAAATTTTCTACTCCTGATCCCTACTGGCTGATTTCTTTCTTGCCAGGACTCAGTTCTAAAAAAACAAATCTTCCAGGAGTCTTTCTCTGGGCAGTCCCTAAAGCCTACCCTGCATTTGCTATTGAACTCCAGTGGTCTTCCTCTAGCTAAGCACACACAGATAGCATTTGAGTAAATAGCCACTTTTAAGCTGTTGAAAAGAAAACAATTTTAGTGTGTGTGTGTGTGTGTGTGTGTGTGTGTGTGAGAGAGAGAGAGAGAGAGAGAGAGAGAGAGAGAGAGAGAGAGAGAGAGAATTAGCTATTAGGTTATATGATTATGTGTGTGAAGGTCAGAGGTCAATGCCAGGCGTTTTCAATTGCTCTCCTCCTTGTTTTTTGAGACAGGTTCTCTCTGAACCTAGATTCAACTGGGCTCCAACAATCCTTCTGTCTCCTCTACCTCTTCAGCATTAGAGTTCCAGATGTGAACCACGCTCCCCACACTAGGAATCCAGGTGTCCACCACTCTCTCCAGCACTAGGATTCCTAGAGTGCACCACCCTCCCCAGCACTAGGAATTCAGGTGTGCACCACCCTCCCCAGCACTAGGATTCCAGGTGTGCACCACCCTCCGCAGCACTAGGAATCCAGGTGTGCACCACCCTCCCCACACTAGGACTGCAGGTGTGCACCACCCTCCCCGCACTAGGACTGCAGGCGTGCACCACCCTCCACAGCACTAGGAATCCAGGCGTGCACTACCCTGATCTGTTTTGACTTGGATGCTGTGGTTCCACCCTTTAGTCCTTACGCTGGCACAGAAATCCCCACTGAATCATCTCCCTCAACCCCAACTTTAACTTTTTAACAAAATAAGATCCATAAAATATCTTCTCAATATGATCTCTAAAAGTGATTAGTGAGTAAATTTTGGAAATTACAGGAGATTATAAAGAAGGAAAAAAATTAGATGACTATAGAAAATCTATCAATGTGTGTGTGGGTTCAACAAAAATGTGCCCTAAGGTAATCCCCGTGTAGCCCAAGCTGGTCTCTAACACATGGTCCTCCAGCCTTAGCCTCCCCAGTGGGAAAATTACTGTCTTTTAAGTAGGGAAAAATAGCTCAGCCAACTTCAAGAATTTACTAGAACCTTGATCTTTGGCTTCCTGGCCTCGAGAACCATGAGCGACCGTTTCTGTTTTGCACACACTGTCTCAGCTCTAGTTTGTTACAGCAGCCCAAACAGATTCAGATACAAGGCAACAGTGAGCACTTCCTCTCTGGGTTCCCTTTACCTGTGACAAGTTGTGTATTCTGACATGAGATGACCTGGAGGCCACTCAGAATCTTAGCTGAACAAGTGTGGTTCACAAGCAAAGCTGTGTGGCGCGCGCATTCCCTTTGCACATAGAATGTAGCCCTCGGGTGAACTGTTCTCTTTATTTCTTCTTGAAAGGATGCTTTTTTTTTTTCTGGCGAAGGAGTTTGCCTCAACCAGAAAAAGAAACTCAAAATCATGAGAAAGTTCCAAAGTTTCATCCAACTAACTATAAATACTCATTATTACTTCAAGTTCCTTCTTAATAATATGTGGCATTCTTTGTCGAAAGATAGGAACTGTAAAACAGGGAGGAGGCCCGGGGGTATTTGATTTCAGCTTCTTTTCCCAGAAAGCCCTTCAAGGGCCATCCCTCTGCCCTGTGTTGAATCCAGTGGCGACAAAGACTGCCAGAGAAGAACTGAGCATCACTTGCCGTTCCTGCACATCGGTCCAGCACAAGATACAAAGCCACTGGCAGAACAAGAATCGAATTCCTTCTCATTGCTTACTTGTTTTCATTTTAAATTCTAGCATCGTTCTGATGGACTTTGGGGGAGTCCACAGCTCTGAAATGCTCTGTCCAGAGAAAGGTGAATCTTTCTCTGGACAGATGAATGGAACACTTTGGTCTGGCATGATCACATGCCCACCCGTCCCCAGGAACTGCTGAGTCAGGAGAGAACGCCACAGGGTCTGCTGAATGCTTGTCCGTCTGTACAAAAATCTAGATGGCAGTGAGGCTCTCTCTCCAGCTCCCGAGAGGTGTGGATGACTTACACGGGCTCCGCCGCTTGGAACATGTTCGGTGATGAAGATTATAAAGGAAGGCTCCCTTGGGGCTTTTCTAAAGTCCATGTTTCTCCACGCTTACACCCTGTGTGTCCTCGGTTGCCCTAATGGTCTACATCTGTACAGTTTCCCGTCGTCACAAGAGCTTTAAATGCAAGAATTGTGCACACTGGACCTCATATATGGTAATCAGAAAACAAAAGCTGGCCTTTTAATCATTGATATTTTATGACTGTGTCATAAAGTGACGGATGTACTACATTCTAGAGTTAGAGCATTTAGACACTTAAGGCTTACCTTTCTTAGGCTCAAAGCCATTAGTCCACTGAACTCAGTGTCCTACCTGTCCCGCACACACTCACTCTTACTTATGTGCACATATACAACCCAAGTATACAACACACACTTCTCTGTAACTCTGCTTTTCCCCCAGTTTCCAAAGCAAGTCTGGAGGTCAGCATGGTTCCTTCCTCTGCCTCCCCATAGGCCCTTAGCAGCCAGCATCTGCAAGCAGACAATCTCTTGAAAATTTTGACATTCATATTCTTCTCTCCCTATGCACTAGTGTTCCACCGAGCCCCACCCCCCGCCCTCCACCCTTTCATAAAGGGACAGATCTGTCCTCCCATGGTCTTTGCATCCAAGCTCACACGGTGTTTGGCACCTAGCGGGACTTCTATGTTGTATATTTTACTCCATACTCTTGTTTGATTTACAAGAGCACATGGCTGCCCAGGTATAGTGTGAATAGTGAGCAACCAGTGGAATGCAGATGGGGACTCAAATATGCATCCCTCACAGCATAGCGAAATGTCAGGAATCTCCCCCTGGCAGAATGGATTAAGTTTCTGAGCTAAGGAATTGCATTTCCGGCAATGCATCCTCTCAGATGAGAAGTATCCCTCCAGTTCATACCAGCATCCTTTGCCAAGTCGTGAGACTGTGGGAGAACAAAGCACAGCCGGGTTTCATAGGTGTCCGGAGAGTGAAATGTCTAGCATAAGACACTTGCCACGAGGGAGCCAAAAAAGGAGAGCACGTCAATGAGTGTAACTTAGGCATTTAGACCGCGGCTTTATAACACCAGATATAGCACACGAAATAAAAGCCAGTAATTCCCATTTGAGGAAGAAATCGGAGAAGCTGTGCTTCCTCTCTGGGCTACGATCCTGTCACTCGGCATTTATTTGGAGGGATGGTTCTTATTCTAGGTGTGAACTTAATAAACCCCTATGTTAGATTTCCTGAGATTTTTTTTAAGTGAATATGGATGTGTTCCCCACATCTTCCCTATTCCTCCGGAAAGGACATTTTTCTGTGATGTCAGGAGAGGGAACACAGGCCGCTGTGCGGTGTGTGAGGGTGGTTTCCAGGCTTGACGCAGGATGCAGGGAAGACTTCTCCTCACTGAGATAAGGGAGCTGCCGGATCCACCCTGTGATTTATCACCTGAGTCGACGCAGGACAAAGCAAGAACTATTAAGACAATCTTGGCCAGAAACCGTTCAACTTCTCATTTCAGAGATTGCTCAAAACCGAGTGAATCATCTATTTCCGAAAAATGATGTTGATCAGTAAACATTGCTGCAAGTCATTGAGTCTTTCTCTGTATGTGCTTATGTCTCTCTGTCTCTGTCTCTCTCTGTCTCTCTCTCTCTGTCTCTCATTTCTCATCTTTCTTGTCTCCCTTCTTCTGTTTTCATCCGCCCTTCTCTCCCTTCTCTTCATTGCCTTTCTTCTCACCTAAACTTATCTGCTTGAACAACTGTCATGGAGTAACTCGGAAATGGTCTCCACAGGCTGCCGCTTGAGCAGTTTGCTTCCGAGCTGGTGGCTATTTTGAAGGCTGCAACCTGACTATGTGAGGCAGATTATTAGCAGGGGTGAACCTATAAAGGTCATGCCCACCCCTTATTCAGGCCCATTCCTTTTTGCTCCCTAGGCCACATCCACATGAACTTCCCTCTGCCACACACTCCTCCCATTGTGGGCTAAGCCATTTCCGACATGTTTTCCCCACTGTGAGGGACTGAAAGTTCTGAAACCGTGAGCCAAGATAAAGCCTTCCTCCCTTAGAGTACTGTTGTCATTTCTTCATCAGAGCCCAGGAAACAATGGTACAGAATACTGGTGTTGGAGAGGTGGCGTCACCCCTGTCGTAAGCCTGACTGTGTGGCTTTGGAGACTGGAGCTAGAGATGTCCCTCAATGCTATAAGCTCCAGGCCATGGGCAATTTCGATCACAGTGTCAAAGACCAGAATGCCACTTGTGTTCTTGAGGTTTCAGGTGGAAACAGAGCATCCAGCAGCAGCTGAGCTAGAGTTCATTCCGGTTTTATTCTGGCAAAGAATTTGGCCAGGGCTTTCCTGTGTCCTGAAATCTAAGTGAGGATGTGTTCGAAAGTAATGGGCTAATTTATTTGGTACAGGAAATTCCATCACAGTGTGGGATACGGGTGGCATGGTCATTGCTCACTGTTTGATTTATAGAGAGAATAGGGAGCAAAAGGCAAAGCCCAAGAATGTGAAAAACACGTTGTTTTGGCAAGGAAATGAGCGTGAACTCAGTTAAAACTGTGTGCAAGGGAGTCACGGCCACTAAAGAGATGAGGACCACCGAAGACAGTCTGTACTCGCAGTAGGACAATAGCACAATCCCTCGAGAATCAGACCCTACCATCGAAGGCTGCAGGTATAAAAATAAAAACTCTCTGGGCTCTTCTGGCCCCTCTCTCTTTAGCTGCCCCTCACTGTACACACAGCCCCGCCACCTTTCTGTGTTCACCCACCTCCTCTTTATACAGGTACCACAGCCACACTGGGTTAAGATCATTCTGACAGCTTCATTTCAACTTCATATCACTTTGAGATCCATCATGTGACAATACCTTGGGGTGGTAGGGGGTTGAAGGTGTAATTCAACATATTGGGAAGAGGTGATGACATAGCTCAGTCTACAGCACCCTTCCAACTGACTTTGCTTCATTTCTTTTCTTATTTCGTTCCAGTTTTTATTTATTCAATAAATACTTGTTGCATACTCACCATGGGCCAGACACTACAAAGAAGAATGAAACAGTAACTCTACATTCTGTACACATACACACACACATACACACGCACACGTGCACACACACGCACGCACACGCACACACACATGCACACACACACGCACACGCACACACACACACTTGCAAAAGTCTATGTCATGACTCCTCTGGCATCCTCTAATATTGAGACTGATACTGGTTCTTGTCACATTACAGTTAGTGAACACATACCTTACTTCCAGGGTAAACACCATGACAGTCTGGGGGCAGTGGGGACAGAAGATAGCAGTTAGACCCTGGTGTTGCTTTTGGTGTTTTTCAATAAGTGAGTCTTACTTGTAGAAAATGGGAGAAACAACAACAGAGACCAGTTCGTACCGTTCATCCCCCGCTGATTCTATCCAGAAGGTATTATGAAGAGGAGTGGGGACTCTGTAACTCTGGGTGGGAACAAGCTTTCCCATGTGAGAAGTAGAAGGTAGAAACAAATCACGAGAAATCTGGTACTTTAAAACACTTGCCCATGGGGTTGGGGGAGAAAGCAAGAGAGGAAGTAAGGGGAAGAGGAGGGAGGAAAGAGATGAGTCAGTGGAGAAAAGGAAGGAGTTGGAGGGGAGGAGGAGAACGGGAAGGGAGGAGAGGGGAGGAGAGAAGAGGAACTTTGCAGAGACACAGTACCACCTTCTGGGCTGCTGTGATGCTGCACCTAGGTAAGCGAACCCTGAAGATGGCCAGGCTGGTTCAACGTGGAATGGGGAACATAAATCTTTATTTATTTTTTGTTAGTTCTGGAGGCTCAGTCTAGGGCCAGTTACAGTCTAGGAACATTATTTATCACTGAATTATACCCCCAGCTACCTTTTCACGTTTCCTTTTAAAGCTGAGGTTTAAAGCTCACCCTGCAGGTCTGTCCTAGGAGAGGCTACTTAGTCAGACTTTACGCATATGTAAGCACCTAGCCAGGCTTACACCCCTTTAACTCGAATGCTATTAATCAAACAACCTGCTCATGACCTGACCAAGTCTCCTTTCCGGGTGAGACTTGTGGCCTGTGGGGAAAACTCTGGGCATTGCAGAGTTTATTAAACTCAAGGCCCTGTAGAGCCTGGAATCCGCATGGGAAGTGTGCGGCATCCTCCTCTTCTCAGATCTCGGAGACCGGAAATGAAAAGCATACCGAGACAAATAGGAATTTTAAAAAGTGCAAATCAACAGATAAAGTGTGACCAAAAATGGTGCAGACAGGACGAGAGAAAGTTGTGTAGATGTTGGGGCAAAATGATGAGGTTTGGATGGCATCTGTGAAGAGAGGCACAGTGCCGGAAACACAAAACACACAGGGGCAGAAAAAAATGCTAATGCTTTTCTCAGGAAGAAACGAAACGTGCTTGAGGGGCCATCAGGAAGAGCGATTTAATTCGAGTTGGACTTTTCCAGAGAGGAGTTTGAGATAAGGGAGGAAAGGGAAGTTGAGACGTGGGCAGACAATTCAATAAATGCAGAGCTAAGGAGTTGGAGTTTACATTTATACACAGCTGAAAAGCAGTTAAGATTCTGGGAAAGAAAGCAGAACAGTAGTGAACTGTGTTCTAGGCTGGCTTACCTGCCAATTACAAGCAAGATAAAGTGACTGAAAGATAGGGGAAAAAACCCAAATCTATAGAAATTAAAAGGGGGATTTGAGGCCACACATGAATAATTAAAATCAGAAAAGAAATCTGGCTCTTTGATGCATGTCTGTATTGATGAATATACTAACAAAATATTTCTTAATATTAAGCCAAGGGAGTACCTCTAGATGAGGAAGGGAAAGAAGGGGGTGGGGTGGGACACACTGCCAGAAAAGTATTCAGACTCAAAGCCTGGGAAGACAAGGGCAGTAGGTTAAAGACCGCAGTGATTTCAAGACTTGGTTAAATACCATAATATATTGGAAATAATTGATAAATAACATCCAACTGATTGGTTTATTCAACTTTCAGGCAGAAGAAAGGATGGGCAGTAAGACACGTAGACTGGATTTCCCTTCTCAGCAGAGTAAGAATTTGTGTGACAACCTTACATAAACAGCCTGCTGTGTCCAATGTGCAAGTTGGGAGGCCTGAGCTTTGCAAGCCCACAGAGGTGCATCTCCGAGCGCACTGTCCATCCCTAACACATTTTTCCTTCTAAGGCTGGATCACTGCGTTCATGCTAGACCCAGTGTCTTTCTATAAATGAGGATGCAAACTTTACACACATTACTGGGAGTGCCCTAAGAATTAAAGCACCAAACAGGATGACCATGCCTGTCTCCCTGGCTGGGTTCACAGAGCAGGGCAGTACAGTGTGTTCTGTGCTGGACGTGGTGAGGCAAGGATACTTTTTGTTAGATGCTCAAGTAAACAAGGTCCCTTTGGTCCTGTACTTACACTTGATTGTACTGATACCAAGTGGGACCCATGTTTTACGCTACTTCCTCTCCTTCAATTCTCATCGTTCTGAGAAAAGCACCTTAAAGAATGATCAATTTATTTTGACTCCCAGTTTGAAGATGTCATCCATCATGGCAGAGAAGGATGTGGCAGGAGTGTGAATTAGAAGTTCAGCGTATGTTTCCCCGAGGCAAACACTCTGACTGATATACAAAGTGGTCCGTTTCTAGGCATTTCTAAATCCAGTCAATTCAACGATGGAGATTGCCTCTCCCACTCCCTTATAGAAGTTTCTCTTTTTGTTCTCATTCTAATTCAAACCTACCACTGACTTTGCAAAATACCTGATAAACATTCAATGCATGCTTGGTAAATAATAACCTTTAAATGTCCAGCTATGTCAACAGGTATATTAAACCTTCATCTCAGCTTCTCAGCATTTGAAGACTGACCAATCCACCACATCAGTTAGGGATGCTTTGGGCAGCAAGTAACAGAAAAGCTCTCACACAAAAATCTAAACCAATGGAAACAGGAGGCCCTGGGCTCACATGGCTGCTCAGTGACATGTCTGGAGAGCACATCCCATGCCATCTTCTCATATCCATAATGTGAGCAGGCACCTTCATCCTTGTATTAGTTTCCCCCGGTGACAGCATGCCTGTTTCACCAGCACCATCATGGGTATGAGCCAGGTGGGAGAAAGAAGAAGGGATAAGAAAAATTGTCTATAGGGTCTGTATGCCTATAGGGTCTATATATCGATAGGGTCTATATATCGATAGGGTCTATATGCCTATAGGGTCTGTATGCCTACAAGGTCTGTGTGCCTATAGGGTCTGTATGTCTATAGGGTCTGTATGTCTATAGGGTCTTTATTTCTATAGGGTCTATATATCGATAGGGTCTATATGCCTATAGGGTCTGTATGCCTACAAGGTCTGTGTGCCTATAGGGTCTGTATGTCTATAGGGTCTTATGTCTATAGGGTGGGTCTCTCTTATGTAAGGAAGGAAAGAAAGGACTTTTCCAGAAACATCCCTAAGCATATTCCTATGTTGTCCTGTTGGCTAAAACTGGACCAAAAAAGTCATTCCTAAACCAATTCCTTACTTTTTGAATAGCATATAATTCACTGTAACTAAAATTGGTGAATTGGTGTAGAATAATGAGTCGTTCTCAGGAACCAACAGTATATCCTAATCCCTGAAACCAAAAAAAAAAAAAAAAAAACAAGCAAATGTGATCCTGTTGACAGGGAAAGCAGAGGGATGGATGTGGGCTAATAATGGAAAATGCCGTTCACCATATACATTTGGGTGAGCAAGGATTTGTATGGCTGTAGTCAAGGTCGTTAAGTCATGTGTAGACCTTACTAGTGGACTCTAGACATGATCTGTTTTGCTGTACAAGATTGTTACCTATCCACTGTGAATGCAGACAAGGATAGAGCTGGAGATAAGAGCTCAGTGCTTACTTAGCAAGCATAAGGTTCAAATCCCAGCATCACGCACAGAAAGAGGGGGGAGGGGAGAGGGAGGGGAGAGGGGGGAGAGGGAGAGCAGAAACGACTGTGCAAGATATCTGGGTGATTTGATGAGTCCACTAATACCTGCCGTCTTCATTTCTCCTATGTTCTATGCTTGGCTCTCCAGAGAAATTTGAATACCTTTAGGGCTTTGGTCATGTCTTATCCCTACCTACAACAACAAAAAAAGGTAAAAGAGCAATTGGCATGATCTCAATAAATTTATGTTTTTAAATAGGTTCTAGCTACGGATGACTTAAACAGGACGTTACAAATGTAACCATTCTAGTTCTGAGAGAGAAACACCTTGGGAATCCACTTGTATGGCATGACTGACATTGAACAGCTTGACTGTTTATCCTCCACAGAAGAACTGCAAAGGGTCAATAAACATTTTTGAAGTATTCAACATCCTCAGCCATCAAGGAAGTGCAAATTAAAACTATCTGGACATTCCATCTCACCCTAGTCAGTCTGGCTATTATCAAGAAAACAAAGAGCCAGAAATATGCGGGTAAAGACATAAGGAAAGAGGATCCTTATTCACCATCACTGGAGGAGAAACTGGTGCAGTTACTAGGGGAATCAATGCGGAGGTCTCTCTAAAGCCATTAGAGCCAGCATATGACTGAGCCTTCCCACTCTTAGGCGTATAGGACTGCATCCCCTTATCCACCACAGAGACACTTGTGCATCCATGTGTATTGCAGCTTTATTTCTGACAGCTAGGGACCGAAGTCAGCCTAGATGGTCATCAACAGAAGAAGGGATAATGAAGATGTACATACACCCAGTGGAATCTATTCGTCAACGAAAAAATTAAATTATGAAATTTTCAGAGAGTTTGATGGAACTGAAAAAAAATATTCTATTATGTAAGGTAACCAAAGGCTCAAGAACTCAAACAGCACATGGTCTCTCTCACATGCAGAGCTTAGCTTCTAACTTTCATATATGTGTGTGTTCAAGTGGGAGTGAGTGGGTATAGAGGCGAGGGCGCTCAGAAGGTGTGGTAGATGGGGTAGTATTCAAAGGGGTGTGATATAAAAACAAGGAGGAGGAAACTGGATATAGAGGAGTTTAAATATGGATAAAAGAGCAGAGAGATGGAGAAGAGATGAAGGGACTCTGGCCAGCTCACGCAAGGCAAGCATGGCTCTGGCTGGCCCTTGCCCTTCTCCCCCATTGCTTCTGCCTTACTAAAAACCATTAGATTCCATCCCTAAAGTGACCTGGGTCTATTCCCTTATTTGGCCACTTCCTCCTCCTAAGGCTGACTACGAAGGTTCCATTGTCAAAGTATTGAAGTTCAGCAATCAAGAGCCTCCTTTGGCTCAACTAATTAACATGCCCAGTCAAAATTAAGTACCATATCCTAAAAGAGGGTTTCCCCCTTTACCTTTATAAACCATTTTCCTATTGCCACACCTGTGTCCTCTCTAGCCAGAGACAGTCCTTTGTCCCTCTCCCCACTGCCGGACAAATACGCTTGCCCTTCTCCCTTGTCCTCTGTCCCCTGTCTGTCTCTTATTCCCTGCCCTCTGTGTCTCTGGGTCAAATAAATCTCCTTTTGCTGAGAACTGGTCTTGGGAAGGTCCCTTTCAGGAAGAAGAAGGTTCATACAAAGAAAAAAATATTTGAAAATGCCATAGGGAAACATGTTACTTCATAATCTAATTTTAAAAATCAAATGTGTTGGGCGGTGGTGGCGCACGCCTTTAATCCCAGCACTCAGGAGGCAGAGGCAGGCAGATCTCTGTGAGTTTGAGACCAGCCTGGTCTACAAGAGCTAGTTCCAGGACAGGCTCCAAAACCATCGAGAAACCCTGTCTCAAAAAACCAAATAAATAAATAAATAAATAAACAAATAAATAAATAAAAATCAAATGTATGAAGGAAAAAATAATTTGAAAGAGGCACCCTATGTGAGTGGATAAATCTAGTTCCAGACATTATTGGCTAAGAAAGGAAAATTCCAGAGCCAGGGATAGCATATCTTTCTATTAACTTGTTAGTCAGGAAGGCCTGATGCTCCCAAAACAATGATGGCACCAACATTGGTTGCTCATTGGATCTAATGGTAAGACCCTGTTGCTGAAGATGCCTTAGACTTCATTTGCAGGACACAAAAATACCAAGCTGGAATTGAACCAGAAACATCTTTCCAGTTGGCTAGCTTTCATAATGCCAGAGGTACCATGTAGGCTTCTGGGGGAGAATTGTCCTCCCAAAGTCTTACTCAGCTATGGGCCTTGCATGCTACTCTACCAACTTGCTCACCAAGTTGAGCTCACCAGTGTGTTAGTGGTGTACTGTTATGGAAGTCGACAACCACTTTCTAATTGAGGTCCACATAATGGGGTAATTCAAGCTTGGTATGTAGGGATAAGTCCTGCCTCTTAGGGGGTGTGTTCGCCTCGGGCTAATGTTAGCCTATAAATTTGGCCAGCGTGCTCCCAGACGCTGCTTCTGCTTTCCTGGTCTCCGCTGGAACGGTGGTTCTGTAAGTCTATTTCTCCATTAAAGCTATATATATTTTTACAAAAAAGAAAAAGAGGGATAATGGGATAATAGATTTATAATTTTGAGTTAATGTTTTTAGACAAATATATTGGTATCGATTCTTGTATATTGATACAAAGTTAAATTATATTGACTATTGTATGCATGCAGGTTTCTACCTCTGTTTAAAACATTTTTATGG
>NW_026067987.1:4023622-4157490 GCF_014885135.2 Alexandromys fortis | reverse complement strand
ACATTGTTTACAGATGAAGATCATTGTCTTCATATATTGCACAGTTGTTTATTGTTTTAGTCTTTAAGTTAGATAGATATTGAGAATTATATAGATTAATAGTCATCTAAGTTTGTCATTTGTAATTAGACTAATCAGGTTCTTTAGATATATAGAGATTATACTCAGTATAGATAGATAATCTTCAACCTCTTTGGAGAGCTGTAGAATATGGCCTTTAATATAACTCAGAGTTTCGTGATAGTGAGACACAATTGCTCCTGGCAACACCGCTCTATTCCCGAGAGAACGTTGAGCACCAAAGACACTCCACTGGGAGCTTGTCTTCTTGGCAGAACTGGCCTTTGGGTTAAGAAAAGCCCATACCTCAACCACTGACAAAGATACAGAGCGTGCATCAATGGATACAACAGGACTGTCATATCCTGCCAAGACAGGGTAAGATAGTTTTGAAAAGTTCCTTGCCTTTAATAATGGTATGTCAGTTATGTTAGGCCTTAGCCAAAGTTGGTTGACTCAACATTGCAAACGAGACTTGGGTGATTGCTCAGGTAGTCAGTTGTCTTTGTCAATTGTTACACATTTGGATCGTTTGTTAAGTAATATTTATTGCCTTCTCGGATCTTTGATGGAGTTGAAGATTATATAATTGTAGTTACTCTCTACATTATTTAGATTCCTTGAGATAGAATGTTTCGCAAAACTTTTGATTCTCAATATTGTTTGTTATATTTATTATTTGTTATTATTGTATATAGTTGTATTTGGTTTAGTTCTGTCTTATTTAGACAAAATGGGGAGATGTAGGGGTAAGTCCTGCCTCTTAGGGGCGTGTTCACCTCGGGCTAATGTTAGCCTATAAATTTGGCGAGCATGCTCCCAGATGCTGCTTCTGCTTTCCTGGCCTCCGCGGGAATGGTGGTTCTGTAAGTCTATTTCTCCATTAAAGCTGTATATATTTTTACAATCTGTCTGCATTCGCTTACACCTTTACATTGGTATAATAAACCTGCTCAAAAGTCTGTGGCTGGGAAGATTTTAAACCATATTGGAGAAGCTATTACTACTGTTTTGCTAAATTGATATTTTATATCCATTGACCTGCCTTTTAAATATTTATTCTGATGCACACAGATTGGTTCTTTTTTTCAGCTATGGTTGGAGCAGAGGACTTTGTTATTGATGAGGGTTTTTTTGCGTTTTTGTTTTGTCTTCTTTGCTTGCTTTACTTTGCTTTTGCATCAGGCGGTAGTTACTGCCGAGACTCATGACTGGTCAAGAGTTCAGAAAAAGTTAATGTTAAATTCTCAGTCCTAAATGAGACATCTAGTCCCTGTCCCCTTGATGGCTCAGGGGACATTGTGAAAAAGGGAGCAAGCCTTGAAATGTCATAGCAGGAAGGGAGAAGGGGAGTTTGTGTGGAATCATGGAACCTTCTCTCTGGACTTGACAAGAGCAAATCATCATGGATACACAACAGTTAAAGTTGACAGACAAGAGCTGCAGGACTTCAGGGGTTGTCAACATTTCTGCATGGATGAAGCAGAGTTTGAACCACCGGGGTTCTGGTAGATCGACCCATTGACGAAGCAGAAGCCTTCTGATCCAATCCCTTCCCTAAAGCCACACCTCTGAGCACTGTTATTATGTCCAACAAGTCTTCAATACTTATACCTTGGGTTTCACAACCAACCCTTAGCAAAGACTTTTAAATAACTTTGCATTTTGGGAAGTTTTCCCAATACCAGGTAGCACCAATCTACACGAAGTTTCAAGCAGACCTGAGACTAGCTTTTAAAGAGCCTACCACCCACCTAGGTAGATCTTTTGTAACCCTCTGTTCTCCATAGATGGAAATCTTTAGTATCTTTCAAGTCTTGACCAATCGGCATGTTTCATTTCCATAAGACCCATATGAAAGTCTCTACATTTGGGACTCTCCCCCATCCCGCCAAAGATCATCATGGTAGCACATGAACCAGGTTTGTTATTCGGAGTTGTTAGCTAATGCTATGTGTTGCAAAGGAATGAGTTTGGGGGAGGGGGGTTGTTGATTGGTTTTGCTCTTTTTACTATTTATTCTTTTGGGGCAGCACCCTCAAACAAATAAATTACACACACACACTGAGGCTTATTATTACTTATAAATGCCCGTCCTTAGCTTGGCTTGTGTCTTGCCAGCTTTTCTAAACTTAAATTATCCCAATTACCTTTTGCTTCTGGGCTTTAATCTTTTTCTTACTTCTGTATATCTTTTACTTTCCCTCTTACTCTGTGACTGAGTGGCTCTGTGGCTGGTCCCTGACCTTCTCCTTTCCTTGTCCTATCTTGCTCCTCCTTTCCCTCATGTCTCTTTCTATTCATCCTCTCTGCCTGCCAGCCCAGCCTATCCTTTCTCCTTCCTTGTTATTGGCCATTCACGCTTTAGTAGACTGTCGGGTGTTTCAGACAGGCACAGTAACACAGTTTCGCAGAGTTAAACGAATGCAGCGTAAACAAAAGCCACACACCTGAAAACACTCTTCTCCAACAGAGGGTAGAATAGGGCCTTGTGTGTGTTAACCAAGCGCTCTGCTGCTGAGCCACGTCCCTGGTTCTGCTCAAAGCTTAATTGATTTGCAAGATCAAACAAAGAAGCAAATAAAAGAGGCATTTTACTCTATCAAACAAGACTACTCCCCAGCTTTCAAGTCTTTCAGTCTGGGCAGGGCATGTGACTGGAGGGTAGGGTGCTTGTGCTTGTACAAGGCTTGGGTTAACTCCCCAGGGGCGTGAAAACGTCACACACGGCCTTGTGCTCCCTTTGTCACCCTTTTTCATATTTGCTCTGCAAGGTGATGAAAAATGCTTGCGGAAAAAAGAACTGTCGGAGAAGGAAGAAAAACACCATGCGTGGAGAAGAGTCATGTAGTATGTCTCTCAGCCTTATTAATGCGCTTTCCTTTCTTCACATTTTATCACTGATACCGTCTCTCATGCTAAAATACTTGTTTTGTTTTCTCAGTGCTCTTAGGTAGAACCCACGTTGCTCTGCCCTGCTGCCCTGGCTGGAGAGAGACTTAGCCGTCTTCTCCCCAGCCTTCCCCAGATCATCACATGAGACTCTTGAAGTTCCAAGAAACACAGATGGAAATAATTGATAATAGCCATCTTAATTTCTGATGAACATTTTATTTATAGATGAGCCACAATTTTCAGCCCAATGTATATATGATTTATGCACGGCTTTCAGTCATGCTTTATCGAGACTATGGTTAGGAGCATCCCGCTAAATACCTAGGCACATTAAAGATGTTTAACTTCAGAATGTTTGCACGTAGATTGAAAAGCACGCACTGAGAATTTTGTGCCGGTTAATGTTATTCCTTGGAAACTACAGCTCCCAGACTTCCCTTCACCTGGGCGCGCTGGCGCGCCCAGGTGAAGACCATCACTCCCAGATAACCTTGCGCCCGCAGTTAAAAGCGAGCGCTCCACGAGGTTTCGCTCTCTTGCTCCCTTCCCCCCCCTTGTGTGTCTTGCACGTCCCGCCCTTATCGTGTTCCCCTCTCCCCATTAAACGCACCCACGTGGGAGCTGCGTGTCTGTCTCTTCCTTTGCGTGCCGTCTATCCCGTGTTTGTCCACACACCCACGCCGCCCCGCCGCCGTTTTAAAGGAATAATAGTTAAGCACTAGCAAAAGTCTATGAGTGATTTCTTAGTAATTGGGTATTTCCATAAAAAGAAAATGATCCCATCGTTCTGACAGATTAAAGCTGTGTGCTCATTTTTGAAGTGTCCGTTTCTTTGAATTCTAATGAGGTTGTACAGTTGTTCTGTGTTTGCTGCTGTGTCATTTTGCTCCTTCACCACTTGACTCATATTTGACTTCTGAACTCATGATCTGGTTCACTCGCTGAGAAACCACCAAGGGCTAAACATCCCTTTTCCTGGGGCTCAGACTCAAAGCAAAGTTTAGGACCCAAGGACCAGGCAGAACAGGCTCCCAGTTAGATGTCAAGTCTGGGTCACTCTTCATAGTCACTTGACTGATGTTGAAGGACAATCACACCTCTTGGTGACAGAGAGCCTTGGGAAACAAAATTGAATTGAAATTCTTGCAAGGAGTCCTCTGGGCCATCTCAAGTCTCCCGGGTAGTAATCAAGAGAGCAGCAACCTGCTCCCCCGAGACAAGGACTTGCAATAGGATCTCACTGGGAAATTTCAGGCACAGTGAACTCACTCTGCGTTAAGTTCAAGGCTGAAGCTCGAGAATGTGACAGCCTAGTTTACCCCTCACTGTCCTCGGGACCCCCTTTGTCACTGAATAGTCAATGTGTCCGATGGCCTTCTCGCTTTTGTCCTCTCTCCCTTCCTCCCTCCCTCCCTCTCTTCCTTCCTCCCTTCTTTTCTCCCTGCCTTCCTTTCTACCTTGGCTTTCTTACACCTTTAGTATTTTCTCCTCAGAAATGCCTGTGAACAGCACAGTGGTATTTCAGAGAACAAGGCAAACTGAGTGTGGCGATCCACGCCTGTTATTATAACAACGGGCCTTTTCTCAACACTGCACTGAAGTGAGCTCAGAGTCCCTAGCCAGAGGATGGCTGCCACAAGCTTGAGCCAATCTTGCTTCAGAAAGAAAGGCAGAGGTATGGAGAGAGGGAAGGAGGGAGAGAGGGAGGGAGGAAAAGAGGAGAAGATAAGGACTGTTTGAAGATGTACATAGACCACATATTCAGAAAATAGTGTACTAGGCCCCCCACGAGCCTCAGAAAAAGACTGTTTTGATACTTTTGTCTTCTACAACCTAGTTAGAAGAGAGATTCTCAAAAATGAATTACCAATTGTTTAAACTTTCAAATGCCCAAACAGGGAATGTTTCCTTGGAAGCTTAAGCAGCACTATGCATGCTTGTAGACCATGAGAGTGACAAAACCAAATCGCCTCCCTTTATCCTGAAATCTCGCTAAAACCCCAGAATCGAAGGCACTGTCTTCTACAAAGCCACGCACTCCACCGTCACACAGCTGACCTGAACTCCTTCACAGAGCGCTGGTCAGAATATAGCCCTGCCTCGCTCCCCTCCAGCCTCCGAAAGCAAAGGGGCTGCTCAGAACCAGAGAAGCCTCCAGGGAGAGAGGTACACATTAGTGGGCAAGTCCGTCCCCTCTCCATGCCCTGGCCCAGTCCTAGCCAGGGAAGTGCTGCAAAGACGGTCGGAGATGGATCCGGGCCCAGGTGCCTGTCCTAACCCTCAGTCCAAGGCTTGAAAACCTTCACGCAGGCCTTACAACTAGTAAACAACCCAGCACTACTAACTGGAATTTGTGGACTTCGTTTAGATGAAACTATACAATTCAGGATTAGAGGAGAATTTAAACTTCAGCTCTTGAGACTCTTTGTCGTCTAAGACATGACCCGCCCCTTCCTGGTCAAGACGCTTCTGTAGTGAAGACATTTCAACCTGATGAAATCTGCGCTGTCTGCTGACTGCCAAAGCCGTAAGCCAAGGGGCCAAGAACCACAGGGATTAGACCAATGTCTACAAGTAGATCTGGCTAGATTTCACCTGCTTCCCCTGCCCTTGGTCGGCCAAGGGACAAGCTACAGATGACTAGAGACTTTCCAAGCCCTACACTGGCAGCAACCTGTGTTTTGCAGCCCAGGTAACAAGGAAAAGCACCCTACAGTGCCTTCTGCGGAACCCTGTGGAGACAGATGCTAGAGACCAGGAAGCGCATGCCTTCCCAACTGTCTTGACAGTCTTTGTTCCAAGAAGGGCCTTTCAGGGTTAGTTGTGTGTAAGGTGAAAGCCAGGACACAAGCCAGCCACTTGGGACCTGTCTTTCCCTCTGTTTCTGATTTCTGGCCCAATTTACAATGGCGGTCAGAGGGGCGTCCCCTATTCATGTCCCCATTCCCTGCCACCCAACTAGAACAAAACCGCTCAGACATTTCAAGAACCACAGGTTGCAGAAAGGCCACGCTAGGAAGAGGTGCCAGGAAACATTAGCTGTCACCCTCGCTCACGTGATGTCGCCGCATGGTAACCCGAAACAAGCCCGTAATCTTAACACCCATCTTATCGTGACACAAGTTCAGGAACACAGAACTGGAAGTCCGAGAGCTGAGCTGCAAGAACAGGCTGTTCCGACCGTAGCTGAGAAATACCTTAGGGCAGGCAGGGCGCAGAGGAGGGTGGAGGACATTCCGTGATGCAAATATTTTTAAACTCCACAGATCTGCACACTGATAAAGCCACTGGGGGGAAAACACACCGAGAGATGGGAGAGCAAAAGTTAAGAGGAAAAGAAGGAAGAGGAGTGAAAAAGAACTATGTTGGAAGAAACCTAGGAAGGAAAAGGCTTGTTTGGCTCACAGGTCCCAGTCATATCTGAGGGAGGTCCGGGTACGAAATCAAGCAGGAGCAGAGGCAGGAACCATGAGGAGAGCAATTCATTGGCTTCCTTGGTTGCTTTTCATATACAGTCCAGGCCTGTCTTCTCGGGGGTGACAGCACCCACAGGGGTCCAACCACTCCATTAATTAGCAGTCTATAACCTACAGGGGCTGGAGAGATGGCTGAGCAGTTAAGAGCACTGGTTGCTCTTCCAGAGGTCCCCTGTTTGAGTCACAGCTCACAGGCTGTTTCACAGTTTCAGGAAATCCAGTGCCCTCTTTTTTTCTTCTTTTTCTTTTCTTTTTTTTTTCTTTAGTTTTTTGAAACCGGGTTTCTCTGTAGCTTTGGACCCTGTCCGGGAACTAGCTCTTGTACACCAGGCTGGACTCAAATTCACAGAGATCTGGCTGCCTCTGCCTCCCGAGTACTCGGATTAAAAGCGTGTGCCACCACTGCCCGGCCCCAGTGGCCTCTTTTGACTTATGTGTATACACATAGTGCACAGACATGCATGCAGATAAAATTAGACCCATTACAAAAAATAAATTTTTAAAAGGAGAAAACACCCCACAGGCACGCCTACCTGATCAAGGTCTTTCCTCAGTTGAGGTTCATTCTTCCCAGGGGCCTCTAATTTATGCAAAGTTGACAAAAACCAACAGGTAACCCAGGCCTTCTGTGTCCCTCCATCTACAGTGCCTCCTATATCCCAGCATCCACAGGGCCTCCTATATCCCTACATCTATAGCACCTCCTGTATCCCTGAATCCACAGGGCCTCAGGTATTTCTTCATCCCAGTCAAGGTGTACCACCTGCCAGCTAACACACCTCATGGAAGACAGTTATGGCCACAGATCCTCCACTGGGCCTATAGAGAGAGTTTAATTGTGTTCTTACAATAATAAGCAGCTCTTGCTTTCTCAAACTTGTAGATATGACCAGTCAGTGTAACAAAAAAAAATCCAGAATGCAAAAAAGCTCTGAATGCAGATGAAGGTGAGAGCTTAGACCCCTGCTCCCTGAGCATTTTTTAAACAGAGTTCATGAAGGTCTTTCTCAAAGAGAAGAAGTCGGGCTGGGTCTAGTAGTTTCCCATGTTTTGTTTGTCTGTTTTTCTTCTGTTTTTGAGTTGAGGTCTCATGTGCTCCTGCAGGCCTGGAACTCACAACGCAACTAAGGATGATGCTGAACGTTTGGTGACCCGGCCTCCAGCTCTCAGTGCCTGAATGACGCGTGTGCACTATCACACCTGGTTTATGAGGCGCTAAGATTGAACCCAGCGGTTCCTGCACACTAGGCAAGCACTTTTACCAACTGACATACGTTCTCCGCCCAGGGGTCTATTTTCTTCATTGGATTTTATTAGTTACTTGTCTGTGGTTTGGGTGCTATCCAAACCTTCGTAAAGAAATTCCGAGATGGCTACCACTGCCCGACAGCCCCTCGGTATTAACAGTCCCTGTGCATGGTATAGGCAGAGAAAGCATTTAAGTACAAAGTTATCTGAAGATCAAGCAGAATTCGGGTACGGTGGCACAGCCAACTCTGTCCAGATACGCACATCATTTCTGTGCTCAGTCGACAGTGGCTGCCGCAGAATTTGCACTTTAAGACCTCGTGCTGGCATAATTAAGGTAAATCCTGACCTAGAAACAGAGCAATTTGGGGACCTAGCCTACAGAGGACTTCAAGGAAAATTAAAAGAAAAGACAGTGTTCTTAGCAAGGAACGCAGGTGCCCTCAGGTATGTGATTATCTAACCCAGGAAAACTATGTGTAGCTAAACATCAGATAGGAAAGTAAAGTTGGTAGGGAAGTGGGGTAAATAAATTCTCAGCTAAAGAAATTAATATCTAACAGGCCTTGCCAAGGTTCATAGAAGATCAAAATCCCTGAAGGAAAGGAACGGAATGTAGTACTCATGGTGAATCAAATAGCTCCATGAAAAATGTTGGTCACCAAATTAACCAGAGACTCCTAGGATGAACTCAGGGCGGGAATGGTTTAGGCAGCCCACACGTCCCAGTCAGTGTCTGTCACTGAGAGGATGGCACGGCAGGAACTCAAGCAGGGACAGAGGAAGGAGTCCTGGGGCAACTGCTCACTTCCTTGCTCTCCTGAAGGATGAGCCTGACTAGTGAATAGGCCCCACCCTGAATCAGAGGTCAGCTTTTTTTAAAAAACAGATATAGTGGACACAATTACCCCAGACCAGTCAATGAAATAAAAAGATACATTGATTCGCTGATGAATAGGCTCACCATTCAGAAAAGGCTAGAGTGATCACAGTGTGTTGTGTTAAGACTTGGAAACATTCCTGGACACACCATTTCCCCCAGAATTCCAGTGTGCTTTTCTCCAGCAATCTATTAGGCCTGCGTCTTCAGAGCTCCCTAATGTTTTTCTCAGGAGGCAAATGTCACTTTATGGTCATTGGCAGTCTATTTTATATTTTATGTGTTTATTTATATGTTTGTATTGTTATCTTTTTTCAGTGATCTTTTCAGTTTCTATCACACAAAATGTTCTGTAAAATGAGATGTTGAACCCACTTCCCTTCTGATCTTCACTGATTAACCCTAGAAGTTTGCAACGGGCACCAGAACAGTCTGCTCAGTTCTTGGCACCATAATGCATTGAAAAATAAGACCCTGGATGAAATCTCTGCTCTCAGTTATTACTGAAAAGAAACCTTCTATGTGTAAAATTATGGGAAAAAAATCCAGTTCTACAGGGGAAAGGCCGCTTCCACCCACACTACACAGAACTCTCTCTCCTCCCAGTTTCTCGTGAGAGGTGGACGTGGTCCTGGTGGGTCAATTTCCCTTCTTTTTCAAGACTTTCCTCAAGGGGTGGCTTTATCAAGTGGCCCTCTTTCTTCATTTCAGTTCTGGGCTAAGCTTAGAATCAGGAAGTGCAGAATTTGAAGGCCATTTCTGCTTTATCTATGCTCAAATGATTTCCTGTACTAGGGAGGCTGAGAAGCCCTGATTATCCATAGCAGCCACGTCACTCCCTTACTAGGCCTCTTTGGTTCTCAGAATCTATTACCTTAGCATTCCAGATATTTCTTCAGATAGACTTGTTGTCTATGTGGTTTCTTCTTTATGAAATAAGAGATATTCAAAATGAAACTTAGAATATGCCACTCCAAAATATATTGCTTTGACGTAAGAATTATTTTGAGTGCAAGCAAGCATAGGAAGAGCTCATTGCCTTCCCCTGTTGACATCAAAAAAAGACCTAACTCTCTCTGTGAAGAGTCATTTCACCTCCCAAACCAGGAAGAGGGTGATGCTTATCGACAGCTAGGAATGTTCAGTGAGTCTGCGTAAACAGAACTCATGGAATAGCTAACTGGTCTACCACTAATTCCCCATAATTATCTTCCCACAGGTTACTGCCCATCCTCTTTCCTTCACTTGGCCATTCTTCTACAGTTTATCACCTGTTGTTAACATGGTTGGGCCCCTAAGTCTAAATACTTCTTTATGTCTTCCCGCCCTCTCTTCCTCCCTCTTTCTTTCCCTCCCCTGTTGAAATATGAGCGGCGGGGCTGCGTCCCCAACACCCCGGCCGCTTGGCTAGCTCATGCCCAAAATAACAACACACAAACTGTATTCATTTAAAGAACTGCTTGGCCCATGAACTCTAGCCCTTACAGGCTAATTCTCGCACCTGGACTAGCCCATTTCTAATTATGTGTGTAAGCACCCCAAGGTGCGCTTACCGGGAAGATTCTAGCCTACATCCATCTTCATCGCGTGTGCCTCAGAGAGCAGAGCTATCGCGTCTACCCGGGAGAGCTGAGCATGGCGTCTGTGCTCCAGCAGAGCTGTCGGGTCTCTCCGGAAGCAGAGCAGAGTCTGACCTCACTTCCTCTTCTGCCCAGAATCCTATTCTGTTTACTCCTCCCACCTATGTTTTAACCTATCAGGGCCAAGGAGTTTCTTTATTGCTTAACCAATGAAATCAACAGATTGATATATGACACTCCCACATCAGTCCCCTTTTCCTTCCTTCCTTCCTCTCTCTCTTTTTGCAGAATCCTCATGCATTTAAAATTTAATTCAAAATGTCTTTTCTTCTTAATCTGTCCTCTCTTGAGTTCATTTGTCTGGCTCAGCTGAAGATCTTAAGAAGACAAGACCCTAAAAAGACAAAAGAAAACTTTTCCTCCCTGCAAACAGGATGAAAAGCACGTTTGTCTACTGTGGACCACATTGGCGCCTCTCTGCTGTCGGCCTTGCGGGATTAACCCAGAAATGAGAGAAGTTGGGAAATGGCTCCACGGTCTTTGGAGATGCAGAGTAGAAGCCTGAGTGACAGCCCAGGGACTTGGCAATGCTTCTGGCCCAGGCTGGTATCTCCTCTCTCCGTGACCACATCTTCCTGCTAGAAGGCTTCGTTTGATGAGAGGAATTCACTGTTTTAATGCGTGTCATCCCAAAACACACAAATCCTCTTCCTGATCTGAAATTCCTACAAAATGCTTGTCTGGTTTTAATATTTGCTCCATGTAGTCTTTCTCTTACTGCATCGACTTATTGGTACTTGCACTCCCTCTTCTGTCTGAAACTATAAAGTATTCACTTTTTCTCATCCCATTCCCATTACACTGCAGAAATATTGTGGTTCATGCAAGAGTTATCAGGCAGGAGTGACGTAAACCCCAGCCTCTTAGCCACACCTTGGACAGGAGGCTCCAGAGGGAGAGCAATGTAGATCGCACTTACTAAATTCTCTGAGCACAGTCCATCTGCATGAAGGATGGGGCCGATTCCCATCTCTCTAAAGAGTAGTCTGGGGACTGTGGCTCCATCTCCCAGGATTCAGGTCTTCTCCTTCTGCCAAGCAGCTGGCATCTGGCAGCTGGCATGCGTTTTTGCATTGTCTGATGAGCCAGGACACCTGGCTGCAGTATTCTCGCTTGCTGGGTGTCTGGGATTTCCTCAAAAACCAGCAAAAATGAGTTAGCAACTAAAACTTGGTCTCGGCTTCTTTGTAATCAAGCATGTGGTTTATCCAGGGCCTACGATGGCTCATACAGTGATTCTGGTTTTTTTTTTTTTTTTATGCAATTCAGAATAGCAAAGATTTTTACAGTTTCTCCTTCTTTCTGAGACAATGAGCTTGGATCTGTAGCTATAAAAGCAATATTGACAAAGACCTAATATGAAAAACCCCTGGCCTTCAGAGAACTTTCACTCTGTGGAGAACGGAGGAATGAAACCCATTTTCAAGACATTGTTTAGGAAGCTCAAAAATGATGCTTCAATAAGTTTAAGTCCCATCCCCCCCCCCAAAAAAAGGAAAAAGGAGACTTGGGACACCTTAAGAGCTTTTAAAACATGGCAAGGAAATGATGCCGTCTATATGGTTGGCTCCCAAGCAGCTAAAATAGGACATAAAAAGTCTTGCATTGCCGCTAATACTCAAAAAGTCATTTCCAAGCTGTATATGCAAAGACAAAAGTAGGCATTTCCTGCAGCGAAGGGGAGGTGGATGAGCGTGTGAGTGTGCTGAGCAATCCCATCATCACTGCATGCTGCCGTTTAGGTGTCTGAGGTCATCTATCCAGGTCCTTGCTTCTTACAGCAATTCATAGTGAACAATATAGCCGAAGGCAGACATGGCCACACTCACGTTAGCATGCCGTGGTGGATGTTCTAGTGTATCCAAACACAACACAGTTCAAAGGTTCAGAGAAGTCTGACCTGAAGCAGCCTTTCCGTTCCTTATCACTTTGACAGTTGTACGAACTCCAGAGAAAGGGTTTTCTTCTCTAACTATTTCAAACTTTACCAGTCAGGGAGTTGGTCTTTCTCGAGATTAAAATGCACTAAATATATCTTGAGGAAAGGGTGCAGTGCCCTGTCAGCAAAGAGTCCAGAAGTGGGCTATCTCCCTTTATTTAGGACAGCAGAGGAAGGCGAGGGTGGGGGCAAGAGAAGGAGGGAGGTCAATAGTCTCAGCGGGGAGTCACAGCTCCAGGCAGCATTTTAGTGTCCCTTCTTCCGTGGGGACAGTAGAAACAGTATTGCTTCCACCCTGATGACAGAACTTGGCCTGAACACAGGCATTAACTCAGCCCAAATCCCAGCCAGTGGCCCCAGAAAATTAAAATTAGCCCCTTTAGTGCTTATCGCCACTAAGTGGAGGAGTGCATTCCCCCAAATGCCTAAAAATGAGCTCAAAAGAGACTTTCAAAGGATGTGACTTACTGAGCTTTTAGGATCAGACAAACGGTCCAAACATCCTGCAAAGACGGAACGGCCCTGACAAAGGCGCTCTTTCCTAGCTCAGTGATTCTCACGCACTCTGGTTTCTCAAGAATGATGTGTGAAAATCAGCTATCTCCTGCTTGGAATTTCAAGAAAATTTCTGTTCTTATTTCTCAGTGGCGGTCCTTGTGGTCTCACACATGAACATACAATGTGATACTGAGAACCGTGTGCCCCATGCAGGACCTGCTCCCACACGTGCAGCAGGCGGCTAGAGCTGCAGAGTTCCACAGCTCACAGGCTGTCACAATGATTACAGAAAATCAAGACTGCTTCCCACCCAGAGACCCAAAGCTCCCACACAGATACCAGCCAGCCTTAGAGTCCTCTGGGTCCCACCCAGCCTTAGAGTCCTCTGGGTCCCACCCAGCCTTAGAGTCCTCTGGGGAACAGGATTTGGCTCTTGCCTGCCACTCACTCCGAGCTGCAAGCGCTAGAATGAGATACTTCTTGTTTCATACATAAATTCAACTCCAGAAGCTCTTATTGAGAATAATGTTGCCTCTGTAACTCACCCTCGGTGGAGACAAAGGCCAGCTGCTAACGGTATGGGGGTGAGGAGCCTAAAATACTCCTCAGAATTAGCAATGACTTTTTCATTGTCCTCAGAAGACTTCCAGGTCCTTGGTGCTTGCGTATTTCTGGATGTCCTGCACATTCTATATCCAGTTCTACTGACAGAGCCCTTTTTGTTGTTAATATTTTTAGGAAGCAGGGAAACTTCATTTATGCCTCCGTTGTCCATCTAGGGGAAGGGAGGGTGATCTCAAGGTCTCTGGTAATCTAATATGTTATGATTCATTCACTTTATATAGACAGTCCTTAATATTCTGGTGAGTAATTTACAAAGCCTTCTGGGAGATTGTTGAGTCACACTGGAATTAAATGCAATTATGAGATTGGAATATAATGACATCTCCACGGGTAAGACTGGACTGAGGCCTGTGGAGGAGAAGTGGGAGGAGGTGTGGGATGAGAAAGCCATAATCAAACTCGTGGAGATGGCACCTCTTCAGACAACAGGCAAGTTTAGGCAAATTATCAACATGTGATGCACGGCCAGCTGCAATCGGAAATATGGTTCTTACCAGAACTGCCCACCATTCGTTTGGCAGAAGTCACAGAGTAGTGACGGCAATGGATTGCACTGCATAGGCTTTGGGGTGAATCATCAATGCCCGGGCGCAGTTCAGCTTGGCAGCCAGGACTAATGACATGAACTTTCCAGACCACTCACCAGATAGATGATGAATGCCAGAATATGTTCCAGAAGCCTCCTTTTAGTATCCACAATCAAAATATCCTAACACAGGCTCCTAAACCCTCACTGGGAGACCTGGATGGAGGGACTTGCCCTGGGAACATTTGAGGAGGAAATGTATCCACTTAAACAGCCACAGACAGCTTCAGGGGCCTCTAGCACAAGGATAATAGAACTCACAGGAGAGAATCAGGCACAGAGTGAAAAAGACTAAGAGTTTTGAGGTCTAATTTTAAAGGTCTGGAGTCTCAAAGCGCCCTCCTGCCACCTCTGGCCAGGCAGGAGTAGCCAGGTCTGTCTCCCAAGTCCTCTTGTGAGAGAAGGTAACTCTGAGCCAGAAGAATGTTGTCCTCCTTTAGCATGACCAAGGCAAACTTCCAAGGGGTCTGTGGAGGAAAGGGCTCTTTCCAGTAGCCTGGGCTGGCTTCCAAGACGTTAGGCTATCACAGCCTCCTAAAAACCGCTTAGTTAGGAGTTCGAGGCCTGGTATATTCTACAACAACATAGCACACGATTCCCAACCTCCACTTTCTGGAAAAGCATCAGGTAGGAGTGTGGAAATATATGTATCACTTTCTAAAGCAGGCTAGCAACAGCGCATTAAAATAAAGAGCCAGAACAATCAAAGAGGACACATCGTTCACAAATTGAAGTAAAATGGTCTATCCCTGAAGCTGACGTTTCCTTTCCAACATTCTGTTCTTTATCCCCAGGAGGAAAAACAATCCTTTTGAGATATTTTCTCACTAGTCTGGAACTCATAGCAATCCTCCTGCCCCAGCTTCCCAAGGGCTAGGATTGTAGATAGGTTTGTGTCACTAAACTAAAAGAATCATTCTTAAGTAGCTCTGCTTTTAGGTCTTCAATACCATTGAACTAACCAATGTTTGTCCCTGTATTTCTGGCTTTATCAACTTCAAATAACAAGTATAGCTTGCTACAATGAATGAGCTCTAACCCGACACCCTTTTCCTACCCTTCCACATCTGCTTTTCACCTTTCAGTTTTTTAGGTTGCATTATTATTTTAAGAGATTTACTAATTGAACGTATAGCTTTAAATAATACACATTAAGTATCCAGTTCTTGACTCCTCGGAGTTTGCCATGCGCAACCCATTTGTCGTCAATAAGACAGGGAAAGGTACATAGCCAGGAACCTCAGTCAGCCTCCGCTCTTCCCTCCCAACTCCGGCTGATCAATATCTAGCCTGAAGATAGAGATTCCTAATGACAGGAGCTACTGAAATCTCTTCTGCTGATACTCAGAATTCGTCATGGGCTAAGCTAATGTAGGTTATGGATCTCAGCTAGGAAAGAAAGAAAAAAGAAAGAAGGAAGGAAGGAAGCAGGGAGGGAAAGAAGGAAGGAAGGAAGGAAGGAAGCAGGGAGGGAAAGAAGGAAGGAAGGAAGGAAGGAAGGAAGGAAGGAAGGAAGGAAGGAAGGAAGGAAGGAAGGAAATCAACAAAGGAAAGAGAAAAGAGAGGAAGTGAAAGCTAGAAACCAATATAGCCCAATGTCATCACTTGCTCTTTAAAAGGTCACTTGAAATTTCACAGTATTTGTACATGAAAAAAAAATATACCTGAAGTCCTAGGAAAACTCATGATGCGTAATAGTACCACCACCACCACGGCAAACCCCTGCCTCACACTATGCAACCAGAGCAGCGTAAAGATCTCATTCCCTTCCACAAGCCCATTGAATCCCTGCTGTGTGCCAGGCATCATGCAATAAATTCAGAGTTCAGAAGGAAGGAACAGAGCTGAGGCCTTCAGGAGTCCAGGCAGCTGTGGAATCAGGCAGCTAAGAGTCCCAGTGAGTGAGGTGAGGGGAGAACTGGAGGAGGCATCTGGGTTGCACAGCTGCTGTACAGGCCTCTCACTCGGGAGAAATGGAGCCAATGAGAGAGCCAGCAAGGAGAGAGACCTGGAAAGGAGAATGTCTACCAGAACCACACGTGCTTCCCTGCTTCTGGAGCACAACCAGCAGGGGCGAAGGGGTCAGAAGTCCTGAGCTTCAAAGGTTGAGGTTCAAATCCCTCCTGTGCCCCTTGCCTTCGGTGTAACCCTGAGGCTGCTCCTGAACTTCTGTCAACCTCAGTGTTTTGTTCAGGGGATGTGCGAATCGGGCGTTAGACTGACTTTTACTAGTAGGAAAAGCTATACTTCTAAGGGAACGAGGATAAGACAAGTAATGGACACCTCCAGACATATGTCAAACTGATGATCAATTTATTGCTCCTTTGAGATGTCTGGGCTTGACAGTGGGAAAGGATCAAACTAGGTTTTGTGCTCCTAGTTTTCTCTAAAAAGCAACCACTGCTTTGCTTTCCTCTCTTCTTACCAGACATGTTTAGTGAGACCTGTCACGCAGGACACTTACAAGCTCCTCACAACCATCCCTTCCTGATATTGATGGGGTCAGCCAAGCTTCAGTCAGTTTGCCAGTGGCTAGGGGGTTAAGGCGACCATCTCCACAGCTTCATCGGGGTAAAAATGATGAGGGTTGGGGCTGACCTCTTCATGTTTGCTGTGGTTGTTGTTGTTGACGGTGGTGGTTGTATATGTGTGTGTGCGTGCGCACATGTATGTGGCGGGTGTTATACGGCACCATGTATGTCAGGCTTTTACACCGATGTTGGGGATCTGAACTCAGTTGTTCATGCTTGGACAGCAAGCCAGCTTCCTGGTCCCCAGCTTTGTAGGCCTTCGTTTTTGTTTTGCCATTTATTTGTAAATGAAAATCTCTGATTTGGGCAGCTTTTCAAGAATCCAGTCAAACAATGACATCTATGTAGCCAGGACATGAGGACCAGGGAGACTGCCAGCTTTTTAGCTTTGCTGCGTCTCCTCCTTAGAAACCTTGTTCTCATTCCACATTAAAAACTGCATTTTTTTTTTTTATTCACAAGCCGGTAAAAATACCAGCTAGTGAAGGCCAGTAAGAGTTAGTCTCCTGGCAAGTCAAGGCATAGCTGAACACATGCTAGGATTTCTGTCTGCTGCATCCCATGAGTGAGTCTCTATTGTCCGGCATTGGCCGCAGCTGCTTCTCCATAGGGGGGAGTCAGTGCTTAATGGTGATGGTTTTTATTTCAGTGAAGAAGTCAAATGAGTCTTTGGCTCCTTCTCTTCCGATTCCAGAGCTCTTCATCCCGCCAAAGGGCAGGTTCAGCTCCCTGATGAGCCAGCAGTTGGTCCAGACCAAACCTGACTGGAGCTTCTTAGCCACCCGGTGGATGCGCCCCACATTGCTTGACCACACTGTAGCTGCCAGCCCATACTTAACGCTGTTGGCTCTTTTAATCACCTCCTCTTCACTGTCAAAAGGGACAACACACGTCACTGGACCAAATATCTCTTCCTTCATGCAGCAAGACTCATCCTTAACATCTGTTATCACCGTGGGCAGCATGAAGTAGCCTGCTTGGTTCCTGGGGGGAAGACTCAGCTGGTCCACACCCTCACCACACAGAATCTGGGCCCCTTCTGCACGAGCTTTCATCACGTAGCTTCTGACCTGAGGATATAAAGAAAACCATAATTACAAGCCTCTTGACATTTGACATGTCAGCAGAAAAATCAGTATTCTCTAACGATCGAAAAGCAATCCAAGGTCAGTGCTTAGGGAGCTAGGGTTATGTCATTACTCGGGTGCAAAGCCTAAAGGCAGAGGAGTTCCCCCAAACTTGAATATTTAGCCCTCATGCAAATGGCAGGGAGATTATCTCATGCCTAAATATCAGGCACTAATATAAGTAATATTATGTATTGTCACTTATTTTTTTCTATATTCTATCAGCTATTTTTATCTCCAATTTGTGCCTCAGGAAGTATATTGGGTTCATGCAGCTAGTAAACAATAAACAATAAGCTTAAGCCATACTCAGACATACCCTGTAGTTAGGGACAGAACTCTGTGTGTATGTGTGTTTGGATGGATAGGTGGGTGTGTGTGTTTGCAGGTGATAGAGGTGTGATCATTGTAAGAAGTTGGAAATTCCCTATAACGGGGTTGACAGTGCTCTTACTAGACACCACAGGCTAACAAGTAAAGTGTCCAATGCCACAATTAATTACTTCTATTGAAGTTACTGGCCAGTGAGGTCTCATAAACCCCCAAATATTATGGACCATTGCCTTTACTTTTGGTTACTGTCTTACTGAAGACATCACATACTTGAGTCATAAAACATGGGAAAATGAAGCTATTTTTGATGTGGAAGCTTCATCCCTACTGGCTAGCTTTCATAGCCATGGAAAATGCGGCACATGCTTCAAGAGGAGAAAAATAATCACCTCTCTTGCCCATCTGTAAACCCTGGAGGCTACAATAACAATACCCACACAGGTACGTTCACTGGTGCAATATTAGCATACATAGCATAGGAGTAACCTACCATCTTCTGGTTGGATTTGAGATCTGCTCTACAAAACGGAATCCCTTATCTGGTACTAGTATCATTTTCAAGAACCTGTGGCTAGAGAGGCCGTTGGCCCCAGGGGAGAATCTACTATTATGATTTTTGTTAAAGAGATATAACATGGTATTAAACTGATTCTTAATGGTTTATTGTTAACCATAGATCAGTACATCTCTCAATCCTCATCAGAAAAGTTTTTTATTTTTTCAGAAGATGGTAATAAACACACAGGACCACAGCTGGTCGTAGGGCAGAGAATACATGGACCATCCATACCATGCCAGCTCCTTAGGGATCTTTGCGGGGGGGGGGGGGGGGACAGAAAGACGGGAAGAGCCAGAGCCAGAGGCTGAATACACGAAACAGGGCTTTCTGGACAAAGCAGGGCAATTGCTTGAAGTCAAATCCAAGGCCAGCCCTAGCTCTAGCCAATCAACATTTCAGCATGGAGGGAGGAAGTGAGCACTAAGTCCCATGCCCAGCTGAGTAGCTATAGTAACGGATGTCTGCTGGGACAGGGAGAGTTAGCTTTCTTAAAGGTGTAGTCCCTGGTAGATTGAGGGCACGACAGGGGATGGCCACACCCCCGAGAGTACAAAGGCAGCACTCTGGACTTGATGGGGTAAAAACTGAAGACACAAATGTGGGTCAGTGTGGGATGAAACTTGGAGGAATTGGGGGACAAGTGAATATGATCAGAATACAATGTAAGCATTTCTCAAAGACATAAAATGTTTCAAAGGAAGTGGAAAGAGAATGATATGTAAGACTTAAAGGCCCAGCCTTCTATATCTGAGATTCCACGAAAAAAAAAAAAGTTTCTAGTCTTAGTGCCGATTATACTCTAAAAACAAATGTAGGCAATACAGTATAGCTGATTATAATGTAAAACAAATTATTTCCTAAGTTAGCCCAGTGACTCAGAGATAATGACATGAATACTTTCTTGAACAGAGGCCGGGTAATTGAGTTTATTTTCCATTTGGAGTCCACACTGAGTCATCCCAGCAAGAGAGATGTCCATAACCCGTGGGTCTAGATCCGATTCCAAGTACTTTAAGCCAAGCACCAAAAGGAGAATTTTCAAGGAAAATTGGTACCTTGAGTTTGTGTCACAAAGTTCTGAAACCCAGAACACATTGTTACAATCCCTCTTCCAATGAATACTGTGCACTGCTGTGCTTCCTGAGATTTTCTAGTCTCAGGACACAGCAGTGAATGAACTTGACCACCTTCTGCTCAAGGGAAGACAGACACTAAGGGAAGAAGTACAGGTTATGTGTTGGCAGTCTTAAGAATTGTGGAGCCAGCTGGAGAGGTGGCTCAGTAGTTAAGAGGACTTGAAGATCTTGACAAGGGCCTGGGTTCAGTTCCCAGCACCCACATGATGGCTCACAACTATCCCTAAATAGCCAATGACCACTGCTGACCTTCTCATGTGAGGCATACACATGGTACATGGACATACATGCAGGCAAAACATTCACACACATAAAACAGACCTAAAAAAGAAACATGGGAAAAATAAAGGATTAGAGAGGTAGGGGACATTCTAGGGAGTGTAGTTTTATATAGGATGGGCTGAAAAGGTCTCATTCAGAGGGAATTATTTGCTCTAGGAATGGGGAAGAGAGGCTCAACTAAGTGTCTGAAGGATTCCCTTCTACTCTTGGTCCACGAGAAACAATTTTCCATAGCTGATAATTTCTCAAAAGTAATATTTCAAAGCCTGATATGTCCTCTGCTTATACCAAGTTTCTCTTTAAGACTTGATTTATTATATTTATGTGTGTGTGTGTGTGCATGTGACCATGTATATACTAAAAGGGGGAGTTGGATCCCTTGGAGCTGGAGTTACAGACATTTAAAACTTCTCAATGTGGGTGCTAGAATCCAAATCTCCAGCCCCTGAGTTTCTCCTCTGCCTATGTGGCTTAGAAGATCCTCAAATAACCTGTTGGATTCATTTGCATAAGTTCCCTATGCGTGTCTCTCTCTCTCTCTCTCTCTCTCTCTCTCTCTCTCTCTCTCTCTCCCTCTCCCTCTCCCTCTCCCTCTCTCTCTCTCTCTCTCTCTCTCTCTCTCTCTCTCTCTCTCTCTCTCTCTCTCACACACACACACACACACTGTCTGTCTTTCTCTGTCTTTCTTCCTCCCTCCCCTTCACTATCTTGTTTTTTTTTTTTTTAAGACAGGGTTTCACTATGTAGCTCTGGCTGTCCTGGAACCTACTATGTACACAAGGCTGGACTGGAATTCAGAGATCCACCTGCCTTTGCGTTTCAAGTGCTGGATTAAAGGTGTGCACCACCATCCCCAGCCTCTCAGTGTCTCTCTAAATAAGAACTTTCTGGAACATACATGACAGAGATCACTTACTTTCTCCAAATGTGCTTTACTTATCAAAGCACCCATATTGGCTGACGGGTCAGAGGGCATCCCAACTTTCCACTTTCTGGTAGCTTCTACAAACCTCTTCAGAAATTCACTATAGATGCTCCTCTGGACGAAGATCCTGCTGGTACAGAGGCAGATCTCCCCCTGCCGAGAGTGAAGACAATGATAAAGATGGGGACATTATTCTTCATGGATAGATGCCTCATGTTTTTGATTATCTGCCATGCATCAGGCACTAGTCCAGGCAATGAGATCCAGCTGTCAGCAGGACTAGTCCCTACCACACGGAACACATAATCTCACAGGAAGACAGACAACAGCAGAAATAAACATCCACTACATGATACGACTTCAGAGACTTATCAGAGCAATAGAGGATCGCTAGGCAAATAATAAAATTAAGGATTTTGGTGAAGGAACTGGCGGCGAGCAGCACTTACAGAGGAGATACTTGAAGGGACTCTTGGTTGATATGAAGAAGTTGTATAAGTAAAGACTGGGAGGAGAGAGGTTCCAGTGGTTAGAGTGGGGAACCCACTGAGGGCCTGAAGCTGGTGTAGGTGACAAGAAGATGAGTGGGCTGAGGGTGGGAGTGAAGGGAAGTGTTGTATGGAGCTGCGGGTTGCATTCCGCCACCCAGCTCCCGCCACCGGCTAGCTTTACCCGAAATAACAACACACAAATTGTATTCTTTTAAACACTGCTTGGCCCATTAGCTCTAGCCCTTACTGGCTAATTCTGATATCCCGATCAACCCATCTCTAATAAACTGTGTAGCACCGGTCTTACTGGGAAAGATTCAGCATGTCTGACCTGGCGGCTTGCTTCATTGCGTGCGTCTGCCCGGGAGACGGGAGCATGGCTTCTGAGCTCACTTCCTCTTCCTCCCAGCATTCTGTTCTGTTTACTCCTCCCACCTATGTGATCAGATTTATATTGTGTCTGTGTGTATATGATAGTATGTATGTGTGGGTATGTGTGTGATATGTGAATGCATGTGTGTGCTTTTGTGTGTATGCATGTGTATTTGTGGTATGTATGTGTTGTGTATGTATGCATATGTTTATATGTGTATGTGTATGCATGTGTATATGTGGTGCATATGTGCTGTGGGAACCCCTTCACCCAATAACCTTTAAGATGGCTCACATTGGGCACCATTTGTAGGCAGAGACTGATCATTCATTCCCGGCTGCTCAAACACAAACAATCACACAGAAACTATATTAATTACAACACTGCTTGGCCTATTAGCCCAGGCTTCTTATTAACTAACTCTTACATCTTAAATTAACTTGTTTCTATTAATCTGTGTATAGGCATGAGGTTGTGGCTTACTGGTAAGGATCTGGCATCTGTCTCCTCACCTCTCTCTCTCTCTCTCTCTCTCTCTCTCTCTCTCTCTCTCTCTCTCTCTCTCTCTCAGATCTCTAGATATCTCTAGAAGATATATATAATCTTCTAGCCTGGCTATATTTTGCCCTGTCATAGGCCAAAGCAGCTTTTTTCATTAACCAATAAAAGCAACACATATACAGAAGTACATCGCATATCACATACATAATGTGAGTATGAGTGTGCATGCATGTGGGGGGTTTGTGTAGTGTTTGTCTTCATGTGGAAGCTGGAGAACCACCTCAGGTGTCATTACTCAGGAGCAGTTTGCCTTGTGTTTTCTTCTTGTGGTTGCTTGTTTTGGTGTTTTGCTTTTTAGAACAGGGTCATTTCAGTGACCTAGAGCTCTCTGAGTAGGCCAGGCTGAGTGACCCCTGAGCCAGAGGACCCACCCATCTTCTTCTCCTCAATCCTAGGACTACCGTGTGTGATTGGCTTACTTAAGTGGGTTCTAGGGGCGTTAAATCAGGCTCTCACACTTGCATGGCAAGTGCTTTACCAATTGAGCTACCTTCCCTGACCCTGAGAGTTACATTTCTAGATGATCACTCACAACGTTGTGTGCAAAACTAAAACAAAAGGAAGCTAGAGTGAGGAGTGAGGGGAATATTCCAAAGGCTGAAACCAAGGTAAGTAGCTTCTACTGGGCAGGTATCAGTGGAAGGGGAACAAAGACGTACGTATGTTTCCACCAAATTCAGGATTCTTAATTGGTGGGGGACCCCTAAAGTATAGAAGACCCGCATGGATACACTAGAACAGTAATGTTTGAGAATATGTGTTAAACATAGAGCCAACATATCCGTTTATAGATCAGACATAGATACAAGGAAGAGAGCAAGAAAAGGCTGTTCCAAGCTTTGGGCTTTGCACCACTTTGGACAGTATGCCTTTCCATGAAAGGACAAACAAGAGGCAAAGAGAAGAGTCATTTTCCAGTGGGTGGGGAGAGAGGAAGAGCAAGAGTTGTGCTGTGGGCTTGTTAAGTTCCGATGCCCACTAGATACCTAAAGAGAGATGCTGAGTGTTCAGGGATAGGTCCTGGTACACTTTGGAGAGAAAAACAATCCTAACTGTCATTTAAATATGAAATAGCTTATAAACCACATCTAGACATTTCAAAGGAGAAGGTATGAAAGTATATGAATGCACAAATACTAATAACATTTTTATCACATTTATATTTGGTGTTTACAACAATCCTAGGGAACAGAATGCAACTAATTATCTTGGTATTTGCACAAAGGTTTATTGTCCAAATTAAGCAGTTAATGTTCTGAAATAATACATTCTTTTCCCAATAGCACCACTATCCCATCTGCCTAAGTGACTTGGAAGATGGCCAGACACCTGTTGGGTTCATTTGCATAAGTTCCTTATGCAGAAGGTGGAGAGACTTGAGAGTTTTACCAAGTTTCCCATCGTTTCATGCTAGGAAGACTTAGTTCACACTGAGATCGCAGAAAGGATGACTCCAAAGGGAATGAGCAAAGAAAGAGCTCATTCACTGAATCTCTACGCCATGCCAAGCACCGATTTGACTACTTTCTCCATAAAAGTTCTGCAGTGTGTTAGTATTCTCAGTTCACAGTTAGGAAAGGGAGTTTTGAATTAATATATACCCAAGGTCATGCCGAGCGTTTGCCCCTCCCTTCCCTGAAGCCAATTATCTTCAATTAAGGGGGAAATAGGCTCCACTTGGAACTCGTCAATCAGCTAAAGCAAATAAGCAAGCTATTATAGTTTGCTTAAAATCCATCTGTTGCCTTGGCTTGGCTGTATCTTTTTCCTCATTGATACCTTAACATACCCCTCTCCCCTAAAGAGAGGTTTGGTGGGCTGAGCCAAATTTCAAAAGGACCCTGGTAGATGAGTAGCCTCAGTCTGTGTCCCCTTGCTTAGCAGGTGGCTACCTTACACAACCTATCAGCCCACTTCCCCTCATCTCAGTTCTCAGAGTGTGTGCCTCTCTCGGTGTCTTGAAGTGTGTGATCACTAGTTTATGTGTTTACTGGACATTTGATAATTTTAATGAATAAATCACTTTTGTTAGAACATTGAATTGTCTACCCATATGCAAACACTACATTTCTAGCTATCTTCTTTGGAAATTATGGTAAAGGAAATAACTATCATTACCATTATTATGAAAACATTAATTGAAAGTCACTAAGCATTCCCAGAAGACCTTTGAAGGGTAGCATCATTCCAAGTATCGTAAAGGTAAAGAAATGGAGACATCGTTCCCATCTGTGGGAAAAGGTGTTGCCCAGTGACTCTGGACTAGGGTTCTTACTCCTCTGGGAGGCTGTGACTTTGAAGAACCTGACGGAAATGACAGAGCCCACAGAAATATCTGTGATGTAATCATAATAGAAGTGGCAAAGGTGGCCTGAGGTGAAACTTGCTTTGGAATGTTACAGGAAACAGGAACTCGGGGTGTAAAGGCACCAGAGATACTTTGGGGAGAGAAGAAAATTTACTAATAGGACATGTGGGTGCAAAGGGGAGACAGGTGACTGTGTAAATAAAGAAATGGAGATGCTTAGAGTTGCAGAATCCGCCATTCTACCCATGACTGGTACTTGATAAAAGTTGTGTGACTCAATGTGAGGAACTTGACAAAAAGAAGCTATGACTGTACCAGGCCACTCCTGGGTGGGGTTTTTTTTTTTTTTTTTTTTTTTCTTTTTTTGGTTTTTCGAGACAGGGTTTCTCTGTGGCTTTGGAGCCTGTCCTGGAACTAGCTCTTGTAGACCAGGCTGGTCTCGAACTCACAGAGATCCGCCTGCCTCTGCCTCCCGAGTGCTGGGATTAAAGGCCTGCGCCACCACTGCCCGGCTACTCCTGGGTGTTAAGATAACACTATAACGGATCCTTCTTGAAGATAAAATAGCAGGACCATCACCAAACTCCCTGGACTTGGCATTGTGTCGAAACAGATCCCACCTGACAGGGCCTGTGTGAGCGGGACTCATACCTGGTTAGCAAAGCTGGACCTCACGGTTGCTGGGATACACTCCTCCAGATTAGCATCCTCAAAGATGATGGCAGGATTCTTGCCTCCCAGCTCCAGGGAGAGCTTCTTGCAGTGGGGGGCACTGAGCTGGGTAATGCGCTCAGCTGTGGGCTGGCTCCCAGTGAAGGAAATCAAGGGGACCTCTAGGTGGGACACCAGGGCCTCACCAACCCTGGGCCCTGTTCCAAACACAATATTGATCACACCCGGTGGAACACCTGGATGGGAAATAAAATCAGCGGTAGTGATTCTCCTGGGTGTATGGAGGACAGCTGAAGAGACACAGAGGTTCACCTTTGGGAGTCCAAAAGCTGGGAGGGTGAAGGTTGTAAGTTTGACAGTCCCTGGAGATTTTATACTGGCTCAAGTATAATAGCAAAGCCAATGCTACAGAGTCATCTCCGCTCATAGAATCTACCTGCTGGCATGTCTCTGGGTGCTCTGGCCTGGAAAGATGCAGGGTAAAGGACTTTCTGAGAAACTCATTCTATAAAACTGACTAAGCTCCAGGGGCTGACTTGCAGGTACTGTCAGGCAATCTGAGCATCCTCGCTTGCTGGGGGCACTTGCTCCAACTTGATACTTAAAAGTTGCAAAGCAGAGTAACAGTGTTCAGTAAACATCTGTGTGGACCTGCAGAGACATGAAGACATCAACTGTCTCGGCCCAGAAAAGCAGGAGGGGTCCTTGTCCCAGACGGGGTAATTTTTGACTTAAGGTTCCACGCCCATGGTTCTGTACAGCATCACCGCCACCCCAAATCATGGAACAAATACCAAGAGCACCCAAAAACAGGTGCCTCGATTGTTTCTACAGCAAGACCCTTGAGACCTAAATGTATACATTTACCTCTTTTGGGGATTAACTTCTTTGCGGGGGTGAAAAGCTATGCAGGTGCCTGAATGTGTATTCACGCGGATGCACACATGTGTAAAAGGATTAGACGTCGAGCGCCCTCTGCCGCTCTACAGTGTGTACATTTATCCAGTCTAGTTTAGGCCAACCTTGGTTTATACATCACAGCTAGAGGAGCGCTGTGTACCACGTAGAAGAGCAAAGAAAAGTCTAGAAGGAAAGCCGTTGATAGAAGAAAAACAAGGACAAGTTTCCCACCATCCATGGATGAGGCCCGCAGCTCCAATATACGGCATCTCTTTGGGTAGATGGGAGAGTAGCGGTATAAGTGGGGGGGGGGAGCTGTTAATAAACCGTGTCTGATGTTTACTGTGATGTTTTTACAGAGGCTGAGAGAAAACACAGGAATGCCTTGTATCTCTCACCGTGGGACAATGAGCTCATTCCGCAGGCTGACCAATTTCCACACATGTCAGCCTTCTCCATTTGCCTGCAGTCTGACGGTAACAGGTTAAGAGGCAGCAGCTTGTGAGGTTTCTCAGTGTTATCTCCCATCCGAATCAGACGGTAATAAAATTTTTGTAGAGATAACTACCCTCTAAACTCTGAAGAGAATCTGGTTGCCAGAGAAGTAAAGCAATTTAGTTGACAAACAGAAATTGCAAAATAAAGACTGGGGTGAGTGGCCGGCAGATCAGTCAGGCACACATGAACACACAAGAACTATTAGCCTTTCAAGGGCTAAGGCTTGACGAAGAGGCGCAGCCCCTCTCCTGCTCCACTCTAAGGACCTGCAGTCACCAAGCTGGCAAGAAATGACTGACGCCCATGTGCACACCAAAGACTTGGCTTTGACAAAAATGGAATTAGAAGGTGGCCTGCTTATAACGAAGAATGGGTGCATCTGGGAAATGGGAGGGTGGGCATGGTCTCCATCTTCTAGGGGCCTGGGGCATCTATATAGGTCATCTCGAAGACTGGTTGGGAGGCCTCATTCCTCCCAACAAGGACCGATGCTATTCTCCAAACAAGGCCAGGTTTAGCCTATGATTAAAATCCCAAAGAATTAGCTAAACTCCACTGGAAGTTATGTGCAAGCATCTTCTTCTGAAGCATCCAGAAGGAGGGAGTGGGGAGGGAGGGAGGGAGGGAGGGAGGGAGGGGGGGAGGGAGGGAGGCAGGGAGGCAGGGAGGCAGGGAGGCAGGGAGGCAGGGAGGCAGGGAGGCAGGGAGGGAGGGAGGAAGAGAGGTTGAGAAGGAAGGAAAAAGAAAGGGAGAAATAGGCTTCTACTTGCTGCCCATCCTAAGGAGTCAGAAGAGCCCTACTGTGACTTCTCTGTGCCAAAAGGCAGTAAGTACATAACATGTTGGCCCAGACAGAGGGGGATAAATTTTTTCCGACCACCCAGTCACCATTACCTTCCTAGCTGTAGGGGTTCACAAGATAATGATTCTAACAGAAAGAGGCCTTTTCAAAGGCCACTTGCTGAGATTTAAGTGTCAGGACAATGCCAGGCTTCTCTATGCAGAATTATATCCCGAATAAAACCAGGAAGGGAGCCTAAGTGAGGGCATTAAACCATTAGCTGAAAGAAAACGAGGAACAAACTAGTGGGTGTTACAGCCTATCCACTTCTGCCCCAAATACAGAGAAGCAGGGGGGTGTATATTAAATCCCTTGGAAATGGCTGAATCTAGTAGTCATTGTAACTAATACAAATCTAGTAATACTCAACTTCCAAGACTGACTGGTAGCTCAGACTTAAATCTAACGTGACTGTTGATGATAATAACTTGAACTGGTTGGTGTCTTTGATGTTATCAGGACTCCCTAAGCCTGTAATATTTACTGCACAATCTTCACCCCATGGGGTGACGCTATTTGTGAGTGACATCCTGCTAGAGTTAAAGAGGGAAGGAAGGGACCGTAGAAGAGAACCCTGCTGTGGATGAAGACATGACCAGAAAGTATCAGGGTTACAAAATGAAAAGACATCTTTGGAGTAGGCACTGAGTGAAGGTGGCTTCTGTCAGTTTTGCCCTAGCTCCGTGCCTCCTCCCTGCCCCCACCACACCCTGGTACCTGCTTTATCCAAGAATTTACACAACATCCACGCGGTCACAGAAGTCAGCTCACTAGGTTTGGCTATTACGGTATTCCCAGCAGCGATGGCCGGAGCTATCTTCCAGGTCAGCAGGTACAGTGGCAAATTCCAAGGGCTGATTAAACCAGCTAAGGGACAAGAGCAGAAGCAGGGCCATGCCTCAGACCAGCTAGGTGGTGTTTCTAGCAGAATTCCCTGCTGCCCGGAAACCCAAAGGTCACTTATTGGTTGCCAGCTTCAGGAAGGCTATTCTAAAACCCTTACAAGTAATTCGCTCCTTACAGTAGCAAAGTCAATACATGTACCATGGTGAGCCACGACTATAATTAGGAACCAGGGCAACAGAGGCTCCGGGGCTAAAGGCTATTGATGACTTGTTAATACTGTCTGAAGAGAGTGCATATTGAAGTCTGTAGATTGAGCTTTACTTTTTATTTTTATTTTATTTTATTTTTGGTTTTTCAAGACAGGATTTCTCTGTGTAATAGTCCTGGCTGTCCTGGAACTCACTTTGCAGACCAGGTTGGCCTTGAACTCACAGAGATCCGCCTGCCTCTGCCTCCCCGGGCAGAGGGGATTAACGGTGCACACCCCACTGCCCCGGCTGACCTTTCCTTTTTAAAGAAAGCCTGGGAGCAGTGCAGTATTAGGCAGCGAGGTCGCTTCCCCTCCTCTGTCTCTAACCTGCTGTCACTGAGACACTCAAGGCCAGGCCTTGCTAAACTGTGAGTGCAGCAGGCACAAGGTGATTTTGAGTGTTCCTCTAGGGAGCAGTTATGCTGATGGACTCTGACGCACAAGCTGCGAAATCCAGCCTGGCAGCAGCAGGTCTTAAAATCAAATTCTGTCTACATGCTCAACTGTACTCTGACCACGGTGGTTTGCTGGGTAGCAACACCCCGGACTTTCAGAAGGGACATCCAGTCTCTGGACTTTGTGACAAAATGTTGTCATCTGCCAAGTTCACTCTCAAGAACATGTAATCAGTTAACTTTTAAAATGGCCCAAAGACTCCCAGGATATTTTAAATAATTTTAAATAATTGTGCATTAGGTCCCATTCACAGGTTGGGTGTGACGGGATGTATCTCTATGCGCTATTCTTAAACTTTCCATTTTCTGTCACAGCCTGCACGCATATAAGCTCTCCCTTATGAATGAAACACTGCTAATGCAAGGCCAGCCTGGTCTACAGAGCGAGTTCCAGGACAGGCCAGCCTGGTCTACAGAGTGAGTTCCAGGACAGGCAGTCTGATCTACAGATAAGTTCCAGGACAGGCAGGGATACACAGAGAAACCCTGTCTCTCTCTCAAAAAAAAAAAAAAAAATCACTTTAGTTTATATTTTGTCCTATGTAAGTAAGTATATTTTATACTACTAAATTTCTCATAGAAAAATCTGTTCTTTAAGAGTTACAGAATGTGTTTGCAACAAAATATTTTCATATGTTTCTTAGTAGGAGACTAAAACTTCCTACAACTCCTTGGGAATGTTTTCTCGAGGGTTAGACAGCGAAATGTTTCCACTGCTTTCTCTTTCTCGCTCTGCTGTTTGCAGCGGCAAAGCATGGTGTTTCTTCTCAGGGAAACAGCGACATCTACCGCTCACACTCAGTCATTCCTGACACACCTTAATCAAGGGACAAGGGGCAAAAAGGTTAACTCTTCTTAACCAGACAACTGGCATTACTTGAAGGAGCATGCACTCATTTATTTCTTGCTTCTTTGTTTTTGAAGACAGGGCCTTGTGCAGTCCAGGCTAACCCCAAACTCACTGTGTAGCCAAGGAAAACCTTGTTCTTCTTCTCCTCCTGCCTCCCCTGTCCAAGCGCTAGGAACGCGCCAGTTCGTACATGCAGCTGAACTACACATTTATTCATTGACCCAAATTTCTCACATTATTGAATCCTATAAAGAGAAAAGTGAACTATTGTCCCAGCTTTTCAGAATCCTGAAGCGTGAAGAAGATGCAATCCTGCAGTCCACGCATGGCACTGTCTGGATTTGGTGTTTTCTTATTTCAATCATAAGAAACAAAGCGCTCCTGACATCATCCCCTTTCCCTGTGACCCTCCAAGACAACGTTTCTAGAAAAGGCAGAGAATTTGATACAATGAGGATGAATTAGAAATCATTTTTAAAGCCAACGAATTTTCAACAAAAAAAGAGAAAAATCAACCCCTCGCGTTTCCATATTCTGTCCCTAGTAAGCGCTTGTCCAGAATTTTCTGAGCATTCTGACTGACACAGGTTTTCCTGGAACGTTACCTACCTATTCCCACAGGGGTACGGACAGTGTAGTGCATACAACTCAGGTGGTCCATCTGTGTGCACTCCGTCATGTGGTGCAGGATAGAGGAGGCAAAGAACCGGAAGTTCTGAGCAGACCGAGGGATGTCCATGGTCCTTGCCAGGGTGAGAGTTTTCCCTGTAGGAAATGGACACCATAAAATGCTGCCTGCGTTTCCCACGGAGTTAGCGCTGGCCTCTGCCGCTCGTCATCTGTCCCTCTGCTCATTTCCAGCCCATGGGAGGCTCCTCTTTCCCTCGCAGAGTTGACTCTGGTTGGCTCAAGCGATGAGATATTTAGGTGTGAGGTTATAGAATGAGGTGCGGAGGACCTAAAATAGAGCCAGAGCATCTTTGTCCCGCGAACACCTCCTCCCTTTCATCATGAAGCTACCAGACGACGCCATTTCACACTGGCTCTGGTGTGCCAGCAGCTTCGAAACGACGTGGTTGAAATAGTTGGGGTTAAAACAGCTCAAGGCGCACATCACATATGAATGTGGGAGGTATCTTAAACATCCTCCACACACACAGAGGAGTCATTGGAAGAGCTAGAGAGACCCTCAGCCCAGGATTCTGGTTTCTGGATGGGGTAGGAGGGATTTTATTTAAACTTCTCCCAGATGCCCTTCAGTGGCCAAGGGAGACGGGCTGCCCCCAGAACAGGAGCAAAAGTGTGTGTGTGTGTGTGTGTGTGTGTGTGTGTGTGTGTGTGTGTGTAGCCCACATGGTCAGGAACTCCCAATCCTCCTGCCTCAGCCTCAGCGCCTCCCCCACCCCCCCGCGCATGCTGCCATCACAGGTGGGCACCACCACCTTATCCTGGAAGAAACCTGCTCTCTCTGAGTGCCTGTCTGCTTTAAGTTGGCTTATAGCAGGTATATTTTAACACCACACGACTAAAAGACATTATAAATTTTATATATTCACCCTATCCCCATGTCCTTTGGGAAGCAGGGAAAACACAGGAGTAGAATGGTGACAATGGATGAGAAAATTAGCTGGTCTCCAAATGGTCTTTACTCTGGGATGCTCTGAACAGAACAGGGAGATGGGATGGCCACCCCGAGTTCCTCCTGTCTCCCTATCGCCACTCTCTGCTGCGGATCCGTGCAGCTCCTTTAACTAAATTGGCAGGATGTCCCCCATCACTCAGCTTTGGGTCCAGCCACTGTCTCGTTTCGATGGGGCAGAGCGTATCAGCCACAAAACTTGGCCTTCTGCATCCTGCATGTTTTTGCCTCCGTCTCTACTTTTGTCTTGACAAGCAAGTATGTAAGTCAGCTTGGCGCCTCAGACAGGGTGATACGACTAACTCGCCCTTGAGTGTAAACCGTCTACCAAAAGGCAAGCGATTCCCTGACAAAGTAGAGTGGGGATGCTAGCAGCCCATGGACTGCAGTTTTCATAAGCATTTAGTAAGACATGCCTGTTCTCGAGCCTCAGTCTCTATTGGTAAAAGAGCTTGGGAGGCAGACAGATCCTGCCAGGGAGCCCCACCCCCCTCACCTTGGTCTTTAGATTCGGCCTGGGCTAACTCCTCCAGGGACTGCTCCACTAAATCAGCCAGTCGGTTCAGGACCAGAGAACGTTCCTGGGGGCTCCGGGACGACCAGGCAGGGAAGGCCTCTCTGGCAGCCTCCACGGCAGCTTCAATCTTTGAGGAGCAAACCAGAGATGGTCACTTTAGCACTATTGCTCCAGAGCGGCCGGCAGCATCCAGAATCCTTGGCTTCCTTCATCACTGATGGTCATTCTGCCCAAGCTCAGCTTCTCAACATGTCCTCACGCTAAACTACCCACCAAATAGACAGCACAGTTGTGTATGTAACCCACAAGCAGCAGAACGACAAAGGGAGGGCCATTTGCTCTCAGCCTTCCACTGCCCTCAGGCAAATCCAACCATCTGAGTTCTGAGTCATTGCCACCATGGGTTCACAGTGATCCGCTGACCGTGTGACATCATGTGCCAAAGCCTCTCCCGTCTGCTGGTCCCCTCAGGGATTTGGTCTCAGGCCAACTCACATGCCATGGCACAGGGACCAGACCAGACGCAAGCATGAATTTCTAGAAGCCCAAAAATAAGCCCAAGGATGCCCCCAGCTTCTGTGAATAAGGCAAGCCAAGTGGTACCAGGGATGGAATGGAGGATCTCAGGAGTGTCTGGGCTGCTGGCACCTCTGATGTTGAAGAGACAGAAGTTTCAAGGGGCAGCCTGAGGACCCATGGTGAATACCTGCTCATCACACAACTGACAAATGCTTCTGGTATGCCCCATATGAAGAAGCTACAACAGTAACAGCAAAGACACTAGCAAGTTAATTAGGCAATGGACAAAGATGTGAGCAAAATGGACAGAAGATGTATGCCCAAGATAAGTAAGGACTTGGAAATATGCCATAGGGAAATGTACATAAGTCAGTTTCAACAATCAAAAGATTCTGGGGGGCTGGAGAGATGGCTCAGTGGTTAAGAGCACTGGCTACTCTTCCAGAGGTCCTGAGTTCAATTCCCAGCAACCACATGGTGGCTCACAACCATCTGTAATGAGATCTGGCGCCCTCTTCTGGTCCTAAGGCATACATGCACATGCAGGCAGAACACTATACATAATAAAAAATAAAAAATCTTTAAAAAAAAGATTCTGGGCTGAGAGTGCAGCTCAGTGGTACAGCATTTTCCTAGCATGCCCAATGCCCTCAGTTTTACCCCACAGAACCAAGAAAAAAAGGGGTCAGGAACAAAATAAAACAGTGGCAATACCAAGTGCTGGGGAGGATGCCAAAAAAATTAAAATATAAATAAATAAACAAATAGATAGATAGATAGATAGATAGATAGATAGATAGATAGATAGATAGATAATTGAATAAATAAAAGAACCCTGTCATCCACTGCTGACCGGGATGAGAAAGATGGCACCTATGCAGAACATGACAGGGCCTCTACTCTTAGCCAGGAACACCCTCCTGGGCATTCATCCCAGAGAAACCAGTACTTACCCTCATGCAAAGAAAACCTATGCAGGCGTGTTTACAGCAGTGATAGTCTTAGCAGCCCCAAACTGCGGCCACCAGCTCTCTGTGTAGGCGAATGGTGGTCCGCTGTGGCACACCCATGCTTTTAACGCACACTTCTCTGCATTAAAAGGAGCAAGATGCTGCTCCCAGGCAACGTCCCCGTCCCCGAGGGATCCACAGAGCTGAGCTGAGGGACAGAAATACGACCAACCGGCTACCTTCACCACGGCAGCCTTTCATTTCACAGATAAAGCAGTAACAGCCCCGAGGCCTAAGCCAGCCAGGCAGAATGGGGATCTAGGAGAGGTTAAGGCTGCCTCGCAAAGGGACTGAGCATAGCCATTGTCTCCCACAGCATGCTGTTCGAAGGCAGGTCAGATGCTCGGGCTTCCAGTTTGGAGGTAAACGCAAAGACAAGAACTGGGGGTGGGGAGAACATGCGCCACCTCTACCAAGGTATCTAAAAGTCGGCCATCAAGCAACTTGGAAGACGTGGTTTTCATTTTAATAGATGAAAAATTTCATTCATTTCCCAAAGAATGCATGGTTTGGGATCTAGTGTGGAAAAGGAAATCTGCCGCGATGTGTCGAATCTCTAAAGCTCTTAATTCAGCGCTAACCGTTTGTCCAGTCTCACGTTCTCGATGTGATTGCATCCTAGGGCTGTTACAGGCACGTGGAGTGACTAACCCGGTCACTCACTGGCTAACTTGCATATCTGAGGAACTCTAACCAAAATTACAAAGTACTTAACGCTTCTTAAAGCTTCACACCTAGAGTACTGTGTGCTATTCTATAGTAAGAAGGCTGAAGCACAGAAAGATCATATGTGACTTGCTGGAAGTCACAGGCAGTGTGGGGATACAGACCCAGTCTGTGTGGGCCCCAAGACTGTTAACTGACACCTTATAGTACTGTGGTTCTCAACTTTCCTAATGCTGCATAAATGTATTTTTGTTGCTACTTCATAACTGTAATTCTGCTACTCTTATGAATCGTAATGTAAATATCTGATAGGCAGGATATCTGATGTGAGACCCCTGTGTTTGACACACATGGGCTGAGAACTCTTTCTGTGGCAGAACAGGTGGCTTTGCCCAGCCCAGGGAAGAGAGGCCTCTGTTGGAAAGGCGAAGAGTAGGGAGCTCCAAAGGATAAATACATGAAAACAGATAGGCCCTCTTGTGGCCAAAGTGTGAAATGCATCTGTAAGTGTTAATAGCTCACTGCTCTTTCTCACGTACATGAACACACACACACAATTTTGCAAGTATCTTGTAAAGTCATCAAAGACACAGCATTTGTGGAACACACAATATTTGCAAACTGCACTGCTATATGTAGTAGGAAGTGAAAAGATCTGTTTTATTCTGCTTCCCGAAGAAGTGCCCGCAGTTACCACACTCCACCTGCCTTTGTTAGAGTTGTTACTTTTAGCATCACTTTGGACCTTGGGACTGGGAAGAGCAGAAGAGCGGTTGCTTGCTGTCATTGGAAGCAAACAAAATTGCTGGTTACAATTTAACTAACAAGATATCCAATATTTGTAAACTTTAGCACAGAAGTCTAAAGTGATATTTTTCCTCTAGATCGATTTAAAGTTTGACAATGAAGAAAAGAGCTGGATTTTTGAAGAAAAAAAGGCTTTGAGTATAGGAAGGGTGAAATGATCTTATAATCTAGTTCTCTGTGCCAAAAAATAATAAAACAGTATTCAGTTGATAACTACACACATATCAGCCACACTTACCAAGGTAGGTACTTTTTGTTCTCCGTGCAATAAGTTAACTAATCAAATGAATCAGATATTTTACCAAATTCCCCAAGGAATCTTAATTCCTCATAACTAAAAAAGAAAGGAAAATGCAAAGGAAAAGACAAGAACAGAATATAAGCCATTAGCTATTTTTTTTAATTGTTAAGTATGGTGAAAACACAAGAATCTAATTTTCAGCTCCGTTACTCAAATGGCTGGTTTTGCCTCACTGGGCATTTGTGGCGATACGAAGAATTATTAGATGGTGGTTGAAAATAAAGTACTGGGCTTTTTGTGTTGTTCTCAACTGGAGTTTTTAAAACGTATTTTTATAAATCCATGGAGCTAGCAGACACTTTGTGGAAAAGGATGCATTTAATATGGCAATAGTTCTTAAGAACAATACATTGTACTAGGCACTATCATAGCCTGTCTGAGAACTACAAAAATTAAAACCAACTGTGCCCAGAGCTGTTAAGTTGGCAACAACTTTCTTCTGTTCCTAGTAAGCCGAGAGCCGCTCTGCCTCATACCTGTCCAGTCACAAGACAAATGACCTTATGAAATTCTATTATTTTCCTTCATCCCCTCCCTATACAACTCCACAGTTTGTCAACACAGTAAATGCATTTCCATTTTCTAAGCAAATGCACTCACCTCTTCTTTCCCGCTGTTTGGTACTTTGCAATATACTTCCCCTGTGGATGGATCATAAGAATCTATATATGAGTTACAGGGTAAAAACTTTCCACCTATGAAGTTTTCCAACATCAAAAGCTCTCTTTTCCCAGCAGCCATGTTGAAGGGAATGCTCTTCAGCCTGTCCGGGAGCTCACTGCCCCTGTCCTTGGGACTTTGTGCTGATACTCACCCAGCCCCAGTGTCCTCATTTGCATACCACAGGCCAGAAGTCCTGCTGCTCTCCAGAACATTCCAGATTCCAGACTCAGGAGAGGTCTTGAAGGCAACGGCTGATGCATTATGAGAAACAGATAGTGTGTTAAACTGACATCATCATGTCTTCACGGGCCCTCGGAGCCACCCGTTTCTCCAGTCAGCACTGGAGATGATGATTTCACGGGAGTCACAGCGTGTCCACTGTCTCAATACTAAGTGCAAAACAGCATGAGGAAGTTGGTTCCACAGAATAATTTCCTTCCTTTCTTTCTTTCTTTCTTTCTTTCTTTCTTTCTTTCTTTCTTTCTTTTTTTAAAGATTTATTTATTATGGATACTGTGTTTTGCCTGCATGCATGCCTGTAGGTCAGAAGAGGGCACCAGATTTCATTACAGTGGTTGTGAGCTTCCATGTAGTTACTGGGAATTGAACTCAGGACCTTTAGAAGAGCAGTCAATGTTCTTAAGCCTTGAGACTTTTCTCTAGTCCCACAGAATAATTGTCTATGACGTGGTTCTCATTATTTCCCCCTTTCTAGAGAAGAAACTGAGCCTCTGAGAGGTTAGTCAGTGTCCAAAGTCACACCTAAGCAAGGGATGAACCTTTGGCCTCACCACCTTGACCTCCAGACAGATATGGAGGACAGAATTCCTGTGTGCATTGCTTTATCTGTTTTCATCTGGGCTGCCTTCTCCCTCAAATGTTCCTTCCATCCCAAACCAGGGCTACAGTGATAGGTCACAAATCCTATTTAAGCCATGAAAATAAAGATACAAGCCAAAAGTTATACAACATAGACAGCAAACCATAGACTCCTGCCCAGTTCTACACATTGGTAAAACAAAGAAACCCAGGAGAGAAGATAAGTCTGTAATAAAAGCAATTTATCTCTAAGAGAACATTGGTCATGCATGTGTCAACAGGTGTTGGACTCATTGTTAATAAGAAATGGGGCACTCAGAAAGTTTCCCCATTGGGTAATTGGACTAGAGACTTGAATATCGGATTCAAGGTGTGAAAGCACACATGTTCCTTCCCACATGCTGGCGGGTGCACAGAACACTTCTTGGAGCACCTTGCCAGATCAACATGTCACCATGCCTAGTTTGTCTCTTGATCTCCCTTCAACAAATCTCTCTAAAAATATTTGCTACTGGACAAGAACTGAGAGCAAACAAATGACCTTTACTTGATTAATATAACAGTTCATTGGAATAAGGAATATTATGTAGATCTTAGAAGGACGTGTTGCTGACAGGTTCAGTGTGGCACATAGTCCCAGGCTGAAGCAGGAGGCTCCCTTAATCCCAAGAAGTTGAGGTCAACCTGGGAATCATTGCAAGACCCTACCTACCGAATAAGAAGAAAAAGAAGGAGAGGGAGGAGAAGGAGAAGAAGAAGGAGAAGAAGAAGGAGAAGAAGAGGAGGAGGACAAGGACGAGGAACAAGAAGAATAAAACAAACAAAACTGTGAAAAGATGTGTTGGTGAGAGAAAATTCACTGACCAATGTGTGTGGTACAGGCTGTGTGTGGCTGTACAGCTGAGGGCATGAGGTAGAGGAAAGTTTTCTTATTTTTATTCCACATACTTTAAAATGACCTAATATTTGTGAGAAGCCTGCGCTCAGCTGCTACAGCACGAATTGTGTGGCTGGGTGGTAGAAATCAATGTTCTAAGGTTCATTGATCAGCATTAGCTGGCCGTGCAGCTCCCCAGTCTCTTTCTGCTTTGCTCTCTGTTCTACAAATTCTGCTCTTACTCCCGGTGCTTAGGAGCCACAGGTCACCCTGTGCAAAGAACTGGCCTCCAGTTGCTTCCTGCAGAAGCTTTGGGAGCAGGATTCCTTTTCCTTAATATGATCCCATTCTCTAGAAAAGCTCCTCCCATTCAGGAAAACAACAAAGCAGAATAAGATAGGTTTTTTTTTTTTCTTCTCAGTCTGAAAATCTTCACAGTTCCTTTTCCAGGTTACCTTTTTCTCTTTCACCTCATGTTAATAGTTTTTTGTCATATTGCTATCCTTTTGTTGACACGCTCTGTTGACGGGGAGACCGCTTGTTGGTTTCCCGACTGCCCAAACTCAAAATACGTTATTTGAAATATTGTTTGGCCAATAAGCCAAAGCGTATTTCTAACTTGCTCTTATATCCTAAACTAAGCTATTTTCATTAGTCTGTGCACCACCATGAGGTCGTGGCCTACCAGGTCGGCAGGCTCCAGAAAAGGCATCTGTCCCTGGTGTGGTGGCTACATGGCTTCTCCCTGACTCCACCTACTCTCTCTCTGTAGATAGATAGATAGATAGATAGATAGATAGATAGATAGATAGATAGATAGATAGATAGATCGATCCTCCCAGCCTGGCTATATTCTGTTAAGCCATTGTCCTAAAGCAGCTTCTTTATTAACCAATAAAAGCAACACATATACAGAAGGACTTCCCACACCATTTCCCCTTTCCTATCTAAATAAAAAGGAAGGTTTTACCTTTAACATATAACAAAAACAGGTATCAAGCAAGAATTAAAGTTACAATATTTATATCTATTTTATCTTTTATCATAACTAAGGAAAACTATAACTATCTATTCTTCAACTCCACCAAAGACTCCAGAAGGATATAATAATACCTAAGTAAACAGGAAGTGCATTGTAAGCAACTTTCAAAACTTTAGAAATGACAGAGACATTTTGCTGCTTGGACAGTCACTCAAAGTTCTTCTGTACCATTGGGGCATCCATCTTCAGCCTACAGGCCCATAGTATCTGGCAGACTTTTTTATGAAGCAAGAAATTCTAAAACAGTTTCACCTATATTGGCAGTTTGTCAGTCACTTTTTTTCTATGTCCTGCATAATGTCTGGCAGACACTTTCATGAAGCAAGAACCTCAAAAGACCATCTCACCTTTAGGCAAGTTCAGCAATCATCTCTCCATGGGTTCTGCATGTCCAGCTCACACAGTATAGTATCAAACAGTTCAGTCAAGAACAATTTCTTGCCCAAATGACCAACGAACTCCATAAGGAGCTTCTTCGGTGCCCATCATCCTCTTGAAGTAGATTGGTGCTGCCAGGAGACGAGTCTCACTGTCATAAAAATCCCTCAGTTTTTAAAACATTTTAAATGCCATATTCTGAAGGTTTCTGAACGATTTGAAAGATACCTATCTAACTGAAATATATCTCTATATCTCTAGAAAACCTAACTGACTACAAGCTTGACTATTATAGAAGATATATAGCAACGTATATTTCTTAATTATACATTACATTTTTAAATGAGTTACATAAACACAATACCTTAATCAAGAGCAGAAATATACATATAACAAAACTAACCTTAAATCTGTATCAATAAACTAAGATCCATACCAATGCAAATCTCTATAGCATATCTCCCTTTAAATGTAACAAACATTTAAAAACAATATTTGGGAATTTGGGTGTAGTTTTATCCAAACTGCTTCTTGCTTTTTGTTGGGCAAAGTAATTTTTGGGGGTGTTCATGGTGACCTTTCAGGGGGTGTTGGGCATCAAACCACATTAGTCTGGAAGGAATCCACAGGCTCTCATATTTTGTGGAAACAAAAGAAGAACCTCTTTTTGTAAACAACAAATTTTTAGACCCAAATTTTGAAGTCAAGATGCTTTTAAAACATATATGTTATATCACTAACTATATAGATTACAGAAATGCACATACATATGTAAGTGGCATTTGCAAGAATGCTCAAAAGAGTACAACTGCCAAAAGACCCAAACTAGGGAAAAAAACATAATGAATTTGTAACTTGAGGGAAAGTTGTTGGCAGAGGTTTCTGTCCCACCCAGTCCCACAGTTCAGTCCTAAAGAAACACACAGAAGTCTATATTAATTATAAACTGGTTGGTCTATTAACTCAGGCTTCTTATTAACTCTTATATCTTATATTAACTCATAATTCTTGTCTGTGTTAGCCACATGGCTTAATATCTTTTATTAGTGATATATTCTCATCTTGCTTTCTCTGTGTCTGGGTAACAACTGCAGACTAAGCCGATCCTCTTCCCAGAACTCTCCTATTGTGGTCGCCCCAACTGTGCTTCCTGCCTGGCTACTGGCCAATCAGTGTTTTATTAAGCCAATATAAGTGACCAATCTTTACAGGGTACAAGAGCATTGATCCACGGTACTTCCCTTTCTTCTTCTTTTTAAAATAAGAACTGTGAATCCAATTTCCTTTGTTTAGCTTTTTCCCCTGACTATTATCCATAACAACTTGTAAGCAAAACTCTAAACAAACATTTATAATCCATTTTGGGGGGGGGAAGTGTGCATAGTTTTGCAGTCTACTTCCTGCTGATTGGGGGCTCTGATAATCTTATGAGGACCTAAAGAAAATTTAGGATTATGGTAAAGTCTTGACTGTGAAGCTTGATCATCTCAGCCAACAGTCTCAAGGCTGTTCTGGATGTGGAACTCAGAGGAAACTCCAACAGAGGTCCTCTGAAATGTTGGATCATCTGGGCCATCCACTCCTATTGAAGATTTTTCAGGGGATCTTCCTTAATCAAACCTGATTTTTCTTAACCCAGAATGATTCTACAGTCTCTCATTTCCTGTGGAAACAAAAGCAAAACCTCTTCTCAAAAGTAACATATCTTTTGACTTAAATTTTGAAGTCAAGACATTTTTAAACTATATATGTTGGATTAATCCAGCAGCATTTATAACCAAATGTCTTTTAGCAGCTGCTGCTCCTTCCTCAGCCATCAACAATTCAAAGACAACACAATAACATACAGTATCCAGATTCTCTGTGTATTTTTTATCTTTATGTGGCTTTATTTTAAACTCTTTTTTTTCCTAAATTTTCAGGTTTTTTTTTGAGACAGGGTTTCTCTGTATATCTTTAGCTGTCCTGGAACTCACTCCTTCTTGAACTCACAGAGCTCCATCTGCCTCTGCCTCCCAAGTGCTGGGATTAAAGGTGTGTGCCAACACAACCAACTACTCTCTCTCTCTCTCTCTCTCTCTCTCTCTCTCTCTCTCTCTCTCTCTCCTCTTTTTAAAAGATTTTATCCTTTTTATTTTTCTCCAAAGCCTGCATATATTTTAAAACACATTGTAAAACATTTCGAGGCTTTTTTTTTTGTCTGAATCCATCCCTTTACTGTGTATCTTTCTTTTTCTGACCACATGAGTCTAATTTGCCAAGCAATATAGCTAGGATTAAAGCTGTGGCTTTGAAGGCTGGATCCACCCCATTTCTTAGCTTTCTAAGAGCTAACTTCATGGTGGAGGTATTGGTGGGAGTCATGTTTAATGCCACAACTCTATGGAGTTTAGAGGTCCCTGCTACCACCAAGAAGCATGCTGTCAGCTATTCATAAACACTATTTAAGTGTTTGGTAGTGGGGCATCTTAAAAGAGCTGCAAGGTTTTTGCAGCTAAAGCTGAGTCAGGAAGCCTCTCTTAAATGAGACTTGCTTGCCTCTAGCAAACAGAACCCACCCGAGAAAATGCTGCTACCAAGAAGCCATGCTTAACTCTGTTCTTTTGTGCCTATAATTACTTTCCAAGTTCTCTCAAGTTTAATGTGGATGCAGTTGTCCATATTAGGTGCCAATTGTTAGCGGAGACTGCTCATTCATTTCCCAGCCACCCTGACTCGAAGTAATCACACAGAAACTATATTATTTGCAATACTGTTTACCCAATAGCTTACGTGTATTGCTAGCTAGTTCTTATATCTTAAACTAACCCATCTCCATTAGTCTGTGAATCACCACAAAGTCATGGCCTACCAGAAAAGTTTTGGCAGGCTCCAGCGGAGGCATCAGTCCCTGGTGGTGGCTACATGACTTCTCCTTGACTCCACCTACTCTCTCTCTCTCTCTCTCTCTCTCTCTCTCTCTCTCTCTCTCTCTCTGGTGTGGGAGGTCCTTCTGTCTATGTGTTGCTTNTATATATATCTTCCAGCCTGGCTATATTCTGTTAAGCTATTAGCCTAAAGCAGCTTCTTTATTAACCACTAAAAGCAACACATATACAGAAGGACTTCCCACACCACTCTCTGATATTTTTCTTTTAGACATTACATTGGTCATATTTACATAAATAAATATAAACATCCATGTTTAAATGAGTGTGGTAATAGACACACAGTCAGGGTCCATCCTGGACCTAAGACACCATGGCTGGTGTTTCAAAGTTGAAGACAAAGAAATGTTTGCAGAGATGAATAGATGTTAGAGATCAGAAAAAGCTCTGGGAACTGTTGTGGTTATTTTTGTTGTTGTTGTTGTTATGTGTGGGCATAGAAGTCTTTCAGAAAAAACAATCAAAATATCCTGAGTAATTAAACACATATGGAATACCACTCAGGAATAGGCGGGACTGATTATCAACAAATACAACAACTTGGATGCGTTCCAAAGGCATTATGTGGTATCTGACTACCAAGCACAGTCTCAGCCATGTAGTCCAGCTGGCCTGAGCCTCTTAGACAAGATACATGTACTATGGATGGCACAGTCAGAGGAGTGGAGGCCCTTTGGAGCCTGGAAGATGGTGAGTGGGTCTCAGGAATCAAGCACTTACCTCTATACATTTGAACTTTGGTTAACTTTGCCTTGGTTCTTCCCTCTTAGGAATAAATAACTAGTTGTTGATTTTTCTAGGAGTCCACAGTTAAGACTTTATGCTTTTAAAGAGACATTGGAGTTTTAGAGAGACTGAAAATTTTAGAGAAAATTGGATATTTTAGACTTGGCTATTTGTAATATTTTATATTGACATTAATTTGCCACCTTAGAGACAAATGAGATAGGAAATGTTCTAGTTGAAAAGTGATGTTCATGTAATAAGTTGACAAGGGGTCAGTTGGCTAGTCTTATGTTAACTTGCTATGAACGGAGTCATCTGAGAGGAAGGAATCTCAATCGAGAAAAAGCCTCCACAAGATTGAGTTGTAGGCAAGACTGAAAGGCATTTTCTAAATTAGTGATTGATGTGTGAGGGTCCTCGATGCTATAAGAAAGCAGGATGAGCAATGAGAAACAAATCAGTAAGCAGCACTCCTCCATGGATTCTGCCTCAGTTCCTGCAGACTTCCCCGATGGTGGGCTACGTGGAACCAGAAGACTGAAATAACTATCCTCCCCAAGTTGCTTATGATTATGGTATTTTATTACAGCCAGAGGAACTCTAAGACAGTGTCTCTGCATCCAGTCTCCTTTCCTGGGATCTAATTCAGATCATGAGACTTTACCCAGAGACATGTTATCTGACTCCAGCTAGTTATTTTTGTTTTCCAATATGTGCTCCTTTTTTTTTTCATCCCATGTAGTTTTGTTTCAGGCATTGCTACTACTATGAGTAATATTATTATTATTTATTGTTATTATTTGTAAAGAGCATGCCATTGCAATTTGAGTCTACCATTAACAGCTTACATCAAAATGGATTTGCCAATGTTTAGGAACTATTAACAAAAATCCAGCTCATTCATAGTTTTTACCTTGTCATTCTTCTGTAGGATGCCATTCATGACCTCACATTGCATGTGCTATTCTTAGCAATGAGCTTGATTCTTCTTGTTCAATGACCTCATTTGGGGGGTCAAGAATTTTGTACAACAGCCTTCTAATGGAATTTGATGTTTTCCCTAAGATTAGATGAGTATTGCGAATACTTGAGAGGAAGCCCATGAAGGCCACCATTATATTATATATGCCGGTACCTGTGACCAACAAGACTTCACTGCTGTTCATCTTGACCACCTGGCTAAGGTAGTATTCAACAGGTTTCTCCAGTTAGAAGTAATATCACTCAACTATTTTTGCAAAATGCATTCGCTAGAAAAAGGTCACATGCTTAGTCCAAACTTCAAGTGGTGAGGGCTAGTTAGTCATTTGTAAAGTATTAGCTTAAGACCCTGTAGAGTTTGAGAGCTGAACCTTGAATTTGGTATGAGCTTCCTAGCAGCCCAAGAAGACATCAACCATAGCAGGTACTATGGTAGCCTCCTTGTTTATGTCTAAATGCTGTATTTGTATGTAAAGAAACGTTCTAGTGGTGAAGCTTAGCTCATCCCAGCACTGGGGACTGGCAGTCAAAGCAGTGGGGCTGGCTGGTAGACTCTATATGGAAAAGAGGATGAGGAAGGGTCATCAAACAGGAGAGCCCCAGGGCCGGCTTTAGGGACAGGTGGGTTCCTGGCATGGCCAATAATCAAGCTGTCAAACACAGTCCGAAGGCCAGACCCTGATGTAGTCACACCAACTAGAGAGGTCCCAGCTCCAGTCAGTTTGGATGCTATGTCCTATGTCAATGTCCCAGAAGACACTACTGATCTGCAACTTCAGTTTGGCCACCCGGAGAGTGGAGTTGCTGCAGACTGTGTAGAGGCAGGGGGTGCTGGGTTGAATAGAGTCCCAGTACAGCAGCTGATTGGAACTGGAGACGTGAACAGTGCACTGGAGGTGTGCTCCTCTTCAATCTGCATCCCCACTCCTCTACAGGCCCCACTCACCCACAGTGCTCAGTTATTTAAAGTTCATATCATCAAGATTAACTAACTCTGTTCTTTTGTTACATGGAATGTGTGGAGATGACACTGCTGACAATCCAAGGTTTCCTTCATTACTAAGATAGAAATATAAGCTTATGTTTCAGAAGATAAACCTAACCACAGGAACAGCAACTTCGATGAAAATGTCAGTACGTAGTCGCCCACAGGGCAGCTATAATATGCCATAGGATTAAACATTCTCTTGATATGTTCTGTCTTATGTGCTCAGCGGTCTGATGGTATCAGTGCAACAACAAGCCCATTTAATGAACGCATAAGACTGCTATTTTAATATTAGCTTTCCTACTTATTTATGAACTATGAAAATTAGAAATCCCACATTCACAAGTCATTTCTGGAACATTCCCTTATCTGAGCAAATTATAATTACATTAAACCTGGAAACTAAACAAGCAAAGTCCACATATTGGCACTTTTGGTCTCAAGCAAAGCAACTTAGGAAACTGATAAAGAATAAAACACTAAAGCACTAACAAGAAATAAGAGTCTTTAACTAATACCTAATACTATCTGAGGTTATCGCAGCAAGACATATCCATGTTTTTGTACGAGCTAGCCACAGGAGCCAGGGAGTCTTTCTTTTCAACCTAGGGTGCTACGGTTTGAGTGCTTGCATCCCTTCAAAACCCAGGTTCGAGTTTAACACTCCAAACAGCATTTAGGAGGGAACTCTGGCATTAAGACTGCTCATGGCTCCGTCAGTGCCCTTGCAATGGACAAGAGAGAGCAGTCACCCTTTGTGCCTTCTGCCACTAGAGCAGTGCTTCTCTGCCTGGTGAGAGGACTGCAAGAGGCATCTGGAAGCAGGGAATGTTTACCATACACCCAATCTACTAGCACCCTCATCTTGGTCTCCCGATTCTAAAGAGTTAAGAATTGTTTCTCTTGCAAATGTCCCAATTTAAGGCATCTGGACACAGAACAAACTTTTACATGGACTTCGAGTAGACAGCATGAGCCACTCTGCTAAGGCCCCATGGATGACCTTGTGCATCATGGTTTTGAAATTTTTTTTATTATTAACCTTCTAAAGACATTCTGTATCTTCTGTTCTCCACATTGTTATCCCTCATCTCTGCCACGCATTTCTCTGTCCTTTGAAGGGGTTGTCTTGGTGTCCCAGACTCACTGCCATGCATTCAGGAGAGGACCTGTCTCACTACCAGACTTTCATTAGTTCTGGCAATGTTTTGGCTGTTGTAACCCTGTGCATTGTTGAGCATTCATTCCCTGTATATCTAGAATTTTAAAAAATGAAAAGAATTTCTCCTTCGACTTCTGACCATGAATTTCCACTCTTTCTCTGATCCACCTGGGTATGTTTTCTGATCTCAATTTCAAGTCATATTTGTGTTCCACCTAACACCAGATTACAGTTTGAATTTTCTAACTTTGCCCCCTAGTGACGTGGGAGTGTCATATATCAATCTGTTGATTTCATTGGTTAAGTTATAATAAACCAGCTGCTTGGCCTCATGGCTTGGAACATAGATGGGAGGAGTAAACAGAATAGAATTCTGGGCGGAAGAGGAAGTGAGGTCAGACTCTGTTCTGCTCCCGGAGAGACTCTGCTCTCCGGAACACAGACGCCATGCTCAGCTCTCCCGGGTAGATGCGATAGCTCTGCTCTCTGAGGCACACGCGATGAAGATGGATGTAGGCTAGAATCTTCCCGGTAAGCGCACCTTGGGGTGCTTACACACATTATTAGAAATGGGCTAGTCCAGGTGCGAGAATTAGCCTGTAAGGGCTAGAGTTCATGGGCCAAGCAGTTCTTTAAATGAATACAGTTTGTGTGTTGTTATTTCGGGCGTGAGCTAGCCAAGCAGCTGGGGTGTTGGGGACGCAGCCCCGCCGCTTCATATTTCAACACCCTAGAAGGTAACTTTGTTAAACATACCCGGCATTTTTTTAAAAAATAACTTCTTGCTCACATCCCTACCTTTTAAATAAATAGACTTATGACATCTTCACCATCTATTTTAATTCTCCAGCCAATATTTCCATAACTGCAGTCCAAGGAAGGAAGTTAAAAACCATTTAAGGCACTTTAAAGCAAAAGGTGACTTCTGTGTCTCTGGCCCAGAGCTGATTCCGCAGCATTTAACTCTTCACTGCTGCTAGCATTTACTCATGAGGTTAACAGTGTGCTCTTTCTGCACATATGTTCATTCTTTCTACTTCTGTATGGGATTCCTCTACAAAGTTTGCTCGCATGATTGACAAGTCAGTATGACAATTTGAACATCTGTAATTGTATCACTTAATAAATTCTCATTATGCATTTTGGGGAGAAAGTAAAGGTCGAGCTATATATATTTCAAGCAAGCCTTGAATTCATGATCTTTATCAAATCTCATTAAATCTGGTTGTTTTTTGATTAATTAAATTCCAGATTATTGACAATAGTCTTAAAACTTGTTATGGTTGTTGGAATAGAAAATAATGTAGCCATACTACATCTCCATTGTTGGAATCAGTACACTTATTTCAATATGTTCTTTTAAAGTCTATTTTACAACTGTGTTTACATTGCTAATTTCCTTTTTAAGATGGTTTCTCTGTGGAGAGGATGCAGTCTGACAGGTAAAGGCTGATACTCACCGATGGGCCAGGGAGCTCTGAACACTTAGCATTTTCAAAAGAGCAAAGTCATTAGCCCTGTCACTTGATTACTATTTATACTAAACTCTAATTTAAAATGCTAATTTTATCAAGCTTCTATATAATACATATATGGGCTATATATCAAACCACTTCTTAGTTACACCCTGAACTTTAACACCCTACAACTCTCAGCTCTACTTTGAGTTCTATTCACTTCAGTGCTGGGAACATGTCCCAGGGACAATTCTAATTATGGTCAATGTTTCTATGGCTTTCCCAAAATACGGTCCTTTGACCTGTCCTTGCTGGGGATGGAGTGTTTGAGAACCACTACATCCTATCTACAGCCCGGTCTTGCAGAAGAGTCTATAGGTCTCAGGGGCAAACTAACACCAAAGCAAGGCAAGCAGGGCTGCATCCCCGGCACAGGTCATGAAAATTGCCCCTCCTAGACTAATTCAAAGCTAGGGTTACTCTGCTTCAATTGAGTCAAAATGTTCTGTTACTCAAGTCAAGGTTGTTTTCTATAAGTATCTATAGTTTCTAAATAACATATGGCTAGGATACTTCTGTCTTAACATAATCCATCTCTGCTGAGAGCCACATAAACGCTTTTTATTAAACAACTACGGCATGAGTGCAGTCACCCAGGAACTCCACCCAGCAGCACGATCAAAATCTGTGCAGCTGACCATGTGGATGCTATTCGCTTATGCAGCAGCAGTCAGATGGGGTGCTACACACCTGGAATTCCAGGTCCTGAAGGATGAAAGCCAGAGGACCAAATTTTGGAGCTGCCTGGGCTATACAGCAAGTTCAACAACGACCTAGGCCATACACCACCCCCCCCCCCCCCCAAAAAAAAGAAAGGAAAAAAAACCTTTTTTTTCTAGTAAAAATCTGGCAAAAGAAAAAATAAAGAAAATCTAGCAAAATGTGATGTGGGAGTGTCATATATCAATCTGTTGATTTCATTGGCTGAGCAATAAAAGAAACTGCTTGGCTGGCCCTCAGCTTAGAACATAGATGGGAGGAGTAAACAGAATAGAATTCTGGGCAGAAGAGGAAGTGAGGTCAGACTCTGCTCTGCTTCCGGAGAGACCGGACAGCTCTGCTGGAGCAGAGACGCCATGCTCAGCTCTCCCGGGTAGATGCGATAGCTCTGCGCTCTGAGGCAGACGCATGAAGCTGAGACCCACGATGGACGTAGGCTAGAATCTTCCCGGTAAGTGCACCTTGGGGTGTTTATACACATTATTAGAAATGGGTTAGAACAATATGTAAGAGCTAGCCAATGTAAGGGCTAGAGTTCAGGGGCCAAGCAGTTCTTAAATGAATACAGTTTGTGTGTTGTTATTTCGGGCGTGAGCTAGCCAAGCGGCCGGGGTGTTGGGGACGCAGCCCCGCCGCTCCTATTTCAACAAAAATGCAAGGAAATAAATTAAAAAGCAAGAAAAAGAGGAGCCATTGAATTTGGAAATCCATCAATATCATGCCTTTTCTAATTTCTGAAGTCTATGATAGAGTCCTTCGATCTCAGGCTTGCTTAAGAACAACATCTAACCTAAATTTTGTTAGACTCAGGAAATGGCCCAACAAATCCTTATTAAGTTGATAAACCTTCAAATTGGTTGTTGAAATGCTGAAGAAAAGCCTGAGTCCTTCATAGGGAGCAGAGAAGACCAGATGTAGTCAGTAATTAATTCCGTAGAAGAGCAAACCCAAGGTAGGGTTAAAGTGACTAAGACTCAGCTTGATTTACCATTAGCATAAAAAGCCAAAACCATGTCAGTCAGAAAATGCTTAGGTGAGAAGATCCCACACAGCACCTGGGTCTCATCTGGTGATGGCGTAGACTCCCTCGTGAATGCTTAAGGAAAACAACACATTTTTGCTAAGGCGTTTTATTAGCTGGTTTGTCAACTTAAATAATACCATAGTGACCTAAGGACAGCTTTCAGTCCCCTCAATGACACTTCTGAAGTAGACTTGTTGAACGGAGGGACATTCGCATTTTCAACACAGAAGAGATGGCAAGTAGATTTACCATCAGCAAATCTTTTCTTAGTGTTAACGTGAAAAAGCACCAGGTCAGAGACTGACTACATCAAAAGCCCCAGTTAGATGCCCTTCCTTAACACATTCACAGGAGACTAAAAAGAGAAAACAAAGACTGTTTTGGTTTGGCCAAAAGTTGAGTCCGTTTCATGATAATTTAAGTATCCTCCTATAGTCCCACAAGTCTCAGGAAAACAGATACATTTTACTACCCTCCCCCCAAGGGAAAAACTTTTGAAATGGAAGTATAATATTGGTCTTTCTTTGTCAGGTGGCAACTTGAAACTTTTGCAGGAGTGATTATTAATACTTCTTAGCAGCTAATTATAGCTTTAATTTCCTCGCCTACAAGACACTATCAACTGCACACTGCCTCACAGCTGACACTGGACGCCTCCATGGCTGACTGTCTTTGCACTTGGAACATGGTGGACCCGTCACTCTTTTATCTGCAAAAGAAAGAAAAAAGTGCCGCTATCATTTCAGACCCTTTACAAGAATAACAGCAACAAAATCAGGGGAGAGTGAAATAAGCTTTTCTTTTTCCGTCACTATTTTCCCCTTCCCGTCATGCTGTCCATTTGTTTTCTAAGATAAATTATTCATATTAGTTATGGGAATAAAGAAGAAAATCCAAATTACTGAAATTTCCTGGTTCAGTTCTGGCTATTTCCTTCAAAATGTCAACATAGTTTATCATATATAAACCAGGCGGTGGTAGTGACACACGACTTTAATCCCAGCACTTGGGAGGCAGAGGCAGGTGGATCTCTGTGAGTCTGAGGCCAGCCTGGTCTACAAAGCGAGTTCCAGGATAGCCAGGGACTGTTTCCAGAGAAACCCTGTCTCAAAAAATGAGAAAAAAAAGTTATGCTTAAGAAAATGTTACAACTACATTAATTCAAATTTTTGAATGAATTATTTCAAATACACTGAAAGCCAGTAATTTAAAAAATAAGTTTCTTCTATTAAACAGGACTTCCCCCAATTTATTTGACCCCACATATATAATACGTTTCTCCTCTCATCGTTTAGAGACTATTGTAGTATAAATTTTAATTTCTTGTTCCACTATCGTGTGTTCCCTTAAGCCCTAAGATCTCTGCAATCCCCAGGAAAGGTGAGAAAGAGAAGATTAACCCTGGACCATGTCAGTGGCTTCTGTACCTCGGTGACAACACCAGCAGCGATGGTGGAGCCGCTATACCGCAGCATAAACCTCCCCAGCTCCTTGAAGTCTTTGTAGAGCTCCAGAGCCACTGGTCTCTGTGTCTGCAGCTCTACCAGTGCATTCTGGCCCTTGGTGAGCAGCCTGTCAGGAGTGGAGAAAAGAGAAGGGACTGATGGATACGTAATACAGATGAGTGAGCCCCTGAGAAGTGAGCAGTGCACACCCAAGCCGTATATCAACTCAGTCTTCCAATCCAGGAGAGAAAGTTGCATGTGTGCATGCTTTAAATTCAAGGATATACCTTTGAAATTTTCTGGGTTAAAATGAACAAGGGTAATTCTAGATTTAAGAACCATTAGGAAGATGTCAGGTAGGAGTAGGGGTGTGTGTGTGTGCACGCGCTCACTCACATGCCGAGCCTGCAAGCATGTGAACCAATATAAAAACACATCCTATCCCCTAAATGCTCAAGCACCCATTCTAATCATTCCCTGAAGAAATCTAGAAGTTCAGTTATCTAATAGAGGGAATAATACACAGTTTATCAGGATACTAAATCTAATCCTCGTTTAAAATGTCGTTATTTATTTTCACAGTTCTAATGAGTCACCCTTGGCCTTCATACACGCTGCATATATTACACTAGGATTCAGCAGCAGGCACAGTGAGGGAAAATTCAAGAAGATAAGATGGGACCATTTCAACTGAAAAGTTCTCCAAATAATTGTCATACAACCCAGACACAAACATCCCACAGAGAAGAGCATTTATGAGAGCCACTGAGTAGGGTAGAATCTTGTCTCTGCCACTTGCAAGCTTTGTGTCCCTTTGCTGATTCATGTGACTGCCGAGGGATAAGTCACGGGAGAACACTGATGACAAAGTCTAGAAAATATGGATCTTGAGAAATGCCATCCGTATAGTTCTGTGGTGTTTACCAGAGCATCACGGCAAACACTGTCGTGGAAGTTAAGGGCTCCAGCAATGTGCCTCCTTCCTCCTGAGGAGCAGACTGCCTTCAGTCCTCTTAGCTGGCACTCATCCCATTAACCCATTGGGCACCCTGGGCCTCCTACACAGGTGCAAACGGTGAGAATACTCAACGGCAAAGAAGGGGATTTTGGGTGGGATTCCCCATGGGGCTCAAGATGAGGGAAACCCCAAAGTGCTGGCAGCCAACCAAACTAGGACAGCCTTCAACTCTACCGAATTAGATCTGTATTCTGAAATACGCACTTGCATTATTTTATTTTATTTATAGTATGCTTAGCTTCTCAGACAGTACTTCCTGTGTCAGGCAAAGAAGAGCTGTGCAGACCTCAGCCTGGATACTAAGGATAATCAGAAAACCAACATGATCACCTACCATGTAGACGGGAAAAAAGAAGGTGCTAGAGAATATGCAGAAACTTTTTTCTTAGGCTAGGGGACAAGCTCATTGAGCAGGTGAAAAAGAAAAGCATGAGACTGAAATCTGGAACAAGTGGCAGGCAAGTTAAAATTCTTTTTAAGAACACAGGACTAGTTTTGTCTTTGATCCATCAGTATCTGTGCTTGAAACATACATATACATCTATACTTACATTTTTACTTATAATTCATATCACCATCATACATAACTTTAATCACATCTAACATTCCTAAACTAGAGCTTAAACATTTATGTAGGTGTTTGTATGATGCACAGTAGGTGAACGTACACATGGGTGTTCAGGCACGGGAAGGTGCAGGTCAGTCTTGGATAACATTCCTCAGCACTATTCATCTTGTTCTTTGACATGGGCTCTCAACGAACTTGCCAATTGTGCTAGGCTGGTAAGCCGGTGAACCTTAGTGAACTTGGCTCTGTCTCCTGGATGCTGCCATTACAAGTGGACACTAGGTCACCTAGCTTTCTTCCATGGGTTCTGAGGATCAAACTCAGGTCCTCATCCTTGAACAGCAAGCACCCACTCTACCAACTGAACTATGTCTCCATCCCTTAAAAGTTTATTAATACACACACACACACACAATCTAGTCACTAAAAGCTAACTGGTAGAAAAACTGGACTCCATTTCCCTCAGTAAGGAATTTGCTTACACTGTTAGTATTTATGATTTCTCCATTAAAACACTTACTTAGGCTTTTTCTTTGTGACTTCACCAGTACTTTTGTTTAGGACACTGATCAATCGCTTAATCACAGCAGGCTCGCTGACGGTTTGGTAGTGTAACAGCACCTGAAGCAAACCAAAGAAGGCCACACTGAGAACTATTCGCTGTAGTAATTGCAGCCTTTCCTTTCGGCACACTCAATCCATCACCGTGGCTCTCCAGCAGCCCCCACCCAGCCTCCACTAGCGAGGTGCTCCTTCGCATTTATCCTGCACTCAGGGTAAACTTTAGCAGGCTGCAGAGCCTTCTGTTCCCTTTTCCACTGCAAGGGCGAAGAGAACAGTACCTTGGGATTATTGCAAAGGCTAAAAAGCAGATATTTGTTTACAACACTTACAGCCATGGTGACATCATAAGGAACAGCAGGGAAAGGCTGAATTCCAAGCCTTTTATTTTATCTGTCTGTAGGTCAGCTTCCTTGCTGGTAAAACAGACTTCAGAGCATTGTGATGAGAAATTAACGGGATGAGAAAAAGTGCTCAGAAGCACAGAAGTTCAACAAGTGAACTGTTTCATCATGAATCATGAGGGAGGGGATCTGTCATGTTCAGCAGTAATCACTACATCCACTCTTGGGCAAAAAGAATAAAAGCTCTTATATACCGAGAGAGAGAGAGGGGAAAGCAGCAACATTTGTAAGCATACCTGAGTACCAAGCATTGTGTGACAGATTTAAAAGGTAGTAGTTTCATTTCTATAGGCGATTAGACTGGGTTTAAAGTCTAACAGACATACATTCAGATCACTTTTACCTGGGCCAAGCTCCTTGACTTGACTACCTGCAAAGTCCCTTACTGAAGCTCCACACACTACAATGAGGATGATCACATGTCACCTTGTATTAACAGTACCCAGCACATGGAAACATCAGATAACAGATGATTTGATACATCACGCTCTCTATGGCCATCCTACCCTGAACACTCCTGCTCTGGCATGACGTTAGATCAGTAGATCATACACTAAGTTCTGTCGACTATGTTTTCACATGAAAGAAAGAGCAAAAAGTTCTGTCAGGTAATATGGCCATGGAGCTTCATAGAAGCTTGAATTTCACGCCTTAGTCAGTGAAAGCTATAAATCGCTGTCTCTTCCCATGTCGGCTACCAAGAGTCCTCCAGAAATCACATGAATGCAATCTTCTGTTTTACAAGAGAAGCTTTTATAAGGGAGAAGCTTTGGTGGACAGCAATCAAAGTCAGAATGCAGACTGATATTCTTATTCAAATAATAAGCCTTGAGTGTGCTCCCAGTACATCTACAGCACTTGAGTGTGAGAACAGTAGACCACATTCCCAGGAGGCTGCCCTACTTTAAAGGGTTTGCAAACATTAGTTTGAGCCGTTCAGTTGTAGAAACAGATACTTCCTATCTAGAATTTCTAACCAAAATAGCTTGCACTTAATGAAAAGAGAAAAGCAAACCCAGGCTGTGGCTCAGAGGGAAAGTGCCTGCAAGTGTGCACTAGGTCAGGGCTCCATCCAAAGGAAGATGGTGCTGGGGGCTGCAGATGTGCAGACCTAGACTTGGGGAGCTTCTGAAGTCCTATCTACAACAGTAATGGCACACTGAAACTCCAGTACTTCAAATAGGTCAACTGGTCTTCTTTTTCAGTGACATTCAATGATGTGAAATGCAAAGATTTCAATATGAGGAAGTCCTGAGCAAAGGGTGTCACAGCTGTAGTGGTGAGAACAATTCCATAGTCAATGGCTGCAGGTCCTAAACTATTCACTGTAACCTAAGTATGTAAAAAACCTCTTCAGGACCAGATTCCCACACTCACCTCACACAAAAGGTCTTTATGGCCTACCACATTATCAAAGAAAAGGGGCACATGAACCTCACTGAGTTTCTCCTACTATTTGCTGAGCTGTAACATCGGGACTAACAAGTGCGTTGTGGAAATATGGGGCTACATTTGATTTTTCCTTTTCTCTCCACAGCACCGTATATTAACTAAAACAATCTATTTACAATCAAGAGAATTATTGTATAATATCTTGATATCTTAATGAATAGTATATGTAAAATCAAACTCATTCCTAATCTAAATCTACAGCACTGTGCCAACGAGAAGCTATCACATTTCACAGCGGAAGTGATGAAAGCCTGGGTCCTGGCTTCACTGTTATTATTTACCTAGTGACAACCTCATGCAAGTCTCTGCTCTGTCTGAAAATATGGACAATGCTAACACAGGTCCAGAACTCTTACTTACAACTCTGAAAACTCAAAGCATTTCTCAAACTCTACTGTAGACTCATCTAAGAAGAGAAACTTGACGTGAGGCAATTCTGTCCTGTGTATCTCATGAGCTACAAACATTAACAAATTATGTACAGAGAAGGTATGTGTTGAAGACGGTGCTGGGTATGGGCTCTCCCTATTATGAGTTCCATATACATGTTTACATCAGCTTTCTAATAAAATCTTTAACACTCCTGAAGTCTGAAATACACTGGTCAAAGGGCAGCAGGGACTGAGCCAAATCATCTAGTGCCTCAGTAAACTATAATGTTAGGCAACAAATAAAAATTTTCCTTAAGTAGCCTGCTAAAATTATCAGTGAATATATGTGATTTGATATTCAATAAATGTGCCTATGTTGGTTACTGGGGATGTAACAGGCTTTGTTTTCAACAGATGTGGCTAGGAAACTGGATGAGCAAATGTAAGGGAATGACAACAAAGTTTTGTCGAACATCATATATGAAACTAACAACCACATCAGGTAAACTGCAAGGCTCTTAAAGAAAACAGACAAAGGCTTCATGATGTTGGCTTTGGCCTTTAGCTCATGGACACGACACCAAAGGTACAGATAAGAAAAATAAACTGAATTTCTCCAGAATTAAAAAGTTATTACATTGTAGGACACTAAGAGAATCAGAAAATAACCACTGAATAGGCCATACTTCTTAGTCCACTCAGAACAATGGCTACAGGGTTAGTTTGGGGTGATGGTACTCTTGAGATGGACAGCAGAGATGGTTATCCCATACCGACAATATACTGAGTTACATACTTAATGATGTAACTATAATTAAAATAAAATATGAATTAAAATTTAATCAATCTTACAATGTCCTCTTTAAAAGTATAAAGCTGTCATAACAACTAAGGGAAATTTACATTTACCTCTGTATGTACTATTATCAGAATTGCTAACTAGTAATTTTAATTGTTTAAGAAGGACTTTGTTAATTTCTTTCTACCCAAGTAGGTAGATATAACCATGTTTCCCAATCACATTCTGATATGCAGCAGAATCTCATAAAAAAAGCTTCATTTGATGCTTATTTTTAAAAAACTGCTATAGGTAAGAAGTGACTACACTGATATAAAAATAAGAATCACAAAACATATGACGACTTCATAGATATATAATCATAAAATGAATTTGAATGTCCTAATTAAATTTCTTCCTGGTTTCTCAAACACTATCATGGACTTTAAACTTGAAAGATCAATTACTATTCCTGCTTACTTCATTTTTTTTTTCTCCTGAAAAAGCTCCCAAGCTCAGAATAAAAAAAAAAAAAGAAATGTGATTATTAAATTCTGGTGTATTATCTTTCTAGATTAGAATAAGATCTCGATTTGAAACAAATAGTGTATATTTATGTAAGTAACGGTTTTTCTGAATTCATAAAAACAAGAACACTGCATGGTAAAAGTGACTTTCACCTTCAAAGGGTAAGTGTTCAAGTCCACTGAGACACAGGTTTGCTGTCACAAGTGTCTATACTACATGTACTACATGGGGAAAGAACTGCCTGTCTGTAACAACATGAGAGTGTGGCCTTAAGTCTCTGAGAAGAAAATTACACATGAAATAAGAAATCCTCAAGTAACGTCTCTCTGGGATAAAAAGCACTATGAAAAAGTCCCCATCCCACAGTGAAGCAGCAGTGGGCTGGCCAACGGCACCCTGCAGAGCAGTCGGAGTTCACCAATGTGACAAAGCTCGGGACACACCCGCAGTCCTCGGTGTGCACACATGTCAGGTGGATAGTGCGCGAGCATGAAAACACCCTGAAGTCAAAACAGCAGACATCTAAGGATTTGCAAACACAGAATACTCTTATTTTCTGTATTTGTGTGACTTTCTAACCTTTAAAACTAATCTATCACCTTTATACTTAGAAATACCAAAAATAAGTATATTAAACAAAACAGAAGTATCTAAATTAAAAATGCTATGTAAGCTTTACTACCCAGTAAAAAGTCTATCATTTTCCCCAGAAAAACTATGTTATTATCAGTTTGAATCAACTGATTATGAAGTATCCTCTCTTGAAAAAGTTCTCAGACTCAAGAATCAAAATAAGGGCTGGAGAGGTGCCTCAGGTTAAAAACACTGGCTGCTTTTCCAGAGAACCTGGGTTTGATTCCCATAATTGCCTGTAACTCGGTACCAGGGGATCTGATGCTCTTTTGGGCTCTGTGGGCATACTCATGGTGTGCAGACATATGTGTGGACAGACACCCATACACGGAAAATAAATAATAGAAAAATAAGAAACGAAGTATTTTCAAAGTGTAACTTATTTTTTTAAATTAGAAAAGATATTGCTTTGAAACGACTGGCACATTTTAAGGTGAGTTAGGACCTCTCTGAGTTCACAGAAGCAAGGACCTCATACGGGAAACTTACAGGAAATCCTTTGGTTATAGGAACTTCAATATTGAAGATGAGGATCCGGGCTCTGAAACGAGTGCAAGCTTTGATAGGTTCTTTGGGGCCACAAAATATGCAGCCAACACTATAATAGAGAAAGAGAGTATGAATGGATGAGCACGAAGAAGTTCACTTGTAAAGAAACTAAAACAATTAAGCAAGTAAGAATGTGTTCTAAGGACCGCCCACCCCAAACTAAAGCACAGCTTCCTGCATTACAGTGTTCACCTCAGCACAGGAGGCTTGTGTGTCAACATGAATTAACTCCATTTTAGATGGCATCTGCTAAAATTATATTTGGCCAAATAAAATTCTGGCTAAAATATAAGCAGTGGATTGCAAAGCTCATGCACTCCGATACATGTATCCTGTGTCCGACACAAAGCTCATGCACTCCGACACATGTATCCTGTGTCCGACACAAAGCTCATGCACTCCGATACATGTATCCTGTGTCCGACACAAAGCTCATGCACTCCGACACATGTATCCTGCATCTGATACAATGGCTGTCTAAACTCATTTCCTTACTCACTTGATTTTGATGATATCCATCCCAACCACAGTAAGACTAACGTGATCGCCCGCTGCTGCCCAGTCAACAGGTTCATCATGCAGAGTGATTCCTGGAAATGAGTAAAAACCAAAGCCTACAGTGAAATACCTCTGCACGAAGCCATAACAGCCCAGGGAGTGTGGTGCTGTGTGCTCATCACGGTACTCGTCGTTTTCAATTTGAATGGGTGAGGAGTGAGAAGTGGACCTGGCGTGGAGGAAGCACAGTTCCCCTAGACTTGATGCTCTAGAGCACCACCCTAACACAATGGCTGGTATTTGTCCACAGCAGGCTGGGCAAATCTATCAAATATTTCAAACTCACTTACACGATTAAGCAACAGTCTCCCAGCAGACTTCATTCAAACACTGCAACTATATGCATGGGTGCAGGCACAGTTAAGTAGTCCAAATTATTAACTTACACCTAGTGACATAAAATACAGGACTGGCAAAGGTGGCTGGAAATATCTTGAGCTGCCTTCCCTCCCTCTCATCTTTCCCCCCAAGGAAGTCCCAAGGCAATCCTAGCCTGGCCTTGAACTCTTTGATCCTCCTGTCTTTCATTCCTGGATTCTGGGATTCTAAAAGTGTGTCCTCATACTGGGAAAACTTTGTTTTCAATTAGAGAATGACCTAAATGAAGCCCGTGTTCAGTCAGAGCCTTTGAGAGTCTACCCATCTAGCCCTTAACTATCCTTGCTCAAAGACAAATTCTTCCCAGAGTCTGCACACCATGATTCACTGCAGGAGAGACAGAGTAAGAAAACAGCAATAAAACCTAACTGAAAAATCACCACATTCCTAATATATTATATAGGTATACCCAATCACCTCAGAACAGCCCTGAGAGCAAATCCTCAGGGCTGTATTTAGGAATAAGTTTCCTTATTCCATGGCTTTTGAAACAAATCCTATGTTTTCATTTTATGGGTTAGACTTATAGGTTAAATTACTTTTCTGCTGGAAGTTGTGCCTTCCAATGAAGACAGTGTGCAGGCCAGTCATGGTAGAACTATTCTGGACTGATAATCCCTTTATTTCTTCATAAAATCATATTTTTGGGCCTTATGTGAGATGCTCTTTTAGAACAACATTCTTGGCTTTGAAAATTAGTAATTTAAATACAAAATTGATTAATTTAAATATCAGTCAAATATCAACTAATTACATTTAATTTTTAAATGTAATCAAAAATGGCTATATGTGTCTACTAGGAAATGGAGACTTGAAAATATGAAGTAGTTGATCTAATAAAATAGAAACTGTCTTTGTCTTAATATTTTTAAAGGGCTTTTCATATTTAATGGCCAATTTTCCAAAATACTTAACATTGTTTCTTCTTCCTCCCAACCACATTCTTGTCCCACACCTATTTTCTTCAGGCTTTCTCCTTGGTCAGACATTATAAAAGGGGCTTTCTTTGCTTTTCTTTTCTTTGAATACTCCAGATACTTGATATGTTTTTGTCATTTGTGTTTTAGGGCTTTATTCAGGCATCCCAGGCTGGCCACCAACTCACACTGTAGTCTAAAAAAGCCCTGAAAAAACTGCAATCCTCCCTCCCTAGTTTTCCAAGGCTGGGGTTATAGGCACAAGCTACTAGGCTTAAATTCACTGTCACTAGAGTTGCTGCTTCCTGATGGCAGTCACACACCTCTGTTCTGGGGTAACAGGGCATCACAAGTGTACCTCACATGCTTAGAGCAAAGAGCACACAGTTCCCTCTGGCAAACCTAGTGAAAACAGTGGGCAGAGCCGAGGCAAGTCTCAGAGCAGGGGCCTCTGAACTGCAGACCAGAGGGAAAGCTGAGTCTCCTACGGAGAACAGGCACACAGCAGGAAGGAAGGTGCCGCTCCCACGGGTGACCACAGGGACTCAATATTAAGGCCTGTGGTCATTTTGGGACCATGTTCTTAACTCTCAGCTGCTGATTATTTAAAATAATTTTTTTTTTAGTTTATTCTTTAAAAAAAAGCTCACTAGCAGACAGAAATTAGTATTTCCAAAGTGTTTTAGTTTTTGGTGTGTGAGTGTGTGTGCATGTGTGCATTCAAATGAATACATTCACGGGGAGAACAGAGGTCAAGCTCAGGTGCTGTTCCTCAGGCACCAAAATCTCATTCTGTTCTGTTGTTTTAAGGCAGGACTTCGCTGAGCAGTTTGGCTGCCAGTGAAACCCAGAGACCGGCTTGCCTGCCTCTCCAGACTGGGACCAAATGCCCATGGCAGCCTGTATGTGGGCTCTAGGAACTACACACAGCTCTTCTTGTTGGCAAGGTGAACTTGAGCAGCTGAGTCACCTCTGCAACCAGCCAGTGCTGTAGGCCTTAATCCCCTCAAAAGCAGGAGCAGAGAGCTGCACACGCAAACAACAGAGCTATGGAAAGTGGATCTTCTTAAAGTAGACATTAGTTTTCAGCTAACGGGATACGCATGGCCTCTGGCATGCAAGAATAGCGCGTCACATGGAAAAGGAATCTGTCATTCCCATATGACCTTTAAATATAGGTCGAAGACCACAGAGCCTAGGCCTAGGTGATGGAGTGCCTGACTGGCATAGCAAGACTGCTTATCCAAACACCAAGAATGGAGGATGTGACTCAGTGGTATTTCTGCCCAGCAGGTATCAGATTCAACCTCTACCACTGAGGGAGGGGGGGTAGGAAGACAGGGCAAAGAGTGGCAGCAGAGTTTTAAAACTCAAAGTTATAAACTTCCTAACTATAAACATTACAACTATGAACACAAAGTATATGAAGAGCAATAGAGGGGTGTACTAAAATGTTAACCTTTCCAAAAGGTTATACTTCAGCTTATACTTACTATAAATAGTAGTATTCTATTATAAAACAGCTTCCATTTTACCCAGAAGTCACAGAATTAGCTAGAAGTCAGATTAAGGTTAAGTAGAACTGAGAACTTTGTAAGCTAAATTTAGATAAGAATATATACACACGAAAGCCTAAACTTGGACGGAAATAGTTATCAACAATCATCAACTCACACAGTTCACCTCTAAAGAAGCAGTGGAAGTGGCAACTTAAGTTAGCTCTACTTCTCTTTAATACTAAGCTTTTCTGTGTCGGTCTCTTATATTTACCTTAAAGACAGAAAGGGAGGGGTGAGCAAAGGGCATCATGTCTAGGTATAAATGTGATCAAAGCTGTCATTTGATTCTGAAATGTAGACTCCATGGTGACAAGCTGCCTGCTACTGACCAACTACACTATCAGGCTGGATTCTTTAGTTTCTTCTACAAATTATAATTTTATAAGTATCTGTCTGGTATGTATACAGCTGGCTTAGTCTTACACCAGATTTTATGACTCAGTGTCCCAAACAGAATACTACCAGGGTTAGAATGTCAGACGTACACACAGCCGCGTGCCGCAACAGAAGAAAAATCGTTTAATGTTTTCACATGATAGTGTTCAACAGTCAGTATCATTTTGACAGTGAGTTACAATTTCAGTAAGAGGATATTAACTCTGGAGTTAGAACTAGACTACTGAAGAAGAGATCTGCTGTCTCAAGACCTGTTGGCAAAAGCATGCTGCACACTGGTCATACCTTTTGCAGTACAAGTTTCATTGGGTGGCATTGCTAACAGTCGGTCACCAGTCTGGACATAACCAGCTTCAATTTTACCAGTCACACAAAAGCCAGATCCTTGATCTGAAAAACATACCAACAGTATATGAAGCATATAGTAATGCTATCTGAAAATTAATACTGTGACATTGCTTTCCTACATAGGTACAAAAGGCCAGGAGTTAAATACCAACCAATGTCATGTTGGAAACTTAATATCTCTTCTAAATATTCACACTCACTTCACATTCCAGTTTTTCTTACAAATAAAATTACTCATATTATAAAAAAGAGGTTCATTCCTTTCCAAATGTTTATTGAATGATTAGTAAACAGCAGGCACTCTACTAAGCTCCAGGGTAAGAGAAGGAAATAGGCCATGTTCCATAAGAAACTTAGCCCAGTAAAGAGAAAGACAAAAGCAAGTGAACTCAAGGGCCACAAATGTGATTTAAAATAAACAGAAAAACCGTGCACCTAAGAATTCATGGTGGCACACTGGGTGTAGCTCACTGGCCCAGCACATGCAAGGCTCTGGGTGAGAAAGGGTGGGAGGCAGAGAACTAAGCAATAAGATGCTATTAATAGCTTTGGTTAACTTCAAATGTCTGTGTGGCCAACCTATAGTCTCTACTCTGAGGCTGAGGTAACAGGCTCAGGGTAGAGACATAAATGTGGGCAGTAGGGGAACTTATGGACATTCCTTTATGAAGAGCGTGGAAAGTAAGAGAAAGGAGACATGAGAACACTATTTCGGAATCTGAAAATGAAGCCCACACACTCAGGTCACAAAAATGAGGTGGCAGGAGAAAGTGGGTCAAAGAAAACCAGGAAGAAAAAAGTCTCACAATGGCTATGACAACAACCATCATCAAAAAGAATGCAAATTTAAGTATAGCAGGAGTCAGAACTAGAGAGTGTGTGTCACCTCAGGACACGCTAAAAGGAACAAGCAAGGCAGAAGCTGGGAAGCTGCACAAAGAGCGAGCAGGAAGAAAGCAACTGCTTCTGGTGTTTCTAAGAGAACGGGCATTTGAGAAGCACTATCATAGTCCCGCTAGCACCACCTTTCTGGAGACTTACCTCGATTCCTCCCATCCCTCTGCTCACATTCCTTTCTTACTCATTCACTAAGCGTGCATTGTGCCAGGTACTGGACTAGACTCTGCTTGCCTTCAAGAGTTCACCAAATAACCAGCAGAGACAACAGCACTGTAATAATGAATGCCATGCAGAGTAGGGAAGGAATATAGTGGGTGCCTTATGGGTGGGCATAGAGTAATCTGTAAAACTAGTTCAGTGCAAATGCATTCTACTTCTGTGTGATAATGGAGATTTAGGAGACTACTGACATCTTTATATTACCATTACTTCATATCTTTTTTTTTTTTTTTTGGTTTTTTGAGCCAGTCCTGGAACTAGCTCTTGTAGACCAGGCTGGCCTCGAACTCACAGAGATCCACTTGCCTCTGCTTCTCGAGCGCTGGGATTAAAGGCGTGCACCACCACTGCCCGGCTTAGTTTGTATCTTTTATTCTATTACCTTTCTATAGATTTCTAGATAGGGTCTTCTACATATTTTTAAGCTAGACATATTCTTAGGTACTTAGTATAACACCTTCTCCACCAGTCTGAACTTTTGCCTCCCTCAGTTCTAGGGTACAGATTTCCTAGTTTCTTAATCACTAGTCTTTTATCACAGTTAATGGCTCTGATTTCTCATATTAAATTACCCCTTGTCTATGTGATACCGTCTCACTCAGACTGACACAGGTGGGTAGGAAACAGGCAAAGAAAGGAAGGGATATTAAAGTATGGAAATGGGGAGATAGCGCCAATGGGATCTTAAAATACTTATATATTTTATCAATTTTAAAATTATATTTAGTGTCTCTGAGTGTGGTGACTGAAATCACCGCAGTTCAAGTGTGTGATGCTCGGGAGAAAAGCTCAGGAGTTGATCGTCTCCTTCTGCCATGAGGGACCAAGGGACGGGACTCAGGCTGTCAGGCTTGGTGGCAGGTACCTGTACACAGTGAGCCGCAGGAAATGATGAGTTGTCCAATTTGTTTATGGACAGGAAGATAACGCTTATGATCACCCTGCACTCATGCAGAGAGGACAGAATAAGGAAACGAGACACAGAGAGCAGACGGGCAGCACCACACAGCCACTCTGCGGCACAGCACTCACCTTTGAAGACGTCCGACACACACAACCTAAAAGGTTTGTCAATGGAGCGTTGAGGGGGCTTGAAGGAATCTGGTAGAAAATCACAAACATTTGAATTTAAATTACGGAACATGGACATTGCTCAGTGGATGAGCGCAGCTTACACAGTGGCCTGGTTTTGATTCCCAACACCTTCAACACCCTCACCCCAAAATTATTTTCCCACTATCTCAAGAGTGCCCATTATTGTCTGCTTCTAGAAAAAAAAATTATTTTGTAAATAGTAACAGTAAAGACTGTCATTCATATACTTCACATTTATAGACCTATTTCCCACATATCACTTCTTTAGTTCTAACTAGTCCATCAGACAGGGAGGGCTACCTCAAACCTCCTAACATGGCTTCAAAGCACTGAGAATTACTTTAAACAGAACACATGATTTCAAAACTGAGAGCCTAGTTTCTCTGATTACAAATTCTATGCTTTTTCATATACATTGTGTCTCTCATAAAGAACTCTAAATAATAATTAATATCAGGTTTATAGCACATCAAAACAGCATGGCAGCAGTGTTCTTACCAATCTGTTCTAATAAACAGGAACCTTTATACCATGTCGTGAGCTCACTCGACTGTGATCTTGTGATTAAATTTTCACCACTGAGACCACTGGTGGGGATGAAAGCTACATCACTCTCCTATTAACAAGATGGGAGATAGAAACTTAATTACCGCATTACATAAGCAAAACATGCAGACTCATCACAACTACAAATGAATCAAGTTTGCAAAATGAACAGTAGCAGACTTGTCAAAAGGTAACAGGAACCAGCATATCTCCTAAGTGCATTCAAAATACTTCCTCTTTTATCCCTAGAAAACTGCAGCTTCTCAACCTTATGAAAGAAGCTTCGCATTGCTGCAGATAGAGCCCATTACAAAAGTTACAAATGATCCAAATGAGGAGAACAAATGGTTGTAGGGTGCCAAGCGCCAACTGATACAGCTACAACACAATCCCACACACCTAAGGCGCAAGAAACATGGTGGAGGATGGGACAGAAAGATTGTAACAAAGAGCCAGAGGACCAGGAAGTCTGCTGCAAGATTGTTCCCTAGACATGACAGGAAAATTACATCCATGATACCTTAGTAATATGTATGCTGAGTAAGACCTAAGCAATGATAAAACCAATGTCCACACTAACACCCTTAGACAAAGAATAGTCAACTAAGGAATGCTGAGAGGAAAAGAAGTCTTCCCCAAGGAAGAGTCCCCTAATTGATTAACCAGTACCAAAGAAACAGCCCTGGGAATCATATACATACAAGCAATACTAAATGGACTCAGCAGGTTTTAATTATATATCTACGCATATATATATCAAAATTACACATATCTCAAAACAATAACACCTGACAAAAAAAAGAGGCCATGACTTGGATTTGAGAGTGAATGGAGGGGGGCGGGGATTGGAGGAGGTAGCGGGAGTAGAAGGGTGAGGGAAATGATAAAATATTTTAATTAAAAATTATAATATATAAAAAATTTAAAGACCAAAAAAGAATATTAACATAATAGCTTGTTTTCTTATATCAGTAAAATAACTTAAGAGATATAACTAAGCCAGTTTTTAAAATTATCATACCTTAAAACCTGCTTGCTTAAGAAAATGCCCAAGTTTTCCAGTAATCTCTTGAAATCTTTCTTGTTGCCAATTTACCTGACAAAGATTCAATTTATACTTAGAATTATACATGAGAATATGACACATAAGATCAAAATTTCTATAATAAAATGTACATAGCCAAATATATAAAACATAAACTAAATTTAAACCTCAGAAAAAAATCTTACCATTAATATTTTATTTAACTTTTAATAATCTAAGATTAACTTTTCCTAAAACAGGAAGCCAATAATTTCTAACAGAATCCTCTAGTTATGCTAAAAGTGACTTCAAATTTGGAGAGAATTTGATTTATTAAATAGTGCTTTGAACAAACATTAGACTAAAATATAAGGACTAACACCCACCTCTGCCAATCATCCTAACCAAGTATGGAGAGTCAACTCTAGGTTATATGCAGAATTTATGACTATGTACACCAGGCCTACAATTATGTGGAAATACATACCACAAGAGGAGTGTGAGCAATGAAGTCCTGACTCTTATGTAGTGGCTAAAATACAAGTACATATCAAAAAGCTTTCTAGTTTTCTCTATGTTTGAAATTTTTCATACAAAAATTCTAGAGAAAAATTAATAGTATATGTAATAATAAACTATAGAAAAACCAACAAGGAATATTGGTGAATATTTATCAAAAGCTAGGGTAAAGAAAATACCTAAACATAAAAATAAGCAAAATAGATATTTTTATGTCCAAGTAATCAAAATGGAAAGAACAAACTGTACAAATAATTTCAAAAGGAAAAATATACTTAAATATTATTACTATACATAAAACAATGATGTTAACAAATGAAATATGTTCTGTATATTAAATTCAAAAATAATTTTTTCATAATAGTTGATTTGCCAGTTTAGGGTCACAAATATACCATACCACATGTGCTAAGAGTAAATAATCAGCACATTCCTCAAAGGCACTCACATCACATTTGGCAAATTTCAAAAGCAATATGGCCCGAGACCCAGAGAACAAGCCATTTTAAAATATACACTCATATATACCATAAAACAACTAGAAGTCTTCAAAATTAGATTGTTTAAATGAACATAGCCTACAATAAAGCCATAAAAAAATTTTTATCCAAGAAAACATTATAATCCAATGGTTGTGATGGAGAAAGAAAAAATAAAAACCCATATCTATAAAAACGAATTTGCATTTTTCTATGTCCAATGTATGTATATATAATGTACAATGGATGTGTAATGTAATGGTAATTGAAAAGTTTTAATTTCCAAAAAGTCATTTTGAAAATAAGATACTGTTGATTAAAAATTAATACCATGCTCCATTAATTAAAAGATAGCAAATTTGTATTTCTAGATATGGTAACTAAGTTATTTGCATTTCTTAAGTAAATCCCTGACTTATATCTGTGGGACTCTACAAAGGCAAAATAGTACCCATTTAAATTTTTTTAATTTGTTTATTTTATGTGCACAAGTGTTATGTATGTGTGTGTACCACGTGACTGTCTAATGCCTGTAGAAGTCACAAGACAGTGTATCCCTGGAACTGGAGTTACAGATGGTTGTGAGCTACCATGTGTGTTCTGGGACACAAACCCAGGTCCTCTGAAAGAGCAACAGATGCTCTTAACCCCAGAGTCATTGCTTCAGCCACTAGAATATCATCTTAATCAACATCTGAAACAAATTCTCCCAGAGTCCTTTAGCTACCTGATCCATTTTATTGACAGCCACAGCAAGCTGTGTCACTCCAAGAGAACGGACCAAAAGGCCATGCTCCCGCGTCTGTCCTCCAGTCTCAAATCCAGCTTCAAACTCTCCCCTGCTGGCATCAACAACTAAAACAGCTACATCAGCCTGAGGAAGGAGAGAGAATCAAAGCTAGAAATAATACCACACTCCTTTCATGCAAAGGACAGGTTACTCAATGAACCACTTGGTCAGATTTAAAAGCAGGTTATAACATGACCCCAACCTGAAACCAAACACCAAAGCAAATGGGAGAATATAATGATGGCTTAAAAAAAACTCAATACCTATTATAGACTTGTGTGACACCAATAATAATGACATAAACAAGAGGAATAGAGTTGGCAAGATGGCTCAGTAGGTACAGCTACTTGCTGGTGAGCCTAACTAGATGACTTCAGTGTCCTCAATCCACACAGTGGCATGAGAGAACTGATTCCCACAAGGTGTTCTCTGACCTCCATACAAATGATGTCTCCCAAACACAGTCACACACACATACACACACACACACACACAAAATAAAGAACAATAAGAAATTCTACACTTGATTAGTAAAAATTAAAATGTTTAGCAAAAGGGGGGAAGAGAACATAAAATTAAGACATAAAGATGACCAATAATTTCAAGTGTCATCTTTACCAAAAAAGATGAAGAAAACAAAAAAGGGATACAGAGTCCTATAGAAAATTAGCTAAGATATAAGCCAGGGATTTGCTTAAAAAAAAATGCAAATAGCCAAAAAGTTTAAATTTAAAAAGTCCCTCATTTAAAAAGAAAAATCAAAACTACATATTCACAGACCCTATTTTTAGATGTCACAGGTTAGTGATTTAAAAGACAAAATGATTCACTGGAGGCAGCAGGGAAGTGTTCCTGAACATATTTGTTATGGGACTAAACAGCCTCCCAAAGGGCATTTTCAAAGTATCAATAGCCCTAAAACTGTGTACACTTTACTTCCCATCAATTCCATATTTAAGAATTTATCTTACAAAAACAAATATGTTACAAAGATATTCAGATATGAGAATATTATCTAAAGTAAGACAAATTATGTCACAAATCACCAAAGGTTCATCTTCTGCAGCTACTAAAACAGAATCTTGTGGGTTATGCACACTGGATGAAGCTGCATTTCTGTGACTGGTGTAATAAAAAGCTAAATAGCCAATAGCCAGGCAGGAGGTATACGTGGGACTTCTGGACAGAGAACTCTGAGAAGGAAGGGCAAGTCACTATACGTGGGACTTCTGGACAGAGAACTCTGAGAAGGAAGGGCAAGTCACTAACAGAGAGAGAGAGAGAGAGAGAGAGAGAGAGAGAGAGACAGAGAGAGAGAGAGACAGAGAGAGAGAGACAGAGAGAGAGACAGAGAGAGAGACAGAGAGAGAGAGAGAGAGACAGAGAGAGAGAGAGAGAGTTTCTCTGTAGCTTTTGGTGCCTGTCCCGGAACTAGCTCTTGTAGACCAGGCTGGCCTCGAACTCCCAGAGATCCGCCTGCCTCTGCCTCCCGAGTGTTGGGATTAAAGGCATGCGCCACTACCACCTGGCTCCAGGCCCATTCTTATCAATTATTTCTGTCAATGCTTTGTCTGGATATTTTTCGAAGAATGCTGCTCATTTTCCCTTACACAGATTCTGCTTAGAGTTACAACTGTCCTCAGAGACACTCAGATCACAATAATGCCTTATATTCCCCTCCTGAACCATCTGAGACTGGTAATACTGTCTCTCAAAGGTCTGCTAATATTCCATTAAGTGCTCTGACCTCTTAGTACAGTTCACAATAGCTTTTTAGTTGTTTGACAGGTTTTTATTGTTGTTTTCTGTACTGTGTAGTTTATAAGAATTTCACAAAGATTATCATATAATCCTTATATGATATAAAACAATCATAAAGTAAGTCTGGAAGCTACACATAATACCACATTCTTTACAGAACTTTATCATGTAAATTACACTTAGCACCCATAAGCTCGGCATGGTAGCGTACACCTATAAACCCTGCTTGTGGAAGGTAGAAACGGATCTCAGAGTTGGAGGTCACATCGAGAGTCTGGACTACATAGAAAATTCTAGGTTAGTTTGAACTCACAGCAAGCTCTAGTCTCAAGAAAACAAAACAACAAAAATAGTATTCAGGCACTGAAGGGACAACCTACATATTTTCATCTTTTTCTTACTCAAATACTGTTTCTAGCTTAATTCTACTTCAGAGGATTCATGCTAGTCTTTAATTTTAGCAATAAATGGGGTGGAGGGGTGTTGAAAAAATCTACACTTACATACCCTAATTCTGACACCAGAGTTCCTACCTCTGATGCCTCTGCAGCTGAAACATGGCGGGAATCTTGGATAATACACAGAAGTAGATCATGAAAATATATCTCATTTTTTAAACCTCCTAAAAGTAAAACTTTCAATTTGAAAATATTTTATGAGTTAAAAATCCCATAATTGTTAGCTTGGTGGCTGTCAAGAACTGAAGATCAGTGTGGCACCTTCAGTTGAGAAAGTGGTACCTGGGCTGCTCCTGTGATCATGTTAGGAATGAAGTCTTTATGGCCTGGAGCATCCATTAAGGTAATAACTTTGGTTGTGGTTTCAAACTTCGTCATGCCAACATCCATTGTTACTCCCCTTAAACAAAACACATGATGGTTAAAATCTATTATATAAGTAGTGATGTGGGCTAGACCTCTTAATAATAAGCTAAATGACAACCTAAATTCTTCATAATAATAGGAACTCTTTTACATATTTATCTTGTATAATAAAGCACAGGATTGAAATATCAGCTATAACCCATTATCCCTGTATGCTTTGAGCCAAGGCTGTATATATAGCTACCTTAATCAAAATGATAGCTATTTCCCATTTCCTAATATTTTGCAAGAAACTATAATTGTGAACAAAGAAAGTTATATAAACACATCTCTAGAAAGAAAAACACATAGAGAAAAGATAATGTGGCAAATTATACTTTTGAGGAATTAGCTTTTCTAAAGTTCTAGTGTTCGTGTCACTATTAAAGAAATAAATACAGAAAACTTTCACTTGCAAATTTGTCAAGTTAAAATTTGAAAACAAGAAAAAAATCAGATGCCCAATTTTTAACAAAATCAAGAGAGATAAATGACAGTTTTTTTTTTCATATTCCATTTCATCCTTTTTTCAATTAGAAGAAATCCTTAAAAATGGCTAGAAGAGCCCTGAGTCATGTGACCTCGGAAACATAAAAGATTTGCTCTAGACCAGTAGTTCTCAATCTATGATCACAACCCCCACAGGGGCTGAATATATTAGTTTATAACAGGAGTAGTAATGACATAATTCCATGGTTGGGAGTCACTATATTAAAAGGTCACAGCATTAGGAAGGTAGAGAACCACTGCTCTAGACCATTCAAACTTGAAAAAGATCAGCCTTCCTTCCATAGCAAGCGTCCAACACTACAATAATAAACTAGAGGTCTGCCATGGCAAAGGGATATGGGTCTCCTTAGTCAAGCCATTTGAGCTTGCCAAAGTGATGCCTAATCCTACTTAATGTTCTCCCACACCTAGAGATTCATAGCCTTTCATAAGAAAATGAAAATGTCATGCAGCTTATTAATTTCCAAATATTTAACATGGTGGAGTAAAGAACATGTCAGTTTTTAAAATGTCATCTAGCAACATACAGAAGAAACCTTCTAATATGTACTCAGAAACTTCCGCTGTCTACAGAACAGAGGAATAGTCTAAATCATAACATGGTGAGAAAGAAAGCTAGCAACCATAATATTACCGAATATGTAGATGTTACAGCTGGACATCTCCAATGCCTGGCCATTATAGGAATGAGTGAATTATTATTAGCTCACTTGCAGCTCAACACTGACACATAATTGGCACATTTTACCAAGCCCTCCAGCTTCAATTTCACTCTTCTCAGTCTATTAAGCCACAGAATCAAGATACACAAAGAAAACAAAAGCCATATTCTTTGATAATCTGTTAAGCAGGTGAGAATTACTTGGGCTTCTGATACTGACATCACATATAGTTCCACTGTTTTTCAAAATATGGCAAATAACAGGTTAAAGGGTAGAAAGCAGCTTTGCAATAATAGAGAGAGAAAAAGATAACCACATGAGGGAGAAAGGCCACAATGATCCAAATACCCAGTTATGAGAAGCACTAAACATTAATAAAACCTGCTTTACTGAGAACTGATCATTAGAGAGGACTGCAGGGAAATGAACACACGCAGCAGTCTGCAACTCCAGGTACTCTCTAACCATACTCTGATTAAAGCCATCAGAGATGTCCCAACTGTTAACCTAGACGAGCTTTCACAGGGCCTCATGTGTTAGTTGTTCTTTTGACTCAGTAGTTCCTATCTGTCATTTCACTTTATGGCCTCCACTTCTCCATCTCTGATAGTCTTAAATATGATATACATTTATGCTTTAAATTACTTCAAAAGAAACACTCTGACTCTCTGGCTAGAAATATGTGATTATCTTCATCCTTCTGCAAGCATCCATCCAAATGAGCACTAAGTCCCAAGAAAGGATAAATTGACTACACTCAATTGCTTCTTTTAGACCGTCTCATGAGAACAGAACACGAATTAGAAAGCTGTGGCGGCCTCTGTTCTGGATCCACTGGGAATTCTGAGTGTAGGCAGAAGACAGTTTTCCCCTTCACCTGCATCTATAACCTGCTGCAAGACTGAGTCAAATCAACGTCGACTCCAGTCAGAGCGTGTGATACCGTGAGGGAGTGACAACTGCCAGCTCTTCTGTGCAAATCATCGCAGGGGATCTGCAGAAAATCTGGTGGGTGGTTCTGGTCTTTGCTGTTTGGTTTTAGATAAATATTAACCTATTCTCACAGAATAAAGGCATGAACAATGTACAAAACAAAAGAATTTTTTTAAGTTTTCTCTAACACATTTTATATGTTTTACATATTCAACACATTGCATATTTATTTTAAAGGACTGTTATCAATTTAAACTGAAAATTTTGAAATATAATGACTACCTTTCCCTTTCTTCTCCAGTCTCATCCAAGACCCATGCATATGCAAAGGAAGCCTTGCCAGCCTTTTTAGATTCTTGCTCATACTTATGCATAGTTCTTTTGTTTACATTACCCAGCAGATAAAGCAAATGGCCCATCAGAGTACTTTTCCCAGCATCAACATGACCTAAGGAAGATTGATTCAGGATTAATACCAGGTTCATTTTCAGATTGTTCACACTGAGGCATTGCATGATTGTAATTCAATAGTATTTGGAGAAATAAATACCAATTTTTTATCGAGGTTAAAACACCTCAACAGGGTGTGTGTGTGGGGGGGTGTTATGAACATTGTTTTAAAAAGGGCAATTTTTCCCATTTTTTAAAAAAAATACTTCCCATTTTCAAAATATTCACCAAATGAAAATGTCATAAGCCAAGTCTGATGCTCTCCTTGGTCACAGGGCATCATTTCACCCAGGGTGGCTAGGATGCATTATGATGCAATGCCTCTTTGCCTGAAGTTTATGCTGCCCCCAGGGGCTGTGAGCCTGGAGCAGGTCCTCCAGACACGGCAGAACAAGGGCATACCAATGACCACTAAATTGAGGAGCTGCTTCCCGCCCTGCCGCTTCTCCAGCTCTGCCTTCACATCTATCTGCTGCCTCAGCTTGCCAGACTTTTTGACTGGTGTGGGAGTTGAACTCAGCTCTTCTGATGCTTGAATGGAGGGAGGTAGGAGCGCAGATTTATGAGCGCTGGTCTCAAGAACATTAGGAGAAGCACCACTGCCATCGTCACCAGGAGGTCCTTTGTGAGGAGTATGCAGACTATCTCCATTTTCTTCAGAGGTTAAACTACAAAAAGATCAGAAGGAAACATCAGGAAACCTTTTCAACTGCTGTTCTACTGTGTCAGAGCACAGAGATGCCTCTTTTTGTAATTCCTTACATTTTGGATGTCAGCTAAGTGATTCAAGTCTGTTAAGGTGGAAATGGAGAGAGGCCAGAGCCAATCCACACAAATGCAGACCTGGAATCCTAGGAGAGACGTCTACCAACATTAGATGTCAGGTAGCACTGTCAGGCTGCAGTCAGCAACACCTCTGCATCCTATAAGGTAAGAGTTGCTGTTTTAAACTTTCAAGTGCCTCTGAGATCTGAAAATGACCATTCTGGGCCTCGGCCTACATTGACTATTATGACTGAAAGAATAAATTGGGGACAATTTTTTTCAGACACTTTCTCATGTAATTTTATGATCTTAACTAATTAATGGGATTTCTTATTTCTAAACAAGTTTTCCAAAAGTGAAACCATTATTTTGTAAATCTACAGATTTAATTTTTCTTCTTGAATTGGGTACTTAGACACTAATTTAATACTATTGATTTTGAGTACAGAGTATCTGTCTTACATTTGATGTTTCAATCAGTTCTATTTACCTGTATTCTATAGGTACTGCTACAGTTCTCAATGTAGATAAAACAGAGTGCCTTCCAAACAATGAATACATGTGTACAAACAAAAATGGAGAAATGAGTTGTCAGGGTATATTTTATATTCTCTCATTCAAGTACTGACCTTGTTTAGCTTCAATCAGGAGTGGGTGTATCTGCGATGGTATGGTCAGGACTGGGTGTATCTGCGATGGTATGGTCAGGACTGGGTGATCTGCGATATTATGGTCAGGATTAGGTGTATTTGTGATGGTATGGTCAGGGCTGGGTGTATCTGCGATGGTATATGTGTGATGGTGCATTAACTATTGTGTGATCACCTAGCCCACTGTTTGGACTTTATAAAAGGAATACTTTATTGACACTTCACCAGTTCCTTGGGTATAAACACTTCTATTTCTTCATCACGTTATCCAGTATTTTAGTTACCAGTTTAGGAGGTCTGTGTGTATTTCCAATACAATATATTACTTTAAGCATATTGGCTGACTGCTATAACTTCTGAAACTTTCCACATTTAGACTGTAATGTACTTAACATAAGGGTTGTATATTTTATTTATTTTGTTCAAAGTCTCCCTAGCTGGACATAGTGGCAAATACCTTTAACTCCAGCATTCAGGAGTTAGAGGCAGGTAGATCTTTGTGAGTCTATGGCCTGCCTGGTCTACACAGTGAGACCCTCTCTCAAACAAAACAAAACAAGTTCCCATAACAAAGTTAAATATAATACAATACGTTACAGATAAAGAGTATCTGCATTAATTCAACCCTAATTAAGAGAGAAAGGACATTAGTAACTTTATAACTGAGTCACAACCACATGACAACCAGAGTGCCATCCCACCTATCCCTGAACTAATGCACACTGGAGGAATCGTGTCTCCTAGGCCTGAGCTCTTTTCCACACTGAACCTGAAACCGATTGAATAAAACCTTGTTTTAAATTCAAATACTTTGGTGGGAGACCATTAAAATTCTTCCCCACCTAGCAAGGGAACATATGTTACCACTACCACAGATTTTTATAAAAAGACAAAATAAGGCACCCGGGACTGCATTTTAAATGCTGAAAATAAAAGTCATCCTTGCTAAAATCCAATGGCTCCCTCCATGCTTTGGTGAGTGAAGCATACACAGCTTACAAAGAGTACTTCTTGTTTGCTTTGTTCTGTAAGACAGAGACTTATGCAGCCTAGGCTACTCCATAACTGTGTGTAGCTGAGGATGACCCTGAACTCCTGATCTGTCAGTCTCCACCTCCCACACGTCAGAACAGCGAGTGTTGTTACAACACAGTGCAAAAGTGTTATTTAGAGAATAAAAATTCTCAACAATCTTAAAGATGCTAAATATTAATCTTTTACAATTTATTTGAAACATGTCTCTAGTAAAAACTCCTACAAGAATTCTAGAGACTGATTTTAAAATAGCAAGTACTACTGATGTTGACTCAGTAATTTTTTTTGATATTCTAAATTCTAGGACTTAACTGCATGTGTTTTTGATACAATAACATCTTATTCAGCATAAAAGTTAAGAGGGGCTAGAGAGATAGCTTACTGTACAATCATGAGGGTCTGAGTTCAGCTCCCCAGCACCCACATAAAAGCTGACATGGTGTCACATATTTGTAATCTCAGTGCCGGCAGAAGAAACATGTGGACCTAGGCTACCCTGGCAGGTTGTCTAGCCCAAATGGTAAGACAATGGTTAAGAGTACATAAAGCTTTCAGAGGACCCAAGTTCAGTTCCCAGCAGCAACTAAGGGTGGCTCAATCCAGCCTCCTCGTGTACCTGCATTCATGGGCACACACCCCACAAAGACACACTTACACATAATCTAAAAAGTAAATCTTTGGAAATAAAAAAATAGTAAGGTGTGAAGAGCAAGCAAGGATAACACCCAATAATCACTAGCCTCTGCATGTGTGCATGGGTAAATGCATACACACATACACACTCTACATCCATACACACAAATATGCAAATACACACACAAATACATACTATACCTACACACAAATATGCAAACACATACACACTACATTCACACAAATATGCAAACACACATACACTATATACACACAAATTCACTACATTCACATACACAAGTGTGCAAACACATATATACACACTCAATATATTCACAAACACGCACTCATGCATACTACATCCAAACACAAATATGAAAACACACACATTCACTACATCCACATACACAAGTGTGTAAACATATATATTCACACATATACTCACTACATCCACAAAATGTGCAAACAAAACATGCATGCACACATACACACTACATCCAAACATACAAATATGCAAACACACAAGAGTTAAAAGAGCCTTAAGGCAGTATTTTTATGTTTTCAATTTTTTCCTTTAATTTTATTTTGTATGTATAAGTATTTTGCCTGCATTTATGTGCTGCAAGTGTGTTCAATGACTGCAAAAACCAGCAGAGGGTGCCATTATTCCCTGGAACTGGTGTTACATAATGGTTGTGAGTTGCCATGTAGATACTGGGAATTGAAGGACTTGAACATGAGCACTATGGAAAAATAGTCAGTGTTATTCACCACTGAGCCATATCTCCAGCCCATGGCAAGTTATTAAAAATTCAGAGTATGATTCACTGACTCTCAAGTGCTGCTTGTCTGCACCACCCAGCGGTGCTCAGAATGCCCTAGTTCATAGTACTAGAGACTACAAAGCAGTTTGGTTTTGTTTAATGTTAGAGTAACTATCACTGATGTGAGGAAACTCATAGTGAGTCATACAATGATAAAGCTAGAATCAAAACTAAGTTCTCACTCCGTCTCTGTCCTTTGCTATACACAAGGCATGAGACACTTTAATGATATTGGTTTAGTACAGGAAATTGAAAAAGATGTTCGCATCAATTCACAGGAGACAGGGCTGAGGGACTGAGTCTTACCCAGGCACTTCAAATCCCATAGTTTGCTTCTTCCCAGATACAGTCATTTTAGCAACTTTTGGCACAATTTCAGACTCACTCTGAGATGACCGAGATCCAACTGATTTTCCTAATTAAGGAGTAAAATATAAAAGGACAATTAATTTCCAGAAATGAATGGCATATTATCAATTAGAGATTGTGATTAATTTACAGAGAATTCATGTCTTTGTAAACATGTCTTCAAACAGTGAGATGAAGATGCAGAAAGACTATCGCCTATTTTGGGAAATCCCCGACTGTCTGGACACTCATGTTTAACCTCACCAAAATCTCTTTCTAATTTTGAGCTGACTGTTGAGTTTCAGTATTAAGAGCTAAGGTGGTTTCTGCACGGGGCCTTATTCTGACATTCTACCTAGATCCTCTACCTACCTCTCTGACCACACCCTTTCACAATACTAAAATTGTCTGGACAGTTAGCAGATGGCTAACTATTTTTGATCCCCTGAGATTTATCAACTGATGAACAAGTTGAAAGTCTAATGAACTTTGCTAGAACACTTTATGTGCTTTACTTCCATGCAGTATGAGAATCTGTGAGAATCTAAGATAGCCATAAATACAGGAGACAGGACAATGTAGAAAAACCATGAAGGAGAAGCTATGAGCCAGATCAAAGGAAGATTTCATGCATTTGACTCTTTATACATAATCTCTACATTTAAAATGTATTTTTTTTTAATTTTCAAGGAGTACCAAGAGTATTGGATTCACAGAAACAAAAAAACTGTATGTCACACTAGCAAATACACAGACAGTACCAATTAGGAAAGATAAATGAATGTGCAGAGTTTACTACAAATGCTTCCTATTTGTCCACTCTAGGCCAGTCTTGCCAGAAATGAAAAGGTGAACAGGAAGAAAATGTTTGTGCTTGTAGTCCAGAGGGGGAACATAAAATGATTTTTAAAATTTATTGGAGTCCATACATGGTGCCATAAGATCTCTAGGAAAGTAGGAAGCAGAGGTAGATGATCAAGTAAATAAATACATACATACATTCATACATAGAAAAATTGTAGAAGCCTACTGCCCCATTAAAGCAAAGCACACTCCAGAAGACAGGCTATATACTGACCCTGCTGCAGCAGGCATTCTAAGAGAACAAATGGACCATGTGAAGCTGAAGAGGGCCAGACACAAGACCCTCATGCTTGTTCTACAGAAGTGGACACTACCACAATATGTGACCAAATAGCAGGAAGGAGAAAATGAGGAGACTAAGGGACAATATGTGAACACATTCCTTCTTATGACAAGAAATCCATGACATGAAGATGCATTCAGAAACCAGACCATGTGAGTACCGACAAGTGGGCATGCTACAAAACCCATGCAAGGCTTGTACTGGAGTACACATTTGTGACTCAGGAGTACGTAACTGGAATGAACTGGAAAGTTGAAAACAAAGACACGTGATTGCCAGAGAAGGAACAAACCTGGAAGTACTTCAGCATTTAATGCCAGAGGATGTACTTGCCAGAACTGGGGAGCCAGCAAAAGGTTAACACCAAGGAAGGCAACAGAGGAGCCTGTGGCATAGAGCTGGCGTCCACAGGAGCTGAGGCTGCTGACCAATCAGATGACAAGAGGCTGAAAACTTAGTGGGACACGCAAACTTTAGATAAAGGTCACTGGCAGTTTATAGGAGCCCTTTAGTGGGGAAAGAAGTAAAGGCCAGGGTGAGTTAATAAGCAGGAGAGTGGGAAAGCAGAAGCACATGCTCTTTCTTTCCACCTGTGACTGCAAAGTCGCCATCACGGGCAGTTTCCAAGTTTTAGCAACTCATCTGACATGAACTAACATGAGGCTATTTGTTTATCTGCAGCTCTGATGTCAGACAGTTCCATTTCAGAGTGGGGTAGCACTGTACTTGATGACGGAGCTCATCTGTTACAATCAAAAGGCAGGGCTAGCAGCCCCATGTGTGTACATGTAAAGGTTGCTGTCAATCCAAGCGTCTAAGGTTCAGAAGCCAATCTGGCCATACGGACTTGAGACGAACATCATGGGCGTGCAGAGTGACTAAGAATGCTTGGCTGGAAACGGAAGAGTGGTAGAATGGTGTAGGTAGACTCAAAAGGAAAATGAGAGAGCTCACATTAACATGTCTAAGAAGGCAGAAGGATCAGGAACCAAAGGACAGCAGGCACTGGGCTGGAGGTAAAAAGGAACAGAAGGCAGATTTTGATGTCTTGGAACTAAAAGATGAAACTTTCTCATAACTACCTCCTTCTGGAGACTGAACAACAACAACAAAAATAATGAATAATTGAAAGGATTTTTAATAACAAAATAGACTCAAAAAGAAAGTAGGTGCAGTTGGGCATGGTGGCATGCAATTTTAATCCCAGCGGATGCAGGAAGAGCTCTGTGAATTTGAGGCCAGCCTATGCAACACGGTGAGTTCCAGAACAAAAAAATATATACATATTTTACAGCTGAATAATATTTCACTGCAAACACTCGGACATGTCCATTCATCTGTTGCAAGACATTTAGGTTGTTTCCATTTCCTGGCTATTATGACCAGAGTGGCTATGTGCACAGTTGAGCAAGGGTCTGTGGAGTAGATGAAGGCATGGCATAGCTGGGTAAAGTGGTAGATTTATTTAGTTTCTTGAAGATTCTCTATACTGAGTTCTAGAGTGACTACTCCAACTTACAGTCCCAACAATAATGAGCCAGTGTTTTCTTCCTCCACACCTCACCAGCATTTGTTGTCCACCTGCAGCTACCCAGCCCTATCCAGCTTTGTTCATCTTACCTACTCTGACTAGGAGATGAGATCTCAAAGCTGTCTCAGATTCCATTTTTGGATAGTTAGTAGCCATTTTTATTTCCTCTAGCAAGTATACTCAGTTTAGATTTCTAACCCATTTTTAAAGTGGATGATTTGTTTCCTTTCAGCCTTGTGTTTTTTTATTCTTTGTATATTCTGGATATTAATTCTCTCTGATTCAGGCAAAGATTCTCTCCAATTCCTTGACTTTCTTATTCATTTGACTATTTCCTTAGCCTTGGAGCTCCATATCCTCAAATGTCAGCATATAACACATGGCAAGCGTAGAAACTAATACATTATAAAGAAACCATAGAGGTGAGGGCAGGGGCATCAGGATGCAGGAGATACGAAATAGAAAACAGAGTAACAGAAGGGTGGTCAGTACAGGAGGGACAAGGGACAAGTGAACACCAAGGTTGTTGGATACAGCCTCAAGGAACCATATTTTATGCTTACCTGAAATTAAACACAATACATAAGTGTATGTGGGGACACACACACACACACACACACACACATCTTAAAGAAGGCTAAGCCACTTGGGCTATGCTCCCATCAAGAACCACAGACTAACCAAAAACAGTAGTATTAGGCACAAGAAACCTTTCAAATGGTTGGTCAGGGTATTCCAAATGACTCCTAACACAGTATAAATTACAAATGCAGCCCTTGGATGCTTCTCAAAGATTAAAGGTAGGCCCCTCTTGCTGAAGACACCACACACTTTGGAACACAGACTCAGTTGATTGAAGATCTGACCAGAAAATTCCATGCAAGCTGCCAAAGGGCAGAGGGGAACAACAAAGATCAGCACGGCAAGAAATGCAGAAAGGTGTAAAGAGCAGCACACACACGCTGGTTGCGACCAATATCTAATAGACATAAAGCCTATTCAACGGGAGAGAAACTTAGTCAGCTACCCAGGGCTCAAACTAGCTTAACTCCTTCCTTACTACATTCTAATCCTTATCCTTAGGCCTACAAATAAGTGCAGCTACCGCCCCCACCATAAAAGCCTCTTTACAGCAAATGGAGACCAGCAAGGAAACCACAACTGGACACAATGCAGAGACCACCAGACCATGGGGAGCCCGGCCCCAGCAGATCCTTTTACATCACAGCTCCTGCATCTATGCTTCAGGGAACTTTGTGGAAGACGGTGGAAAGACTGTGAGAGGGCAAATACCAGGAAGTCTAAGTCTACTCTTAGAAAAGGCTGCATGAACACGAGCAGATCACAATATCAATGGATATGTTAATGTGAAGGGGGAAATCTGGGGGGGGGGCTACCCCTAAACACAGACCAACAGGCACTGATGACTGCCAAGAGAATAATTAGTCTCTTCCAGGAATGAGCCCCCCTTTTGGTTGTTCAGTGTAAAGTAGTCAGTAGAAAACCATATATACATAAACAACAAAAGCAGACTCAGTAGGTTGTGTTAAAATATATATTTATGCATGCACAGATATACAACAATAAATAGGAAGGTGCTATCAACTTGGGGGTGCATGAGATTGGTTCAAGGATGAGTAGCTGTGAGAGACAGAGTGATGCGCTTGTTTCATTCTAAAAACATTTCAAATAAAGATTTAAACAACAAAAACTACGCATAGTATTTAGACCCCTTTTAGACTTTGTGGTAATGAATGAGACATTAACAGAAAAGGTACTGACTGCTGCATGCCAGGTGAAGGTTCTACCAACAGATGCCAGGAGGAAGGAAAACCTAAGTTAAGATACTGAAAACTAAAAACTGAATTGTTTAGAGACCAGGAAATCTAATCTGGGCATATAAAATGAGAAATGGAGGATACTGAACAGAAGAGTCTGTAGGTCGCAACGGTCAAAATGGGGTGAGCTGTTATTCTAAGGGGAAAAACAAGACTGGACTGCTGCTGCAAAACGGACGCAAACGAGTGAGGTGAGTGCTGGACTTGGGGGTACAGGGCCCAGGTGTCAAGTGATGACTGCAGAACAGGCCACAGACAAGGCCCTCTGACAGAGGGACAGAAGGCACAGGAAACAAGATGCTGGGAGGGCAGGAAAATGAGTCAAGTTAATTCTTAGACCCTGAGGCCAAATGGCTACAAATAAAGTGAAACACAAAAGTGCATAAACAGCAAGAAACACTGGCGGCAAAAAAAGAGGGGCTGGCTTCAGCAATTAAGTGTTCAGCAGAAGAGAAGTGTCAGAGGAGGTGAGAGATACTTCCTGCATTATGATAGTGATGGCGACAGCGGTGATGCTGCTGGTGATGACAGTGGTAATGATGGTGCTGTGATGGAGATGCTGGTGATGACAGTGATAACAGTAATGATGGTTCTGTGATAGTGATGCTGCTGGTGATGACAGTGGTAATGACAGTGATGGGGACGCTGATGGTTGTGATGGCTGTGATACAGCAGTAATTGTGTTTGGTGCTAAAAGAGGGAGAAGACACCTGAGTAAAACAAAAGGAAACAAAGCGAACTTTGACTTCTGTTGTAAGAACAATAAAAAGTACATGATGAAAGCGCCAATAAAAAGCCTATGAGAAGAATTCTACACTCCCTTTAAGGCTGATTTGAGTATCTTCTACGGTTTCATGAAAAACCTTTTTTGATTCACTCACACAGTGAGTATACTGAAATACTGTAATTTTTTACTTTTAAAGGCCTTGTAAGCACAGAGAAAAGTCAGTGTGATCTTAACATAATTTTTAAGGATGCAGTAAATATTTGGTCTGTTTTACCTGTAAGACTCAAGACTCAACATTTAAACATTTTTTTTTATTAAAAATAAACACAAAGATGCCAGTAGATAACAATACCAAACTCATCAAAGTACTTTATTCGCCTTCCTTCCTTCTTTCCTTCCTTCTCCCCTCCCTCCCTTCCTTCTTTCTTCCCTTCTTCAAGACATTCCTTTAGAAAACCAGAAAAACCACAGGCCATTCTTAACTTTAAAAAATATGCAAATACACATAAGATTTTGTGTGCTACTTCAAAGAGCTCACAAAGTCATCCTCATCTTTAGTAACAGGCTGAATGGGAAGCAAATTCTACTGAGGTCACATTAACAACTAAGAGAGCGGGTCATGGATCAACAGGATAATGTTCAAATCACACACACACACACACACACACACACACACACACACACAATCATATCCTCCCCAACCAAATGAAAATCCACTCACCCTGAAACAATCCCAAGGAATTAAGGAGTACATTTTCAGGAAACAAAATGCAACAGCAGGCAGTGGGTTCTGGATAGCAGACAGGTCTTGAACCCACAGCCTAAGCAGCTGGTGCTTTGCTACCGTCACTCAGCTTTCCTCTGAAATTTTCCTCCGGAGTCACAATTGCACCACTCCTCCAGAACTGGACAAGCTGGTCTTCTGAAATCTGATATGGTTATGACAAGTTTCCACACAAAAAACTGGTACTCAGCTCTGTGAATGTATGTATGACTTCCAAACACTACTTTAACTCAGATTATGAGCTGGAAGGAAAATGTGTCCCTCCAAAGGATTATCAAGACCCTTGCCCAAACCATGCAAGATCCACCACAGACCACACCAGGGCCATGTAAAGGTACACATTCTGAAGGTTCATATTTGATGATAGCACTCAGTCCCTAGTTGAATAGGAAAAAATTGCTTTTATGTAGTCCATCCTTCATTAAAACATGTTATTCAGTTTATCAAATTGCTTTCCCGCTTTATAAATAAGGAACATACAAGTTAAATGATTTCACTATAATGACAGGGTCTACATCCTAAATCAAATCACCTGCCTGCCTACCCTGTTCACCTTCTTCATGCTACAGTTACCTCTGCAACAAAGCATTCTTAAAAAATGGCACCTTCTGTCTCTTTAGCTGATGCTTCCTCATGGCTCCCCCTGCTTCCCCGCTAGCTAAACTGTGGGCCTCTTACCCAGAAGGCTCTTCTTCAGTGCAGACCACCACAGCATCACAGAGCATTATCGACTCCTGCTAGATTTAATGGTGCTTATTCTCAAAAGCTCTGAGACACAAACTCTAAAAATTTGAAACGGACGCAATACAAAAGATAAACTAAAAATGTGTGCCTACGTACATAAGGCTTCAGTTTTGATCTGGCCCAAAACTGGAAGAAGAAAAACAAAGGTGTGGGGAGTACAGAGGGGGAGAGCAACAGAACTAAAACTCTATAGACACTGATCAAACAGATGAAATCAACTTTTAAGAAATATGTATATGTAAGTATATATACTCCTCTCCCTTCTCTCTACCCTTCCTCTCCCTCTCTTACACAAACACACAAGAACTTTTGCAGACTTATACTAAAGAACTTTTCCATTTAGTACATATAAAGTAAAATAAGTAGTATTAAAAATTCTTATGACAATTACTAAAACTGGTAATTTTTAAACGAGAAGGTCAATTAAAACCAGGCAAGAGAAAAACGATAGAAACCACATGTGACAAGGGTGACTTACCCATGAAAAAGCTATGTCTCGACATCCTATTAATTCTATTATCCACACACTCATAATGGACTTTTCAAGTTTCTGCCTGAGGATCCCATTTGCACCTCACAGATATACTGCTTCTCTCCAGTAGCCATTAATTTAAACAAGTTTCATATGGATAGAAATCTAAGGATATGCTATCAGAAAATACATAGGGAAAAGCCTTATCAAAAACTGAGTTTGTCATGCCCACAAAATGAGTATCTACTTCAGGATGAAGTTGAAAGGTATGTATTTGCAAGAGCACAAAAAAAAAAAAAAATCCCAAATCAGACTTTCATTATTAATTTATCATTAAGTGCTGTTTTAGAAGAAAATCTTTAGAAAATCTTTAGTTAGAAAATAATTATTGAAGCTTGTGGTCAGTGAAGTTCATCTTTACAGTATTTGGTTTGGACATTTCTAGCCCATTTATCTTCCTTGATTTCTAAGTAACTGCAAGGATCAAGAAACACTGGAATAACAGGGCACACACCCTGTTTTCGACCTAATTTTTTTTATTTGCTTAAGTATTATGCAATTAAGTTTCTAGAATACATAAGAAAAATAGTATGAACCTGGTGGTATAAATCCAGTCAAACTATGTTGGAAGAAAAGCATGGTTCTGTTGAAGTTCATCTGGAAAGTCAATGTGAGAAAATGAGCAGTAACAATTCAAAATTGGGGACAGTGATTTGAAACCTGAACTTGCAGCTATCATGACTTTCTATAAAACAGCTGGAATGATTAAAATCAGGGACTGTCACAAGAATAGCTCAATAAATTAGAGAATCTGAACTACACCATCAGCAGGAATACATTTGTATGTTTGTTATCTACAGTAACCAGTAAGAAGTAAACACAGAAAAACATGGGACTAGAAACACACAAACCAGCAAATCATTTCCTGCCAGCTTTCATTGTTCTGAAAAGCGGCTGAGGGATGAAGGATAGTGGGAATTTTAAGTGTGACTTCTTCTCCTACAGACAAGTATTAAAGAGGAAAATCCATTCTGGACTCATCAAATCCTCCAGAAGGATTCGTCAGTGTTACTGACATTTTGAATGCTGTCATTTGCTGGTGTGAAGGGACTGTCCTCAGCACTAAGACATTTGGCAACACGGTCCAAATCTTTTCAGACTGTGGGGCAGAATTCCTTCAGTGGACAGTAATTAGCAAAGTGCATGTCCATTATCTAAATAAATCCACTCCCCACAAACCAGCAATCCTTAATAATCTTTTCCTAGCTTCCAACCATGAAACTTCTCATTTATTGAGAATTCCTTCCTTCAGAATTTTTCTATACAGTCCGTTCCTTTTCTTCTCATGGATATGACTCAGACTTGTCCCTTACTTTATTAACTACTCAGATCGTTAGGGCCAGGTACCTATGGTGTCTGACAGGGTGCTACCTTTATCCCTTGTTCAACAAACCATTTCTTTCCTGTCACCAGGATCTTTTCACCCTCATTTACACACTCAAATATATTCAGTGTCTCTGTCCGTGACCATGGTCCTTGGCAACACAGCCCCAATTCCTGAATGAAGACTAGTTCTCTGACATCAACAATTTATTTCCTCATATACACAGCAATGACTATACCATATCTGTGCTCTGTGCAAGTGTCTTAACTTTGACAAAAAACTGTAGTTTCATTACTGAAATGATTCATGTGCTGCTAAACATTGGCTTCTTTTATTTAAAATTAAGGATTCCTGAATTTGAAACCAAGTAAACCAATACTTCTTAACAGCGCATGAATCATGGAGGCCAACTTCTACACTGTATGAGGAAACATCTTTGGATTCAGTCCATAGAGATTTGCTGAGCTTCTAAAGTAAAGACCACAAAACTGTCTCCCCTAGGTAACAGGCAATAAAACACAGTACATAAGTTTACGCACACTTCTGCTATCCTGTGAGAGTACTAATAAGTCTATCCCATGTCAAAGACTCCAAGTTACCAGCCACTTAGAGGTTAGTAACATCAATAAACAGGAGCTCTGCTAACCACATACCCCAAGTTTGAAGCCTACATGGTCTCAGGAAAGCAGAAATACCTACGTGATGGGGATTTCTAAGGAACTCAATGAATCCATTTACAAGCAGTGCTTAAAAAAAAAAGAAAAAAGTCCACTCCCAACAGAAAGCACACAGCCTGACAGCCACAGGAACAAGTCACTCATGACAGAAAGATGAAAAACACCAAGTGTGTGACACTGTGAACACGAATCAAAGAGTAAGACATGATTCTAATGCAAAAGGAACTGCCAGGATGTGCTTCAGAGTTAACACTGAGCTGCACCGATCCAGCATGAAAAGATTAGGGGAGGTGGGTTTTGAGATTCTACCCAACTTGGAGGAAAACAACAAGAATAAAAGGGGATGAGGGAGCCTGACTGCAGTCCATAGAGGATTCCCACCTAAACAGATGATGAAGACACTGTTTACACACTGAGTCTTTCAGAGCTCTGCAGGTTAAATTATGATAGTGTCCAGACGTGGGGAACAAAAACAGGAGCAGTGAACAGTCTGTCTGCAGACAGTTCACTCTAAGGGATGTGCCTGACATCAAGATAAACAAGAGGGAAAGAAATAGGGCAATTAAGAGAATTCTGAGAGACAGAAACAAGTTCCATATGGGCAAGTACTAGCACATACATGAAAACAGAGGAACAGTGACCGCTAAGACTCTAGTCAATGCACTACTAAACTGTGGGGTGAACTGCATGTCACTGGGGAAAACAACAGGAACCTGTGACTGCTAAGATCCTAAGGAAATACAGTAATAGAATATGGTGAATGGGTTAAGAGGTAGAGGCGGGGAACCTATCCTGAGTGACCCAAAAAGAGGAACATGGGATGTACTCACTCATATTTGGTTTCTAGCCATAAATAAATAAAGGACATTGAGCCTATAATTCGCAATCCTAGAGAAGCTAAATAAGGAGAACCCAAAGAAAAACATATAGGCATCCTCCTGAATATTAACCTTCATCAGGCGATGAATGGAGACAGAGACAGAGACCCACATTGGAGCACCAGACTGAAATCTCAAGGTCCAAATCAGGAGCAGAAGGAGAGAGAGCATGAGCAAGGAACTCAGGACCGCGAGGGGTGCACCCACACACTGAGACAATGGGGATGTTCTATCGGGAACCCACCAAGGCCAGCTGGCCTGGGTCTGAAAAAGCATGGGATAAAACCGGACTTGCGGAACATAATGGACAATGAGGACTACTGAGAACTCAAGAACAATGGCAATGGGTTTTTGATCCTACTGCACTTACTGGCTTTGTGGGAGCCTAGGCAGTTTGGATGCTCACCTTATTAGATCTGGATGGAGGTGGGTGGTCCTTGGACTTCCCACAGGTCAGGGAACCCTGATTGCTCTTTGTGCTGATGAGGGAGGGGGACTTGATCGGGGGAGGGAAATGGGAGGCGGTGGAAGGGAGGAGGCAGAAATCTTTAATAAATAAATTTAAAAAAAAAAGAAATACAAAAAAAATGGAAATCCACAAAAAACTCTCAATTATATGGCTACAGAGCAGAATTAGTGCACAAGCCGTTAAAACACTTGAAATCACTCAAGACTCATACAGTGAACACAACATGAAGGGCAAGACAGCGGCCAAGTGAACACGTGAATGCTCGGTAGGGAGGGCAGCAGAGAGAGTTCACTCACTTTCCTTGAGGACCAATGACTTCTTCAACTGAGCCAAGTTTCCCACGCATGAACTGTGGATCAAATCTGTTCAAGCCGATTTGGTCTAATCCCTCATTTTAGACAAGATTAAATGGCTATCCAAGATCACACAGATGGCTAACTTTTCCTCATTTCCCCCCAAGGCATCTTCCCTTGTTCCACTGTGTCTTCTGATTCTATCTCCCAGAATGAGGGACTTATGTTCCCAAGCTAAATCAGCGTCATTTTAAAGTAGTCACAAAATAATCTTGAGTCAAGAACCTAGAGGAAAGGAAAATGTGTTGTTCACCTCTTGATCCTGTGAATTTATTGAGGCACATCATAAATTACTGAGATACTCTGAAAAGGTAATGCTAAAATCAATCTTTCTGCAAGGCATGGTGGTACATGCCTTTAAATCCAGCTCTTGGGAGGCAAAGGTAGTGAGCTCTAGGCCAGCCTGGTTATAAATCAAGTCCAAGGACATCCAGGGCTACACAGAGAGAATTTGTCTCAAAATTATTATTTAACTATACTATTAGGTTTAATGTTTAAATTTCAAAGTCTCTTAAGAATATACTGAATGAGGTTAGTCTAGCAGTTAGATCCCTCTCTACCCAAACAGAAAAAGTTTTAGTATAAAATTATTTTAATTTCTACTGGGAAACTAGATGCACAAGCTGTTGTTCCTCTAGGAAATACCTGGACGGTCTTCTGTTCATTCTGAATTTTTGGAGGTAGAAAAGAGGCATCCAGGTCCAGTGAGATGCTGTCAACTTTAGGTCACAGGTAAAACAAAGTCCTAGAAATGACTGACTGAATAATTTCTAAGCAATGTGAAAGGCCTTTGCTGTGCATCTTCATGCACATACACACGCGTGCGCACACGCACTGGTGCCCTGCTCCCTCCACTGTTCTCACTGACAAGTAGAAACCAGTGCCGATTAATCTGCAGGTTGATTTAATAACCTTTGCCAAACAGAGGTACCTACCCTCCCACTGAGTGGTTTCAGCTTTACCACAGGTATATGCAGACCTACTGAAACCAGGAGACTTTTTTTTTGGGGGGGGGGGGGAGATCAAGGCAGGGTTTTACTGTGCTATGTAGCCCTGACTGTCCTGAATCTCACAACAATCTGCCTGCCTCTGCCTCCCGAGTACTAAAACTGAAGGCATGCACCACCACCATCCAACTAGATGACCTAAGTCTATGCCTTTAGAGTTTTCTTTTAAAAAATAACTACTTAGGCCAGGCGGTGGTGGCGCACGCCTTTAATCCCAGCACTCGGGAGGCAGAGGCAGGTGGATCTCTGTGAGTTTGAGACCAGCCTGGTCTACAGAGCTAGTTCCAGGACAGGCTCCAAAGCCACAGAGAAACCCTGTCTCGAAAAAAAAAAAAAAAAAAAAAAAAAAAAAACTACCTAGCCTGTTCAATGGGAATTTTCCTCCATGCAGACATTAATCTTCACATGACTGCAAAATGCTTGAACATAAAAAAAAATGCTTGAACATACACTATCATTATGAAGTGCTAAACAATAAAAACTGCTATTTAAGGGGGGGAAAAAAACTTAAACACAATCAAAACAACCAAGGAGCTTTTGCCCACCTCTATATAAAACCCATAATAAAATGCAAGAAATACAAGGCAGTTTTTATATATAAACCTGTAGTATCAGAATTTTAACCTAGACTGGTTCTCAAGCATCGGTGAAAACCCTGGGTTTGCTACCAGCACCACCAGGAAAGAGATAGAAGGAAAGACAGACAGACAGACAGAAGACAGAAGGGGAAGAGGGAGGGAGGATTGATTAAGATGTATAGAGTGCACAGAAAGATGCAAGAACACTAATTTGTGCTTTAATTTAATAATGTAGGTCAGTGAAATGATCTGGTCAGCAAAGGCACCTGCTGCTAAACATGAGGACCTAAGTTCCATCCCTGGGATCCACCAGGGGAGAAGAGAACTGGTCCGTGAAAACTGTCCCCTCCCACGTAGTACCCAGTCCCCACCCCCAATAAATACTGAAAGAGGTTTAAAATGCATTTACACTTCTTAACGTTTTCAAAAAATAGTAACTAGGTTCTAAAAGCTAATTCCTTATTTTAAAACACATGTGGAAAAGAGAAAACAGGATGCAAAACTGTATGGTTAGTATGACACACGTACAGACTGTGACTTTTCCAAAAACGCTAAGTGACAACTCTTCCCCGACCCAACCTGTCAGCTTAAGTGAGACCAGGCCTCACTGATGCAGCCCAGGCTGGTGGGAGACTCCTGGGGCTGGGGGTGTGCCAGAGCACCCACTTTTGTCTACATTAAAAATATTTTGCTTTCACATCACAGAAAGGTGACTTGAGAATTTCAAAAGAAGGAATGCTTTTTTTTCTATTTTTATGCTTCAGAAACATTCGAATTAAATTCATAGTTAAACTCCTTTCAGGTGAAACAAATTCTGAACTTTTATGGTTTTCCATATCAAAACACTGTAAGTTCAAGAACATTTAAGATTAAAAGCAACAACAGGGTTTTCCAGGTACATTTTTGTCACCAATCACTTTCCTGAAAGCTCATTTCAATATACCAGTCCATATTAACTCACACATTAAGATTTTCAAAATTTCAAGAAATTGGTATTGATTTTCAAAAGAAAAACTATTTCAAATAAATCATTTCACTGAATCTAAGCAAATACTGAAATTCTAGTTATCAGAGGTACATTAAGAAAGTACATCAACAAAGCTAGAGGCTAGACCACTTCCTTTAACAGTGCAGTTGCACTTTGGTCTGAACTATTCATTTCAAGAGAGCTATAGAGCACAAATCCCCGTCAAATTGTCACTCAGTACCCATCTCCAACAACGAGAAGAAAATAAACAAAAAAGAATTGCTGGGACCAGGTTTCAATTTTATGGACGTACCATTGAATCCATTAACTGGCGAAAACAGAAACTTCAACATCCAGGGAAATGGCTTAGAGGTTTAAGTGCTTCCTTCAAAAACCTGAGGACCAAAGTTCAGATCCCTAGAAATCTGTCTAGATGCCCAGTGGGTATGACCAAGCACCTGTAATTATGGTGTCAGAGAGCCAGCACAGGGGGTCCTAGACAAGCTGGGTAACAAGATCAACAATGAGTAGTTCCGGTTTGACTGCGACCGCAGCTCAATGACTAAGGGGGACAAAATGATGGTGGACTCCTTACATCGCCCTTGGGCATCCACATACAGCGCTCACAGGTGCATGTTCACCCACTTGTATACACACACACACACACATGCAAAAACATGCATACACACAAGCATATTACACTCACATTCATTCACACACATACAGCAAATTAATTTCAATCTGTGCTTCATAAGTCTTGATACAAACTCTAATACACAAAATAAAAATTATAATCATTACAGCAATAACAATTTCTACTGGTCATTTAGGAAATAACTTTGATAGTATGCACTAACAATTATCCTTCAACAAATACAGTTTGGGGAGACAGAGTGACCAGAGTGCTCACTGCACAAGCAGGGAGATCTGCCGTGAATCCTCAGGACTCACAGAAAAGCCAAGCCAGGACAGGGGGGAACCCCAGGAGCTCACCTGGCAGCCAGCCTAGCCTAACGGGCAAGCCCCTGGGTCTTATTGAGAGAGCATGTTTCAAAGCAGGTGGACAGCTCCTGAGGAGTGACACCAAAGACTGACTTTTGGCACATATGCACATACATACACAAAACATACACACACCTGAACAAAAATTAAATTTTATTTGTAAATATTATATTTATTTATGTTAGAAATAAATATAAATTTTATTTATGTTTATAAACATTATTATTATTGTGACTAAAAATTTTGCTTGTTAGGCCAAAAGCACAAGAGCCTAAATAAAAGTCTTAAATCCTTATCCCCTCCCAAAACAGCCCTCTAAGTACACTGCTGCCCTTCCGCATTCTAGCTTAGGCTTTTGTTTCATTTCTTCTAAACTCTGGCAGATTTCTTGCATATCCCGTGAATTACCTGCTAGAAACCTCCCCCTAACAATTCACACGGATCTGCTCAGGCACAGTAAGTATGAGCAACATCAACAAGGCGTATTTGAAAACTACCTCAACAATATAGAAGCCAGGTTGATAAGCTCATTTGTGTGTCAAGAAATGCTGTGATGACTTAATAAATGACACCATTAAACATCACAACTGTTAGTAGCCTGCTTCTAAGATGAAAGCGAACTTGAGGCTGGAGAAACTACTCAGTGGTTAACAGCACTGACCTACGGATCTGGGTCCAATGTCCAGCACCCACATGGTGTCTCACAACCATCCGTAAGTCCAGTTCCAATGGACCCAACATGCTCGAGTTTCCACAGGTACCAGACCTACAAGTGGTATACAGATATGTAGACAAAACACCCATACATATAAAATAATATTGAGATTAAAAATAAAAAAGCCAGGCAGTGGTGGCACACCCCTTTAATCCCAGCACTCAGGAAGCAGAGGAAGGCGGATCTCTGTGAGTTCAAGGCCAGCCTGGTCTACAGAGCTAGTTCCAGGACAGGTTCCAAAGCTACAAAGAAACTGTCTCGAAAAACCAGATGGATGGATGGATGGATGGATGGATGGACGGACGGACGGGAGGACGGACGGACAGGCAGGCAGACAGATAAAGGGGGCTATGGCAGTGCTAAGCAAACTGCTAGAATGGACATGGACCTAGGTGTCCCTGCTTCTCTACATTACTGTGCAAACTGAGTGAGAATTAGCAACTTCCAGTCACAAATTCAGGAATACTGACCATCTGGATAAAGAAAAGGTCTGAGGAGAAATAAAAATCTCAAGGTTTACAAAGCTAGAAACCAGCAAAAAGGTTCACAGGAGTTCAAACCAACAAGCGCCCAAACTGTTTTAATGATGCTTTGCAAAGTGTTAATTTCATTAACATTTTATTTAGATGCCACGATGCCATTTAGTTTTCCTGACATGAAACACCTCTCCCCCCTCCACACACACAGAGGGAGGGAGGGAGGGAGGGAGGGAAGGAGGGAGGGAGGGAGGGAGGGAGGGAGGGAAGGAGGGAGGGAGGGAGACTTTCACAAACTCAACCTCACTTTTTTCCACAGTGCTCAGAGAGATCAAAGCACAGCCTACACATATTGAAAGCAATATACCTTCCAGCCTAGAGCTTCTCTACGGAGAAATAAAAGCCCTATTTGGTAACGGTATGTTCAAGGATATTCTACAAACACAGGTAAAACTGGAAATAGGCATATGACATAAAATGAATGAGCTTCTATGTAGAAGACTTAAATGAACTACAGTACATCCAAATCATAGAATATTATGACTCCATTTTTTTAAAAAAAATTCATTTTAAAATGAAAATTCCATTTGAAAAATGGAATAATCACTCTACTAAAAATAGGTTATAAAAGGTAGGAAACTGAGTATATCTTGGTGTACTCTTCTTAGGAAAAACTCCCCGTATGTTTTTATGTGAATACTTTAAAGAATGCATATTAGAATGCTAAAGAACAGCCAAGTGGCGAAAGCCTATAGGCAATTCAACTAAACAAACCCTCCACAGCAGCCAGCTGAGTAATGCAAGTGTCTCGGTTCTAGACTGGACTGAGAACCAAGTTCAGTTGCCTATCTCCGGCACTGTCCATCTGCAAGATGCTATGCTCGCAGACTCACACAGAAGCTTACTTCTCACAGAAACGGCAGAGCGGGGCATTGGCAATGCTAATCCCTCACAGAAAGCTCCAGGTACCACAAATACAGTTCTCGGGAGCACACAAGTGGCATCACAACAGTCCAAGAAGTACCACATAAATGTCCTGGCCACTCATTCACAAGTAAGAGCCTCCATACAAACTCAAACCCATCAGTGTAGCATGAAATTCTTTACTAAAAAGCTTCAGAGATGCTGTTAGGATTCAAAATTAAATACAAGGAGTAAATGAGTGTAACACTTGTGAAGGGTAACCTCAGTATGTCCTAAGCGTGCACAGCAACCAACCCTTCCGTCCAGCAGTTGCACTACAGAAAGAATCATACCTTTCAGCAAATAACTGAGACTGCACAAATCTTACAGTAGTAAATAAATGAGCAACTGGAATTCATGAGGCATCTGGTTAAATTAAACCAGACACCTAACAATGGAATACTACAAAACTCTTAAGGGGGTTGGAGACAGCGTTAAGAGCACAGATAGTCCTCTCAGAGGACATGAGTCCAAGTCCCAGCACTCAAGTAAGGTAGCACACAACTGCTTATAACTCCAATTACAGGGGATCCGATGTTCTCTTGGGCCTCTGTAAGTGTTGCATTCAGGCATGTGTGCACGAGCAAACACACACATATAAAAATAAAATCTTAGAAAAATTCTAAGGAAGCTAGATAAAGTGCTACATGCCTGTAATTACAGCATTTGCAAGGAGGAGACGGGAGGGCTGAGAAGCAAGCCCAGGCTCTCAAACCTTAAGAAAAAAAGAGCCCGTGCATAACCTTTTATAGATCCCCAATGCTAACACATTTCCTGATTTTTTTTCCTATAAAAGGAATATAAAATAATCAAACGTTGGCTGAACGGAATCTGATTAGTCCTTTCCTTCCCTGTATCCTTCACTAATGAACTCAGTAATAAGTAGTATCAAACAAGCATTCAAAAGTTATTCTATTAAACACCTATTGCAAAAGAATTAAATAATTATATGTAAATATATGATCTAATTATAATATTGGCAATATTTTAAAAGCGAAATTAATTATAATTAAAAAATATTACATAATATTCAAGCAACTTACAACTAAATAACCATTAAGCAAAAAGCTTTGAGTCTAAAGTATATTATTTTTAAATTAAGAAATTCATGCTTCAAGTTTTCCAGTGTAGGTGTATATAAAGAGAATCTTAAACATCTGAGAACACTACAAACTACTTAAGCTGCTTCACAGTATTCAACCACTTCCTCTCAAAACTCCCACATAATATTAAGCCCAGAGCCATTCTTAAGTTATCTTTACAAGATGTATAAAATTATTATTGTTTAAATAAAAATACTCAGTAATGGATAAACTGATGACATTTTTCCAAGAAAATACATTTCCAATGGAAAATTAGAAGTCATTTACATATACCTATTTTAACAAACTACAAAACAAGAACTACAGTAAAACGAAATATTATTTAAGTGCATATCTGAAAGGTTATATAGACTCTCATATTGATAACACTACATTACAAAGTCTTTCCATCAATCACAGAGGGGTGGGAAAGAAGAGAGACTGCATCCCTAACACCACTCCTAGCTCCCCCACCACCCTGCAGTCCCAGGTAGAAAAGTCAAGGAAAACAAAGGGTCTTACCGCCATGTGCTTCCTTCTGGTTCTGCTTGCTTCTTCCAATTTCTTGACACTTCTAAGGAAAACCCTGACAGCTATGCTCTAAGACTATTTTAAATAACACAGCTGACACAGTCACAGCAGGGAATACAGACACATTACATGAAGTCTGCTAATAAACAGAGCTACTACCAAAACGGCATTTATTTACTTATTTTGAGGTATGGACTTTCTACATAAGCCGGGTTATCTGACTATGTAGACCAGGCTGGCTGAGATCTCAGAGAGATCTGTCTTACTCTGCCTCCAGAGTGTTGGAATTAAGGGTGTGTGCCACCACAAATGAGAGGAGGAAAATACATCAGAAAAGATTATCCCATGATTTAATGCCTTCTCCCAAATGCTCACTCATATGAATGGTAACAGAATTGTATCGAGAACCCATTCTTAGGCTATGTGTGTTTGCTACTAGTATGATTTAACACACATGATAACACAATTATCAAAATTAAGAAGGATGTTAGCATTTAGCACACCACCTTAGAAATTACACTTATTACTATAAAAGATAAAAGGTGAGCCAGTGGTGGTGGTGACACACCTTTAATCCCAGCACCTTTAATCTTGGAGGCAGAGGCAGGTTCAAGGCCAGCCTGGTCTACAAAAGCTAGTTCCAAGACAGGCTCCAAAACTACAGAGAAACCCTGTCTTGAAGAACCCAGATAAAAAAAGGTAAAAGTTTTATGCTCTGCCTCCAAGAAAGAAATGAAATATTTACAAAGCTGTACTAGGTATGAGGCAAGAACAGAATACAGCAAGGTCAAGAACACAAGATGGCCCCAGTTCAGCCCTACATGCTTTCCATTCAACGATGCTGTTGAAAAGTAAAATACCAGTGGCTGGACAGATGGCTCAGCAGTTATGAGCGTGTCCTGCTCCTGCATGAACTCAAGTTCTATTCTGAGCACACGTTGAATAAACCACTGTAACTTTAGCTCCAGGGGAATCTGACGCCATCTTCTTGTCTCCAGGTGCACCTGCATCCATATGCACATGCAACCCCACCACACATACATCATTTAAAATATGAAATAAATATATTTTTAAACTAAACTCCCTCTTTCTCAAATAAAAAATATTCAAACATGCCAAGACAGAGGTTATAGGAAGACACTCTAAGAAAAATAAAAAATAAAAAACAACTTAAAAGCACATGAAGAATATAGAACATGAATGAAGAAATTGTTTTTATAGTCTACCATATGTAATATAGTAAAAATACTGTGGCTAAGAAGAGTTTAGAAATGGAAGAAAAGGTTTTTAAAACAAGAGAAAGGAGGCTGGAGTAGCAGTTACTGAGCACTCCTCATCTCCACAGGACCTGCTTCCCAGCATCCGTGGGGGCAGACAACCACCTGCACTCATTCCAGAGGTTCTGATGCCTTCTCCTGCTCTCAGCAGGCCCCAGGCACCCACATATACAGTACAGCCAAGGACTCAAACATACAGAAGAAAATAAAATCAAAGAGATGGAGGAACATCCGAAAGACAGCTCAGGGGAAGAGAGGAAGGGTAGAACAGTGCTAAAGAAATAAAGGCCACAACAGACTCAGACTAGCTAGCAGTGCAAATGTGAAATATTCCCACAGATCTGTCCATTTAAAGAACAGGTCCCCTGCTGATGGCAGTGCTTTGGAAGATTTTGGAACTTCTCAGAAATGGAGGCTCACTGAAAGTGGGTCAAAGAGGACAGAAACAGGGTTTATAACCTGTGCTGCTAACCTTGTGGATTTAACCCACAAACCATGAAACCAAATACTTGCTTAAGCTGCTTAGTAGGTTCATCACAGCAACAAAAATACTAACTAATTCACTAAAAACACACAAGAATAGAACATCTGGGAATTAGTCCCGGCAAACAAGGGGGCTCCATCTCCTATTTGTCATGAAAAATATAAGCTGTAAAATCATGATCATGTACTACTAACTCAAAAAACATTTTGCAGTATTCTGAAAGGAAGATAAGAAAAGGGATTCAATGTAAAAAGACAAAGAGGGTCTAATATTAAGACGTCAACCCATTTAAAAAACTGAGGGCTGGGTATGGTGATAGAGACCTGTAATTCCACCACTGAGAAGGTTGAAGCAGGGGGATCCAAGTTTGAGAGAGCCATCCTCAGCTACACAGCAAGTTATAAACCAACAACTGTAAACTAATTTTATGAATGGATATCATCTTAAATAAAATGATAGCAAAAAGAAACTAGCACATTAGAGAATATTCAATGTGCTGCATTATCAGACTAGACTTGATATTAGAAGATCTATTAGAACACTAAAAATGTAATACTTAATGTTATCTAAAGCCATCTGTATCCATGGAGACAGCGTTTTCTTGTCTCCAAGGGCATTTTGTAATCATTAAACAAACTTTCTCAAAATCTTAAAACAGGGGAAGGAAGCTATTTGAAAGATAACACAGAAAAAACTATTGCTAGGCGTGGTGGCGCACACCTTTAATCCCAGCACTTGGGAGGCAGAGGAGGTGGATCTCTGTGAGTTTGAAGCCATCCTGGTCTATATAGTGAGTTCCTGAACAGCTAGAGCGGTTATATAGAGAAACCTTGTAAAAACAAGGAAAGGACGGAGGGAGGGAGGGGAGGGAGGGAAGAAGGGAGGAAGGGAGGGAGGGAAGGAGGGAGGGAGGGAAGGAGGGAGGGAGGGAGGGAGGGGAGGGAGGGAGGGAGGGAGGGAAGGAAGGAAGAGGAGAAGAGGGAAAGGGAGGGGAGAAGAGAAAGGAAAGAAAGTAAGTCAGTCTACAAAATACTGAAGAGAAATTCAAAGCTACAGGACCTAAAAATGTATTAGTAGAGTCCCAAGATAGAGAACAATTTAGTATATGTCACAACAGGTCTAATAAGAAACCTACGTTTCTATAAAGAGGAAAGATGCTGGTAGGGAAACCAAATTTACTGTGTTTGCCTTCAATGTCACTGAATCAAAGACACAAAAGTTAAAAATAAAAGAATCTGTTAAAGGTATTAAAATACTGAGTTACTCTATATTAATTAATATAACGAATCAGAACTTTCAAACAAAAGGTCTTAAGAAAAAAAGAAAAATTTGATTTAAAAACTGAAAAAAGTTTATCTTCTAAAATATACCCTAAGAGCAGAAAGTAAAGGTACACACCTTGTTATCCCAGCACCTGGGAGGCTGAGGCAGGAATGGTTATGAGTTACAGGCAGCACGGGCTACACAGTGAACCTAGGCCAACATGGACAACAGAATAAAACTGTCTAAACAAAGCCAAAATTTAACACATGGCAAAATAGGAATCAGAAGTAACAATTATTATAAGGTCTAATCTATGTAGCATATACATATATGTGTGTGTATATATATATAAAACTGTGTTTATAGATACATTTATACATACACACATATCCATAAAACTTACTAAAGTTAAAGCAGAAAAAAAGTAGACGAAAATTAAGAAATAACAGCTTTAAAAAGAATACAAATAACTTAAAAATATGGAAAGGCAATAGAAAAAGTATGTATCTGCAGATGTGATAACAATTTCCTATGGGGTGGAAATAAGAGGATACAGTGAGGTACAGATGCATACGAAGACACCATGGCCCAGGATATTATAAAACTCTATATGAACTCTATTCTGAAGAGAACATAGTCAGGTACAAGAGGGGAGGGGAAAGGAGAAGAGGCTCAAGGAGGTGTGCCCATGAGACTGCACAGTGTAACACTAAACGTATTAGTTAGAAGAAGGGCTTAAGAAAGAAAAGCAGAAAAATTAGGCAGAAAAAAAAAAGAATACATGAACACTTCAGAAAATTTACTCTGGGTCTAGTGTATGAAATACTTTAAGAGAAAATGCACTGAATCAAGAGACTACTTAGATGTTGCTGTAGTTCTTCAAAAGCTAGAAGTCTTGAAAGAAATCACTAAAGATGGGGAATAGTGAATCAGGTCCCCTTGATTCATGGACCCCAAATCTGGGTATTCAAATTTTCACTACCATATATCTGCAACCAGAAATCACTACTCAGGGCACTGCGGACATCACTTTCAGACCTGCATGGAACACTGAACAATTAGAGCCATCAACAGATAAGTTCCTAGGTGAGGGCAAACACAGCAACACTATTCTCTTGTTTCAGCTCTAGTACTGTAAACATGTGCTTTTCAGGGTTCATTTGCTCTCATGCTTTGCTATTTTTGCCTTCTTGGAAGAATACTGATATACCTAAAACCCCTAGGCATAAGAAAACTATGAGATACTTTATGAATACAAAGTGAATGTTAGATGAAGTAGTACTTTATGAATCTCTGTGAGCTCAATGTCAATGTATTAGTGAGATACAGTAATATATACTAAATAATGTATCTTTAATAGAGGCACGTGTAAAACAAAGTTATATGCTGAGTGGTTGATGGACATGCAACCAGTGGCTTATCAATTACAGGACACAGCGATCATATATGTCATATAGAAAGAATGTCTCAGTAAATCCTAATTCAGTATTTGCCATCACTCAGTGAAATGATTACCCCAAATAAGAAGAACTGACACTATCTGCATGCATATATGCACACATAAATGCTTCCTCATACATTAGACATAAGTGTGGCAATCAGTTGTAAGTAGCAGGTCAGGGAGAGAGGAATCAAAGATGACGCTAGGTTTCTGATCTGACAGACAGAGGGTGGGACTGAGAAGACAGGAAAAAAGCAAGGAAGCAGCAGTTCAGATGGGGAAAAGACAGACATCAGTTTCAGGATTACATGTGCTACAACTTGTTATAAATACATGTCTACATCTACCCACCTCTTTGAAGTAAGAATCCTCATACTGTTACCTTGGCATGTCGCCTGCATCTAAAATGTTCTGCTTTAAATAGTACAATATAACCCAAGCATGACAAGGCAGGAAATATGTACTCAATTCTTACTCCTTCCACCATAATCTCTGAAATCAATATTCACCCTAACTCCTAACCTGTATGGCTAATTATGTTTCTATATGACTCATAAAATATCAAATAACACACATATACATGCATGCACGCACACACATCCTGCAGAAAAGAACTACAAATGATGAAAATATTAGAAGAAATTCTTCACACCAAGACGGACTGTTTTTAGTTCATTTATAGAGACATGAAACAGTAGTACTTTCCACATTAATTACAAAATACCATTCTGAAGTATCAAATTTCTATAGAAACTTCTCAGGGGTAAGAAAACCTATGTTGTAATTTCTTTCAACATAGCTTTTATAAAAATGTACATATACACTCAGAATGTGATGTTTCCAACAGCCTGAAAATCACTTACACAATTACCAAGTTTTATATAATTATAGGTACAAACGTAAGAGAAATTCCTATTAATTCTTTCCTTTCTAGCCAACATTATCTTTGTTTACACACATTCCATTATTAAAATAACAGAAAACAATTTCTAAGCTACTACAGAACTCATTTTATAAACAAATATTTATATATTTACTATAAATAAATTTTATCAACAAATATATATTGTGTATGTGTATATATTTGTGGACATACGAGAAAATTGATGATACATCATTTTTCCAAAATTTAATAATACAAATATAGGTTCAAGGCCAATCTAAAAAATAGCAGCCATTTACAAACTTGTTCTTTTTCTCTGCACTGTATCATCTTTAGTGCTTCCTTTTATATCCAAAGCACCTTTCTGACATTATCATTGGGGTCACAACTAGATGCAAGATGGCCCAGATACCGCAAGAAAGAAAGGTTGAAAGCCAAGGAGATAAACAGGTGAGAACGTAAATCGGAAAAAAGGAAAGCTAAGTGTTCTGTACTGAATGAATTCCTCGTTCTGGACAGTCAATTTTAAGAATTCTGCCCTTTACAATGTCAAGACAAAACACCCATGCACACAATAGAACAAAAAGAGCAAAAAGCAAAAATTTTGAACATTTTTCACATAATTTAGGACTAATTTTATTGTATTCCTATGTAAATAGAGACATCTAATCATAACACAAACAGAAATGGCTTTGTTTCTCACCATGAATATCTGAAATAGAAAATAAAGTAAGCCTTACACACTCAACATCCCTGAGCTACGAAGACAGCAGTTGGTCAATGAGCAGCAGCCAGTACACATTTGGTGTAAACACCCTAACAACAGTTTGTTTATCAATGAGCACACCTCTATGCCAAGGACCATGGCCACAAGTGGAAGCAGCAAAGAGGTTTCTTGGCTTCACCCTCTGAGTCTCAGAAACTGTGACATTCCCACAGCCAAAAGGACAAGGCCTTGTCAAGCACGTGTCCGACAGTTCAGTAGCCAAGACAAGTGGTAGTTTTAATCCTAATCAGCCGACAAAGAGACACACGGTCCACTTAAAACAGTACAGTTCTCAAAGTATTATTTTTCTTCTTGAAAATTAGTTATTAAAAAGTAAAATAATACTATCTATCACACTCTTCAGTGTGGATTAAGTGAGAATTGTGGCTTTATGAGCAAAGAGAACCACTTGCATAAGGCTCACTCTATCCGGAGTAACAATGTGTCACAAACTCTCAGAATACAATTCCACTCTACACAGGACACTGCCTATACATAACTCTAATTGGTTAGTCACATACAGAAGTCAGCTACTGAACTGATGGTGAACAACCAAAGAGTAGCTGGGGGTAACCCAATGTTAATGCTAATCCTAAAATGTATGTTCTGGTTTTTATAATTTCCTGAACATTATAAACAATGATATACTCAGTTACAAATACTATGTGGGACTCATGCTGTGGCTCAGAAGAATACTGGATATGGCAGTATCATGTACAGCTAAAACTACTGGAAAAAATTGAATACAACACACACACACACACACACACACACACACACACACACACACAAAATTCAAAGAATAGTGAAGTAGCTTCCAAAAAAAAAAATATTTCTCCTTAGATGGCAGCTACTCAATGTTCACTAAGAAATAGCTTTATGCAAGAAATATAAACACTACTTTTTATTATTCTAGGCAAAAGGTCATTATCCCTGATAAGTAATTTTCCTTGATATTCCTGATTATTAGAAATTAAGTTGGTCAGATATATTTGGCACTAAAATTTTACTATACAATTCTCCAGGAAAAGCAGACATAAGTACCACCTGGAGACCTTCTAGAACCCCATTCCCAAGGGATCCTCAGAAACCAACTCAGACATCTGAAAAGCAGTAACAGTGGCTGTATTTAGAAAAATCTTCTCCGGGTGATTCCCAAACTTTAGGACCAGCGCTATTGAAGACATAGCCTTCTCCTACTGACTACAAGCACTCTCATGGGATCTGCCACCTCTCATGGGTCACTGCCAGGCATACAGTCATCAGGAGCAAAAAGGAAGGGTCCATATCTCATTATTTACTGTAAAGAAACTATTGAAGAAATCTGGCAAAAACATATTAAAATAACATGCAAACATACTTCCAAACACTTTCTATATGTTTATTTTAAAGAAGATGCCTTCAAAATCTATAAAATAATGTATAAAAATAATTTATGTATTAGTTCAGCTGCAATATATCCATGGTCCCTTAAAAGATTTTCATCTTATCATTAAAAATGCACCTCAACCATAATTCATAGTACTTTCAAAAATCAAGAATTTCAAAAGTTTCTAATAGGAAAGTTTTAGTAGTCACCTAAGAAAAATAATAAAACTAGGAATGATGCCAATAATACTTGAAAATATAAGCATATCTCAACTATGCTATGCATCCTAAGAACAAATTTCATACCATAAGCCCAAGTAGTTGCACATTCATTTACAAAAAAAAAGCACAAAATAGTTCATAGAAAAAAATATCTCCTCATAAAACTTAAGAAAGTTGTTTGTCAAATGAAACATCTGATGTTCAAGTCACAATGTTTCCATACGCACATTGTAAACATACTCTATGAGCTAGAATTCAAATGAAACCAGTCATTACTTCAAAAAGACATTGTTAAAAACAACAACAACAAAAAAAACTCAGTGCAAAAATCCTTACCAACTTAAGTTGTTAAAATGGACTTAAGACAATTTTAATAAAAATCACAATTTGATCCCATAATCGAAAATGATCCTACAGAGACTTTACATTAAGATTAAAAAGCTTGCAACAGTAACTGAGTTTTCCTCTCATTACTATTCTCTAGTAAATGCTTTCTTTTGATTGGCTTTTACAATGTCATCCGGGGATGCTGATTTGAAGTCAAATGGTGTTATTGCTACAAGAGGACTCATTTCTTTGTCCGACACATCTTGAACTTGTCTGCTATAAAGGAAAGTCTTGTAGAGGTCAAGAGTGCGTCTCCTGCAGCTCTTCAGCGGGTAACGAAGACACAGCGTTGAAGCAAAAGCTGAAGGCCTAGCAGCAAGAGCCTTGGTCCACGCCAGAGACAACGGTGCTTTCTTAGCAAGGGAGCCTCTTTTAGTTTTCTTACTATCCTTAGTAGAACTGGAATTTTTCCCTAACTTTGAAGTTAGAACTTTAGTGTCTGCTGTTGGAGCAACTGATGGGTCAGCTACAGGCTTTGAAACAAACTCTGGAGTTTTTATCAGAACACTAAGATCAATATTTGAATCAATTCCAGGATTTCTCAATTCAGATAAACTGAGCTCAAAGGAATCTCTCTTAATCGGAGACTTGTCTAGTTCAATCGTTTTTGCAATCAAATCAGAAAGGGACAAATTCTCCAGGTCTCTTGTGGGAGAAGTTTTAGAAAATGCCAACGATGACAGAGATCCTGTTAACTCTGATACTTCATTAGAAGATGGAGAGTGGTTTGCCAGTTGTGACAGGGGAAGGGACCCCAAGCTAGCAGATGACTGGTTACACAGGTCGGATAAAGTAAAGCACTGGCTGGGACTGTTTTCTCTATGTTCCTCAACCAGCTCAGCTAGGGATAGACTTTCACACTGGAAAAATGGTAAACTGTTATTCTTTACAATATTATTCTTGGCACTTTGTCCAGCTTCAGTGTTTATACTGGGATTAAAATTATTTTCCAATGGGACAGGTAAGTGCAACGGGTTATTTAAACTTCCCATGATGGTCTGCACTGGCATGCTTTGAAAATCAGGTAGCACACTGCTTTGAACACCCCGAGAAGCACTGGCTGACATGTTCCCTCTCATCAAGGACTTTAAGTCTGGTATTCCTTTCAGAGTGAAATCCTCCTCGGGAGCACACTCAGATACAGGAGCGTCTGCAGTCTTACAAGGCCCACTCTGCAGACTGACTGTGGGGGACAGACTGACTGACGGCTGACGTGCACAAGGATCTCTTGGCACGTCATCAGTCAGGGGTGTCAGGGACAGCTCCTTTGTTAACTTACATGATTCTAGTTCCTTTTCACTTTGGGGTCTGTCAAGTTTCTTTTTTCTATGAAGTAAATAGTGACTTGGCACAAGTGAAGAATTATGTGATCCATATTTTGCTATTGCACTAGAACAATCAAAAGATTTGCTACTGCAATCCAAATGATTTTCTGATTGAGGGCAAGAATTTTGAACATTTTCAACTGAAACTTCATTAGAAGAAAATAAGACTCCTTACCTTACAAGAGCCATTAATGTTCAGATGAGCGAGTTGACATTTGCAGAAGACAGTCACAGCAACCAAAAGGAGACATGAAATAAGGCATTTAATTACTAAGTGCTTCCTTTGATTACAACTAAAGCGATATATGTTCATTATTTAGCAACAGGGACAATGAGGAAAACAAAAGAGGAATATTACCTCTAACAACCTAAGATGACCTTCACACTATTTTCACTGCTGTGTGTGAGTAAACATTCTAATCTCCATGGATTTATCATGGAATCATAGATTTCATGAATGTGAAGCTCTATCACACTGAAATTGCCATGATTACCATTTTAAAACTTTTAAAACTTTAAATTTTAAAACTTTTTAAACTTCTTTTAAAAAGTAAAAAACTGGGTTCATTTTTCTCTGTACTTTAATACATTAAAAACAACAAGCAAACACCATCTGTGATTTTCTGTGTTCTAGGGACACTTTATTAATAGAGAAGACATTATCATTACAATCAATTAAAAGTACGCCTGAGCCTGGTAGTGGTGGCACGCGTCTCTGTGAGTTCAAGACCATCCTGGTCTACCAGAACTAGTTCCAGAACAGACTCCAAAAGCTAGAGAAACCCTGTCTCGAAAAACCTTAAAAAAAAAAAAAAAAAAAAAAAAGTACACCTAAGTCCCAATCCCCACATGCAGAAACATACTGATTCCACAGGGGTAGGCTGTATGCAATTTTGGAGAGGCCTAACCCAAAGATTAAAGGACATATCAATCCAGTTAACAAATGACCACACTCCCACTAACAGAATCATGCCAATTAATACAACTGTACCTCAGTTCTCATGTCCACAAAATTCTAAACCCCAAACCCACAAATTTAAAATTAAAAACCTATTCTTGTTTTCTTATGCATTAGCTAAAAATGAAATATGAGGAGTATAATTTTAATACTTTATATTATTTAATGATACTCAAATAACATGAAATTATAATTATAAATATCTATGACCTAAGTACAGAGGAATTTTTATCAATGGCTAGATACTCAATTGTCTCATTTCATTAGAATTTTATAAAGTTCAATAAGAAACTAACAAGAAGGTAAATGTCTTCTTTTATCTGATTTTATTTCCTTTGTGTGTTGGTTATGGAAGCAAACACAAAACTCAAATTAAAAATCCCCCAAACTGATGCTAGCGCTGGCTCAATAGTCAAGAGCATTGTCAATCTTCTCTTACCGAGGACCATGGTTTGGTTCCCAGCACCCACGCAGTGGCTCACAACCATCCTTAACTCCAGTTCAGGGGATCCAACACCTTCTTTTGACCTCCTAAGACACTGCACACATGTGGGGCACAGATAGAAATGTAGGCAAAACACTCACATACATAAAATAGAAACGCCTTTACAAAAGTGCAAACTAGAAAGCCAACTGATAATAACTGAGATTACTGATGTAGCCAACTAACAACTCAGCAAATTAACTTTTTGCTCAGCACCCAGAAGAGCTAGGAGGAGTGAAAGCATACCTTTTGATGCCTTTCCTGCAGACACTGCTCTTTCGCTCTTCTCCTTCATATTCTGCACATTGTCTCGTTCCAGAACCACTGACAAAGCCTTCTGGACATCAAACTTGTTTTTCAGAATTGCTTCAATCAGTATGTCATCAGGCGCAGCATCTCCCAGAACCTCTCGCATGTGATCAAGGCATGAGTACAGACGAGCTAGAACACACAACAGAGAAAGAGCTGTACTATACAGCATCTTCAACAGACTTCTCAATAGATACATTAAATAAGATGCAAATTTTCCTTCAAAGAATAAGATATGCTTGTATCATTACTGTTCATATTCATTACTATGAATAATCTCAATAAACTTTATAAATTCTTACTTGGTGATTAATCATTTTCAGCTAATGAAGATATGCTAATTTAAAAAGCCATACCTTGGTCAAGTTCACTTAATTGGTGATTCAAAAGAGAATTAGAAGACTCTTTCAGATCTTCATAACCATATTCTTCTACAGGGTTGTCACGTCGTGAGTAAATAAACTGAGCAGCTAGAATACAAAATGAAGAATGCTGTAATATAGCCAGTTCCTAACTTTTTCTCATTTTTTAACAAAAATTAAGATAAAGGAGATGAGACTATAGTTCATTAGTAAAAGCTTCCCTAGTATGCATAAGGCCCTGGGTTTGATTCTCAATACTGAAGCTGAGAAATCCCATTGAAGGCACTAAAGCAGAAAGAAACAGAGGAAAACATCAGTATGTACTGCTCTGGTCTCTGTACGCTCATGTACAGAAGGAAGGCATCTACATTTACACGCATGCATTCACTACACACACACACACACACACACACACGTGCATGATTACACAAACAAATCTCATCACCACTCACAATCACTTTGACAAGTGATGAAATTATAAATATTCCAAGACAATATAAATTCTACCCAAGTTGTAGTCAAAGCCCTTAGACTAGCACCTCACTAATTTCTTGTTGTTCTTCCTTCCTTCCCCCAGTCTCCAAGACCATTCCGTTCATTTCATCCTTGCCCACTATTATGCTCCTTTATTTTCTCTTGGCACTGATATTTTAAAGCACACATCAAACTTATTTGCTTAAAAAACACTCAAAATGTATTTGCATAGTGAAGTCAATATTAAATTTTGCTATCCAAGAAACACTAATTTTGCCAGATTCCAAAAGGCTGCCAAAAGCATAAGTCCTAAATTTAAAAATATATATTTTTTAGAATTATTTTCTTTAATTGATTCTTTGTGAGTTTCATATCACATAACCCAATCGCACCCGTCTCCATGTCCGCCCGCCACCCTTCAAACCTCCCCAGAAAAGAAAACAAATAATCTCGCTGTGGAAACTGCAGTGTGCCACACAAAGTATATCCTTTGACCAAAAATGTTCATTGCAATGAGACACAGGTCTGGTTCCAGGCCTCAGGTTTCTGCTACACTATCAATACCAGATCCTCACTGGGACTCCTCTCCAGTATCCTCTTATTGCGCTGTGTCACAGAGATCCTGCAGTTTTGATTACACAGGACTGGGCCCTTCAGACTCCAGCAGCTCACAGATGTGGTAGATGTTGGAGTAGGCCAACTCAAAGCCCCGGATCTGGGTCTGGATGGTAGCTGAATTGGTCATCCCACCTGCTCTGCTGTGCCTCTACTGCTAGGGCCAGCTCTCCCACTTTTCCCAAGGAAGGGGTACAGCTGACTCTCCTACCTGTGGAAGCTGGCAAAGGCAGGACTGGATCTCCTACACTGGTGCCATTAGGGCCGACTCTCCATCACCGTCCTGGCAAGGGGCAGGGCCTATTCACCAAAGTGCTCCAGCCAGCACAGGGCAAGGTCAGCTATCCTGTGCTGGCACTCCATGGCCAATAAGAGGCAGGGCCAGCTCTCTTACACTCATGCCCTCAGAGCTCTCCCACACCCACACCATCAGGGCGAGAGGTGCAGGCCTGCTCTCCTGGGCAGCCAGCAAGGGGTGGGGCCAGCAGGCCTGCCAGCAGTGAGGGGCATGTCCAGCTAAGCAGCACACTCAGATGTGGCTTCAGGCAGCAGCCTAGACAAAGGTCATCCACTTGGCCTTTGATGGTAACACAGGCCATGGACATCAACACAGACACCGGCTACAGGAAGGCTTCAGACCCAGATAAGGCCTTCAGGGGCAGCACAGAGTGACACCACAGCCCCAGGACATCAAGCATGGCTACTTAGCGCCATGGCATCTCCAGTTCCACCTCTCTCCAGAGTGCATGAACCACCCGCTTTTCTTCCTCTCCCTTCTCTCCACATACTCTATCTTCCCATCTCTCCATTACATATTTGTTCAGCGTAGTGGCATCTGCTGCCCCAGCCTGCTTGTCTTCCAGGCCCTAGATTTCTAGATTTATGTAATGTGTAAATATTTTGCTTCAGTGTAGGTCTGTATATCACATGCATGCTATGTGCCCTCACAGGTCAGAGAGGGCACTGAATCCTCTAGAACTGAGGTTATGGGTGGCCCTCTGCAGGAACAACAAGTGTGAGCTTAATCCCTGAGCCATCATCTCTCCAGTCCTCAATAGACCTTAAGTTTTCAACAACTCATTTTCCAATCATACAGTGCCACCATAAACCAGCGGCATGTATCTAAAACTTTGACTTTGGCAGTAGTGGCGCACGCCTTTAATCCCAGCACTTGCACTTGGGAGGCAGAGGCAGGAGGATCTCTGTGAGTTTGAGGCCAGCCTGCTCTACAAAAGTGAGTTCCAGGACAGCCAGAGCTACACAAAGAAACCCTGTCTTGAAAAACCAAACAAACAAACAAACCAAAAACCCAAACTCTGGCTTGCAGATATTAGCTCATGTTTCTCTAACATGCTGACTGTGCCACTGTGCCATCATTCATGCAAGCCCAAAGTCTTGGCACATTCACCTCAACTGGACACCACTGAGCTTCATCCTCAAGACTGTTTGACTGCAAGGAAGTGAAGTCAGTATGTTAAGGCAGAAACACAAATGCAGCACAATAAAGCAAGGCATTATGGGTCTTTCCATCATTTCACTTTCCATAAGAACACAGTAAGCCCACTGCCCAGAATTCCTACACTGGACTTGAGCATGGCTCCAGGAAGGTATTAATGTTGGAAGAGAAACCACCTCCAAAATTTATAGATAATGCAGAGAATATAAAATACAGCCCACATATAAAATTTATAATCAGAAATCAGACAGCCATGAGTCAATGAACTATAGATTAGCAGGTAAGAAAACAACTGTAGCGTCACACTTTAAAATCCAAATGAATAACAGTTACCAAGTATTAGAGAAACAAATTAATCACTAGACTGGAGCAGCTACGATAAAGGAAATTAAGGACATAGTAAAAACACTAAAGACTCAACAAGGGGAAAATTCAACACATGCAGAAAAACTGAGAACTAAATGTTTCCTTTCCTCAGATTAGGTCATCAAAATTGATATATAAGGGAATGCGGAGGGGATACACGAAAGATGCTTTAGTTTAAAAAAGGCCACCCTGACAAGCCAGCATTCCTTGGGAAGTCTTATTTCTACTGCCTGTAACTACACTGGGACTAACTCCTGCACTCTCAGCCACAGCCTTGTCCCACGATGCTTAATGTGAATATTTGCCTTTGCACCATTACTTTATACCTCCCTCAGCCAAGCTTCTGCCTTTGTAAACTATAGAGTCCTGCACCTGTATTCACTGGAAGCTAATGCATCTCTCTAGACATGCCAGCACTTTCACTAAAATGGTTACTGGTTTTGTTAGGTTTCTTAGCTTGAATGACCTATCCTAATCTTATTATCCCTGTAATTAGTCTTACTTTTGAATACCACAAAGTATTTCAGAAAGGCACACATATGATTTACATATATGTGTATCCTTCTGCAACTTACTCAAGGAGATAAATTAGTATTACAGATAAAAGACTGAAGAAACATCCTGTTTCCGATTCTGTATACCTTTTCCATTGTTAAAATCTCATAGAGATGAGTCTTATAGCCAGAGGGCACCTTAACATCATGTAATATAATACTTAGATTGATAGTCTTTTATTTCTAGTGATCTAAAATAAATCCTTAAAATCTGACATTTTAGATTTACTCTCTCAGCTATAATAAAAAAAGGATGTCATTTTCTGCCTAGAGATTTACAAACTGTTTTTCAGACTCTCCTAAACTCTTTTCAGCTTAGTCCAACATTAACTGTGCAATTTCTCCAACTATGTCTCAAACTACTGTAAACCAAGAAATCGAAGATCAGTCCAATGCTGACTGGGATAATAAATCGGACACTTCCTTCAACAAACTTCACTCTAGAGGTTTCCATAGCAAAGCAGAAGTTCTTACTTATAAGCTCCTATGCCACCTGGTAGAAGCTTCTATTTCTGGGGGTATTCCTTACTGTTACACCTTCTCAAACAAAAACTTCCAATTTCCAAACTCGTACTATAGCCATTGAAGCCCTTGCTAGTGGTTGGGATTGCCAAAGAGGCCAACAGAATAAGGAGCCATAGAGGCTGAGATCAGGAGGAGACAGAAAGGGTAGGACACAGCGGACAGAAGGTAGTCCAAACTTTGAAGTTGAAATCAAAGCCTAAAAGGCAACTAGTACAAATAAAAATCAAAACAAGGGTGAGAATATAATAAAAGTGAGAATTTTTTTTTAATTTTAAATCTTAAGCTTCAGTGCATTTTTGAAAGTTATTCATGGTAATTTTTAAATTCAAGCTATTTTGACATACATGAAAGTCCAAGGAATTCCAATTCTAAGTCCTGAAACTGCCCACAACTATTTTCTACACATTTGTGTGCATATTAAAGACACAGCTCTCAGCATCCTCCCTGAAAAAAAAGGCAGGAAAATTGTATTTAACAATTACTCTTTCTTTCATACTAGCAGGGAAGCTTAAGAGAAACACTGCCCTAAGGGACATGGACACATCTTTAATCCCAGCACATGGGAGGCAGAGGCAGGCAGATCTTTGTGAGTTTGAGGCCAGCCTAGTCTGCATAGTGTGTTCCCAGACACCCAGAGCAACATAGTGAGACTCTGTCTTGAAAAAGCCAAACTAACAAACAAACAGACAAAAAACAGAGAAAGAAAAGACACTGTCCTACAAGTCCCACCTCCAATCTGCCCAGTGTAGTCTGCTAGTCTACTGTCCATCCTTTGTCACCTGCTAAACTCCCTCCCTGTTCAAATGCCTCCAGTCAAAAGGGACAGATACAAAATGAAAAAGATCTTTCACAATCTGGTTCCCATTTTCTGTTCTGGTTCCTAGTCATCCCAGGCTTCTTCCATACTATAACTTGCATGAACTCTGAATCTCCCAGAAAAGACAGCACTCAGTAGCCACCACTCTACCTACATACGCCCCAGTTTCCCAGCTCAAGCACCTCTCCTGTCAAGCATGCTCAGGAATGTTCTCCACCCATCAGAATTCAGCAGTTAACTGTCTGAACAGGACCTCACACCACTGCTTTTCAGTAAAAAGACCAGAAAGAGGGGGGAAGGAGGTGTTCCTCTTACACACAAATTGATACTGGGTATTGATTTTGAACTAAAATATATCAAAGGGATATTTTCAAGTCACATTAACTGAAACAAAATACATTATTCAAATTGCTTTTCCAGGTTCTTTTGTTATTACTGCCCTGACAATCATTTAACAATCAGTATGAAAAATCTTTCTAAAGGAAATTTTTAGGAGTTACATTTTAAAATCACCTTTTATCAAAAAAAAATATGCTTAGAAATCAAAATACGTGTATTTGTGACTAAAGTTTAGAAGTTTCTATTAATTGGCAAAGCAACTCAATTAAAGGCTTTATTAGACCATGAGTACAGTATGTATGCTCACCTCTTGAATGAACAAAAGAAGGTTAGAGTTGTATTCCCTGAGCTACTCAATACATCATTTGTTCATTAATTCCCTAAATGAGACATATTGTCTACAGGGTATTCAGATACTGAGGTGCCTGATCTTCTCACCTGAGGAATTACCACCCAGGATGGCCCGCAAGCATGTCTGTGGGGGCATTTATTTGCATAAACCCTTTCCTCCTCGAGTGGCTTTATGTCCTGGTGTTTTATTACAGCCACAAAGGAGCAAACTGGGGCAGACAGCAACCATGACAGCAGTAATGAAGAGGCGGTTCTGCTTCACAGAGCAGCCAAAAGCCCACAGCTCTGCCACAGGCTGCTGCTTTAAATATCAGAAACTATTCTAAAACTACTCATTTCTTATTGGAAATTACCTGAAAATACACATTAAAAAATAACCAAGGCCCAGCACATGGTGCTCAGGCCTGCTATCCTAACTTCTGAGACTCTGAAACAGGGAATTCCTAATGTGGGACAATGCTTTTCTACACTATTAATATGTATTACTCTCATTGGTTAACGAAAAGCTGACAGGGCTTAGCTGGGCAGGAAGTTAGGCAGGAAAGCCAAACTGGTAATGATGAGAAAAAAGAGGTGGAGTCAGGAGAGATCTGCTGCTGCCCAGCAAGCAGCAGGTGAAGAAAATGAGTAACAAGTCATGAGTCACATGGCAAAGCATAAATAGAAATATGGGTTAATTTAAGTATAAGAATTAGCCAATAACAAGCCTGAGCTACTGGCAAAGCATTTATAAGCAATAGTAAGCTTCTGAGTCGGTTATTTGGGACTGGGCAGTCAGGACAGGAAATGTCCATTTACAAATTCCAGACTGCAGGTCAGCCTGTGGTGTGTGTTGGGATCCAAGGCAGCAGAGGCTAGAGTGTGGTCTAATGCTACTGCTACGCCACACACTTTCCTTTCTTGACTGTTTGTGGTGGAGTGTTCTGGTTATTGCTGTCTTCCTACAAGGTGGTGTTGGGTCTCACACATGCCTACTAAGCTACATGCATGCCTACTAAGCTATATTTCACACCCTGTATATGTGCTAGAAAATAAAAAAAATCATATTCTCATGCTTTTGTTAAAAGTGAGTTTATCAAAGAAGCAAAACTATTTAACTACATACTGTTCAGTAGACTTCCTATTGTACACAAAAACAACTCACAGCCTGGGTGTCCAGAATCTGAACAATGCAGGATTCGCATGAAGCCATGAGAGACACACAGAAGTCTCTGATCAAGGCATCAAGTAAGCCAGGCCCATACATGTAAATCTCCGGAAAACAACTTCTGAAAGAGTAACTTTTGTGCTGTTAGAACACTAGGTACCTAGAGAGTAACTATTAATTTGCACCAATTGTGAGCAATCACTGCTGTATGAAGAGTCCACTTTCATGGAAACCATATTCAACAAACCTTGTAGATCTCAACTTGCCTTTGAGACACAGTCTCTGTAGTCCTGACTGGTCTAGAACTCGCCATATACACCAGGCTGGCTTCAAACTCAGAGATCAGCCTGCCTCTTTACTGAGTGCTGGGATTAAAGACATGTGCCACCACACCTAGCAGACCTTGACTCTATAAGCCTCTCAAATCCATAATTAAGCACTACTATTCTTTCCCTAAATAAATGGTTCCCAAATGCCAGTCTAATACTCCAAATACCCCTGATCAAAATTTACTATCTGTGTTATTCTTTTGGTCTCTGGTTCCTTTAAGGGACAAGCCACACCCACTCCCCCCACGACCTCTGGTCCCTTTAAGGGACAAGCCACACCCACTCCCCCCACGACCTCTGGTCCCTTTAAGGGACAGCCACACCCACTTCCCCACGACCTCTGACCTCTAGCCGCCATCTTGAATCTCTTACTGTCTTCTCTTGGTGTGTGTGCACGCTGTCTGTCTCCCTCTCTTTTTCTCTTCCCCTCTCCCTCTCTCCCTCTCTGTCCTCTAAGTAATAAATGTTCAGTTCTGATTCATACTATGTGTCTGTCACATGTCCCTACCCTCACGCTGGCTTGCCAGACTCCGGGGCCTGGCACCCACCCACCCTACTGCGGACTCGCCAGCATTTCCTGCCTCTAGCTGCTCAGGGAACCACCCGGGGATTTTTGGAATAAAAATCTGCCTTCAGAGATCTTAGGATTTCACTGTAGGGCCCGGGTCTACCCTCGTTCTTCAGGTTCATCTTGAGGACAGTTTCTGGTCAGCCAGCGAAAACATTGTTCCTATGCTCCCTCTGCCCCGCCTGGTGATTAGTTGTAGGGCATTGTTTACCCCATCTTTGGTGTGGTGATTTCCCACCTGCCTGGGCAGAAATCCTTGTGCAGCAGCTAGGTACATAAGGATTCCCCCAAGGTTGAATAAATGGCATTCAGCTGATCTCCTTTCGAATGACCCAGGTCTCTTTTGTGTGTTCTTTCAATCTCCAGGCCCTTGCCCGACTTGCATGCGGTACAGTGGCGGTAACACAGAATCTCACTATGATCAACTGACATCTTAATGATTTATATAACCGTGTAATACAGAGACTATTAGAAAAATAAGTCTTCAAAGCTTTCCTTAAACTGCTTCATTTTTGTTTAAAATGGGTAAGTGGGTAAGAACTCTTACTATACAAGCATGAGGGTCTGAGTTCAAATCCCTAGTACCCATGAAAACCAGGGGTGGCCATGTACATGTCTGTAACCCCAGTGCTTTGGGTGGCAGAGATAGCAGGATCCCTGAGGCTTGCTGGCTACCAGCCTATGAGAGAGATACTGTCTCAAAGAACTAATATGAAGAGTGACACAAGATACCTGAGGCTCTCCCACACTCCCCACACATGCACACAAATATGCACCTACACCAACACAGATTACACACACACACAAAACTCATAAAAATTATTCATGAGTAAGAAACTCTTACAGGTGAACTTGGTGGGGGGCATACTTACAAAGCCATCTAAGTATGGCCAAAGCTGGAGGACCACCAAGAATTCAGGGCCACCCTGAACTATATATATAAAGTCTATTTTCTGTTTTCAAATAAACCATTACAAAAACTTTACATTTTAAAATGTGAGTATATAAATAAATACACACATACACATATCTTGTTTTGTTTTGTTTGTTTCGAGACAGGCTTTCTCTGTGTAGTCCTGGCTGTCCAGAACTTGCTCTGGACACCAGGCTGGGCTCAAACTCACAGAGGTCTGCCTACCTCTGCCTCCCGAGTGCTGGGATTAAAGGTGTGCACTACCACTAACCAGCTTCATATCTTTTTAGGACTTATGTATTATAGTCTTATGACTCTAGTCCAGGATGACAATCATACTTACTTGATCCTTTTAAACAGCCAAATTAAAGAAATAGTTTTTTGGCTTTTTGTTTGTTTGTTTTACAACTTACCTGTTGATGGTGAAATACAATAATCATCCTCCACAGACTGGCCATACAAATCATCATCTTCAAAATCTAAAACACAAAACAGATTCATTGACAAGTTCAGTCTTCTATATTAATGAGGAAGCACCTGAATTATCTACAAAATAAATTAAAATAGCAACTGCTAAGGAACCTGAATGTCTACTTTGCAATAAATTCCAAGAATTCTACCCACAAAGCAGACATCCACTTAACCTAAATTACTGACAGTCTATCTTTAAAAGCATACATACCTTCTGTTTTTTAAGCTGACTGGGCTTTATTTAATTCTCCCACATCTGCCACATGATCAAAACTCAGTAATAATCCAGTAGATTAATAAATGAATTGTCTAATTGATCACAAAACCTAAGGTAAGCCACCTGCTGCTATCCCTAGGCAAACATCTTTACAAAAAAGGGAGTATAAGGTACAATCCAACCAAAGTCACTCTCCGTGAGAACCAGGAAGCCTAACTTTCATGACCCCGAGTCTTCAGGTGCAGTATGTAAGTGGAGCGAGTCGGCCTTGGCGGAGCATGTTCTCTAGGAAGGCTCCAGCTGCCCCTTTACCTCCGGCAGCCACCTCTGACTTCTTGTCTTCAATGCATAAGAAATTACTGCTCCTTCTAGGAAAAACTTAGTTCCGTCAAGGACCTGGCATACATGGGACACTAAATTAATGTGTTCATAAATTAATGAGTCAAATTATCTAAAACCCTGCAAGGAACATAAATTTATACCTGAGACTCTTAAAGAGACATTTTGAGGACAAAGTGTGCACATTTCCAGCTCTGTCAATGCCAAAAGCCTAGCAGCCCAGAAGAGAGTGATTACAAAGCTGTATGATAAGTGCTCAACGTGAGAAATAAAGTGACCTGGGAACATACATGTGAACTTCGCCAGGAACAGAACATGCAAACCAATTCCACAGGAGAGAGTAGCCAGCTTTCTAGGGCACTCATGCTGCAGGAGCAGCATGCTTAAAGGCTAAGACCAAAAATCATGGCAATTAAAATTTGTGTGACTGCTAGTATTGGATAAAAATATGTGAGGTTCAAAAAAAAAAAAAACACCAACCAGACTTTAATCCCAAATTTAAAAATGTTATTCACAACCCCCAAAAATCTATCTTTTGATATAACAAATCACTTTTACTAGTTCAGGTGGCCTAAAGAGCTATAATATTAAAAATAGGGAGAAAATTCTTCCTGCCATCTTCCTAAAGTGGTTCATTTATTTCTTAAACAAAATATTGGTGTGGTTTCCTATACACATGGCATCGCACCAGCCACTGGACTACACATAGGATTAAGCAGGGCTTTTAAACGAGCTGAGTCGGGCTGCACATGCAGAAGAGTTGCTTGCCCATTATGCACAAAGTCCTAGGTTCCACCTGGCGGTACTACATAAGCCAGACCTGAAAGTCCATGACTGTCATCTATCAACTGGGAAACAGAATCAGAGGCAGGAGGATTAGGAGTTCATCTCCTTGGCTACATGAAAATGTCTCAAAACAAGCAAAAACACTAGTTGAGGCAGTCATGAAAAATACTCCAAAGGACACAGAAAAAAAGCAGGTGTTACAAAGAGGAACCAAAAGGTTTTAGACCTCAGACTAAGGAAGTTAAAATACTTTTATGAATTTTTAATTATTCAAAGTCCAAAGGGAAGCCTAACTGGGGAGAAGACAACTAGACATTGAAAACAAATTATACTTCTGTAAGCAGGGAGGGAGAAACATCCCATGACAGGGTGGGACGGGCGTGGTTATGATGTCACCAATTGTTACAAAGTATAACCTGACTTCAGGTAGCCAAGACAGGATGAAGTCACCAACTGTTACAAAGAAATATAACCTGACCTTGGGTAGTCAAGACAAGAAGGTATTCAACACTGAGTCTCAGAGGACACACAACTCTTGTCAAATACTTCACACAGAAATCCTGATCCTCTCTGATCTGGACGCTTTTACATGGCTCCAGCCACACTGGCATTACTCTTGTGGGGAACCTCTCATGTTAACCAGCTGCTCCTTTTAGACAGTCCTTAACATCTTTTTTTTTTTTTTTTTTTTTTTTTTTTTTTTTTTGGTTTTTNCGAGACAGGGTTTCTCTGTGGCTTTGGAGCCTGTCCTGGAACTAGCTCTGTAGACCAGGCTGGTCTTGAACTCACAGAGATCCGCCTGCCTCTGCCTCCGGAGTGCTGGGATTAAAGGCGAGTGCCACCATCGCCCGGCTAGTCCTTTTAACATCTTAAGCAGTACCCAGCACTCAGTTATCACTGAAGGAGGAAATAAGGTACTAAAGAGAAGAGTGTCATCCACTTCGTATCTACAAAATCTCTCCCAGTCTAAAGTCATTCCCCAGTGGCCGTGGCCGCAAGGCATTTTATACATCCGCTACAAGACAGTGGACTTCAGCAAAGGAAGACATTCCAGGCAGACTGGGTCCCAGTCTCTAAAGGCAGCACGGGTGTTGGCTGCCCGACCCTATCCCAACACAGCGATGCTCAGTCTCCCAGGGGTGTCACTAACAACAGACTCCTTCAACTGCACGCTCTCCAGTTTACAAAGCTCACTCCTTTTGCATTAGCTCACACTGTCTTTATTTTCAGCTTCTAGGATGCTTGATGATACCTATTATTATCCATTCGTTGCAGGACATATAGTCTTCCTAAAACCACACTGAACTTATCTCCTTGAGAACAGATTTTTTTAATTAAAAAAAAAAAAACCCAACGAGTCCTTTTCTAGGACTTCCCCTCTAGTGTTGCTTTTCATTTCCATTTTAAAATACATTAATATTGTTGGTCATTAACTGAACATATGCGTGAAGATCAGCAAATCGACTTAATTTCTTGAGCCTTTTAAACGTTAATCTTTTCTGTTTCCTACGTCCCCAATTTTGAAATTCGCTGAAAATTCGGGTCAAGCGAGAATTCTACAGTCAAAACACACGAACACAGGCAAAAATTAAAAAAATAAGAAGTTGACCGTAAGCACTAAGCCAGCCTGGGTTTAAAAATAAGTAACGCCTCGACGGCACGTCTGAAGAAAGGCTTATGAGACAGAAGTTAGAAACTGATACCTGGGTCCCCAAATGAAACAATGAGAAAAGAGGTAACGTTTGGATACCAAAGAGCATCGAATCCCAACGTCGCCAAACATCCGTAGGCCCGTGAGCTGCCACATTCTCCAGGGGGTCAATCCAGGAGGCAGCAATCACGCTGTCTTCCTTCCCTGGGACTCTTTCTCCCCTCCTTCTCCTCTCCTCACCACAAACACGACTTCCTAGTGTGGCTCCGGGGTTCGCACTCCCATCCTGGCGGACGCACAGGCCAGGATCCCAGCTGGAACAGCTAAGACGACTTCCCAGCGCGGCCCTGCCACCCACCTTCATCGTAGTTATATCCTCGGACGTTCCGATGCCGAGCCATCGCGGCACGCAGGGCGTCTGCCTCAGTCCCTTCCAAAGAACTCGGCTCAGACGCGGAGAAAGCGCCAAGCGCGGCCCGCAGACCTCTTCCGCGCCATCTTGGCTTCCGCCAGGCCTCTGCGCCAAGCGTCTGCGCAGACGCGACGTCCTACGTGCACACTACGCGACGGCAAGCTCTCAGGGTCACAGCCGGCCTCCCGATAGCGCGTGCGCACTCGGCGGGCGGTGCAAGGCCCCGCCCACCAGCGAGTTGACTGACGTGGATTTCAATGCCGGAAGTTCTCTCAGCTCTTTCCACGCTGTTGCAGTGAGGACGACGAGCCGTGATCTTTGACCTACACCAGCGTTCAGGATTATTTTCTAGACTTGGTTTTTGATCGTCTGAAAAGCTGCCTGTTTTGCTCAGTAAGAGCTAGGACTCTGTTTCAGCTTTTAGTCTATAGGTATACACGACAGGCAATCCACAAACGTGTGTGACTGTGGCATGGTAATTAGTCCAAGCTTTAGAGGAAGAAAGACATTTTGAACAAGTAATTAAAATATAGCCGCACTGGGTCACTTTGTTTTGTGGTAATTCATGGCTTCAGGTATGGGCTCCATGCTCCATTAACAACTCTAGTAAACAACTGTCTGGCTTGAGCTATGTAAACTATTTTCATTAACGTGGATTAATTAAGAAAGATGCCTTAGGCGTTGATTGAGTACATAAACATGTGAACTTGCTAAGAGCATTTAGTACAGCTTTTCAGACACAGCACTAGCCTTGGGGGCTCATGATGTAATACATAATACACAAATCTATAACCTGTTATTAAACATCCTCGTTTCGTAAAACACAAGGCTAATAGTGCTGTGTAAAGACAGCCTCATTATCATCATGAACAAACCGCTTTGTTGTAGCTTGTTTTTGCAGTGCCAAGGCCTTGTATCAAAAGGCAGACGTCAAATTGTACCTTACTCAGCTTTTCTTACCCACAACAATGAGAAAACACAAATTAAATTCATATTTGTAAATGGCTCAGGTTTGAGTTCCGACTACCGAATGGTTCTTCTTAACTATCATTCCTTAACGTGGCTCCAAGGCAAAATTTTATGCAAAAAAAAGGTAGATGCTAGTTTTATATGATTTTTAAGTGTTTGATTTTACGCCTTTAAGTAATTTCTACATTGCAGCCTGTCTCTTCGTAAGTAAGGATATTATCTTACTTACATATTATCTAACTCGTGAAGTTGTAAACGACATTTGCCCATGTAAGAGTATTTAGCCCAGAACAATAAAGCGCTGAAAAATATTAAATGTGCTGGACATGGTGGCTAACCCCTTTAATCTCAGTACTTGGTAAGTGGAAGCAGGAGGATCAGGAGTTCAAGGTCTTCCTCAGGTACACTGGGAGGTCCCGGACAGCCAACACTGAGATCCTGTTTCACAGGAAGTTGTGAAACTTAAACCCAAATGAAGCTCCTGTCCCACTGAACCGTCAGCGCTGCTAACTAGAACTCACTGATGCAGCCCTTGGAGTAAATGAGTTATGAACTGACCACATAAATCGTACAAGGCAGTGAATAAGGAAACAGTCCTTCTGCCTAAGAGACTACATACTTGGTTCTGTGGACCAGTTCAATATGGGTTGATTTGTGAAAAATATCAATGAAAATAGCACACTCTTTGTGCTTGTTAGTGTCATCAAGTTGACCTAACTTGCCACCAGCAAACATAATCTGGAACATAGGAGAAAATGCGGTTACCGAGAAGCTGCACTTGACTTTGTTTTTGTCAGTCTGGAGTCCTTAAAAAAAAAAAAAAAAAAAAAGTTTCTCAGATTTTAAGTGGAAATTCTTCCCAAACATTTGGGTGCCATTTGTAGCACGATTAAAGTCAGTGTCACCTGGAGATTGCTTTATCAGATTGTCCTGCTGAGGCTTTGTCTTGCTGGCTGGTTGAGGTAGGAGGTTCCAGTCTCCTCTGGAGGGCACCCTCCCCAGGTGGGTGGGCCTGGGCTGTATCAGAAGGCTGGCCCAGCAGGAGCCAAGGAGGGAGTCAGTAAGAGGTGTTCTTCTCTAGGTTCTGCTTCCTTTTCTGAGTGCCCGCCCTGGCTTCCCTTAGTGATGGACTGAAACTTGAAAGTGTGAGCCAAATAAACCCTTTCCTTCCCCAAGTTGCTTTTGGTTGCAGTCTTTTAACAGTAACAGAAGGAAGCTGTGAGGCCACCTGTTGACAGTGATATTGAAGTAATATTGAAAACAATAAACAATACCTAAAGTGTATAATGAAAAATATTTACGTATATGTAAATTCCAGCAATGCCACCAACCCAGTCAAGACAATGAATATATGCAGACTCTCAAACGTTTATATGCAGAATATAAAATACCAGGGATACTTCTGCCCTTCATGGCTGCCCGGCATAGCCTTTGGCAACAGCTGATGGGCTTTCTGTTACTAAATACCTGTTTGTATTTTTAAAAAGTTCGTGTAGTCGAAACCTGGCAGTAGGTGCTCTTTTTTTTATGCCTCCTTTTATTCAGCGTAACTATTGTGAGATTCAGTCCCATAGGTGCTTGGGTCAACAGTCCATTCCTCTTTCAGATAGAGTTCCATTGTATAGAAATGGAAGAGAAAATGCAGGCATCACCCGGTGGCCAGCCTACTTGGCACAAGGTGCTTCTAAAGAAGAAGTATGGCATACCTTGCCCCTGAAGTCAGAACACTGAATTCTGAAGTCGCCTGCATAGTTGATTGCTGGCCCATAGAGAGCCTGGACTCTTCCTCTCACCTCTAATGTGTCTCTTCCGCACAGAGACTCTAATGTGAGGAGTTCTCACTGCCCATTCTGAGCTAATGTGCTAACCAATCACAAGCCATAGGCTTCCACTGTGTAAGTGGTTATTCAGGTACAACAAATCAGACACTCTTCTCAGAAACTGTCTCCAGAGTGGTTTAGCTCCATGCCCTTTTCCAACCCACGGGCATTGCTGTCTTGTCTGGGGTCGCCCCATAACAATGGCATAGAAGGGCCAGCTGTAATCTTCCATTAATCTATTGATACCTACTTTGTTTGTTTCCAGTGTTAACTACCGCAAATAAGACTGCCGTAAATATTCATTACAAATACGTGTATGAAAAAAACGTCTACTTTTCCTAAATGATATGAAAGACGCCTTTTGAAAAAAAATGCAAGCGCTAAGGATAGAACTCAATGGCAGAACACTCGCCTGGTGTACACATAACCGTGGTTACGATTTCCAGCACCACAAAAGGGAAGAGAACAGAAAGCACCCAACAGTTTCCAAGCACGGTTGGACCACTGTCAACACCCTTGAGCAATGGAGGTGCACTTTTTCACAGCCATCCAGGACTTCTCAGCAGCTGAAGGTATTTGATGTTCTGGTGAGTTCTTCAATGAAGCATTATTTGGGCTCTTTGGTTGGTTGATAATGAGGTGTTTTCTTATTTCTGAGTCTGGAGAATATTTTTATATTCTGAATACAGTTCCTTTATCAGATGCATAACTTGGCAATATTTCTCCCGGTGTGCAACTCTTTTTTTCCTTCTGTTAGGGTGGGAGACGGAACTCGGGGCCTTGTGATGCTGGGCACGTGCTGGACCACCGAGCTGCACCTCCAGCCCTTTTCATTCTTCTCATACAATCATTTGAAAATATTTTTTTTGTTTTAATGAAGCCCTATTATTTATTTATTTATTTATTTAGGCTTTCATGGATTGTGCTCTTGACTTCCATCTAAGAGATCTTCACCAAAGCAAAGCTCATATAATTTTTTTCCCTGTTTTTATGGTTGACGGTTTGAGGCTTTACATTTAGGTTTATGATACATTTTCAACAGAATGGTGGCTATGGTGCAGGCTTAGATCACAGCCCATTTCTTGGAAAAATGGCTGTTTGTTGTTCCCGCACCATTTGTTAATGAACTCTTCACTGACCCCCCCTCTGCATGGTCATCACAGAAGTGGTTCTGTGTGAGGTGTCATTCCCGACGCTGGGTTGTGTTCCATTGATCCCCAGGGTTACCCCAGCTTAACAAAAATACTGTAGCCTAATCAGTTCTGAAACAAAATAATCTTTTCTTCTTTCCCTTGGTTTTAGACAGTTCCTCACTGTGTAGCACTGGCTGGCCTAGAATTTGCTCTGTAGACCAGGCTGGCCTCGAACTCACAGAGATCCACCTGCCTCTGCCTCCTGGGTGCTGAGGTTAAGATGTGCACCACCGCATGCAATTGACATGTTCCAGCTTTGTTCTACTTTTCCTAAGTTGGGCATTTATCATTTCCAAATATGCCACATTAAGCATAAAATAGCATTCTGAGATGCCTAGATAAATATAAGGAAAGATGTGAAAGATTTAAGCTGAGGTTAGGAAGCATTGCTGAAGAAAATAAAATCCGCTAAATGAAGAGATGGAGACTGGACAGGTGGCTCTGCTCAAGAGCACTTGCTGCTTTGGAGAGGACCAGCTAGGTTTCCCAGCACCGAAGTTGTGTGGCTCCCACCCTCCTGGAACTCCAGTTCATGGGATCCCATCCCTTCATCTGGCCTCTGAAAGCACTCTCACTCAGACACGCACACATACAAAGTTAATAATGATAATGATAATAGATAATAATAATAAAACAAATGGACCATGTCGATGACTTGAAAGTATTATTTTGTTAAATAATAGAATGTTAGCTCCCCCCGAATTGATCCCTATTTATTGTTATTCCAAACAAAATCAAGTCTTTGCTGGCAATTATCCATCAGATTCTGCACTGTTTGTTTCAGTATTGGGGACTGAATGCAGAGCCTTGTGCATTATACTTAACTACTCTATCTACCATTAAGCTAAATTCCCAAGTTAACAATCAGATTCTGGGACTTACATTTCATAATTTAAGTGTAATTTAGGGGGACTTGGAAGATGGCCCAGTGAGTAAAGTGCTTGCTAGACCAGTATTTGGATCCCCAGAACATATACAGAAATCCAGGCAAGCATGGCAAAGTGCATCTGTAATCTCAATACTGAGAAGGCAAGGACAAGGGATCCCTAGTGCTCACTGGCCAGCCAGCCCAGTGGGCAAGCTCCAGGTTTAGTGAGAGACTGTGCTTCAAAAAATAAGAGGGATAGTAACTGAAAAATACATCCGACATTGATCTCAGGACTGCTTGCTCTCTCTCTCTCTCTCTCTCTCTCTCTCTCTCTCTCTCTCCCTCTCTCTCTCTTCAAAAATGTAATTTAGATGTAAAGTTCCTGAAATAACCAAGGTATTCAGAACAAAGACTGGAACTGGATGAATTACATTAATAGCTAGAAACTACAGATATACAAACAAGGCAACAATGCACACATCTCCGAGACCTATTATGAGCAAGGATTCAACCACTGGATCCCTGTAGAGCCTTGTAGAGGAAGAGCAACTCTTCTATAGTGACAGAAAACTTAAGTTTGCACATCTTTTTTATTTATTTTATTTTATTTTTGGTTTTTCGAGACAGGGTGTCTCTGTGTAACAGTCCTGGCTGTCCTGGAGCTCACATTGTAGACCAGACTGGCCTCAAACTCAGAGATCCACCCGCCTCTGCCTCTCAAGTGGTGGGATTAAAGGCCTGTGTCGCCATGCCCGCCTGTTTTATCCATTTCAATTATGTATTTGTTTTAACTGTTTTGCTTATGATTCCCAGCATACCATTTGAGATAGGCAAACTTTAAGTCACTTAACAGTCTGTTCTCATTACAGTCTACTCTCTGTTTCTGTTTTCTACTCTGAAGTAAACAGTATTGATCCATGGAATTTGAACTAAAATGACTTTTCTATGGCTGGAATTCTTGGCAGGTGCTTAAATACCAATATGCTTTTTTAAAAAATAAATTATAGTGATTTCTGTACTCTGTAATTATTAAAGTGAAATGAAGGAAGTGATCTTTATCATTAGAAAGGAAGCGGGTGGGATGATAGTTAATAATTATGACATTAGACATGACAGTTCCCCAAGGTTCCAGAGTTTTGTAATTAAACACCAGGGAATGTTTAGCGCACACTACAAACTAAAATGTCCTGAGTCTTGAGCCTGGGGAGAGAACTAAATCTGTAAAGGATTTGCTGTACAAGCCTGAGGCCCCGAGTTCAGATCCCCAGCACCTACATTAAAAGTCTGGTGCCGCAGGTGTCTGGAATCCCAGCACCAGGGAGGTGGAGACAGGGGGGACCCTTAGAGCCGTCTTGGCCAGCAAAGAGTTAAGTCGGTGAGCTCTGGTTCCATGAGAGGTCTTGTCTCAGAAGCAAGGTGGAGAATGACTGAGAAAGACACCAAAGTCAGCCTCTGACCTCCCAATGTGGACAGGCAGCCACACGTATCTACACCCAAACACGCACACACACACACACACACACACACACAAACACACACACACACACACTGTCTTAAGTTCTTTGAGACTTTTGTAGTTCTTTGCAGATTATTTTAGGACTACTAATTACACAATAACTAAAAAATCTATTTACCTGTACTATTATTGCTAAATATCTGTAAAATCTATAAACAAATAACTTTTCTCTTACTGAGCTTCCGAGTTATTCTCTCAACCTTCTGCCAAAACTAATGATATTCTTGTCTTCCATGGGGCTTTTCCTCTCTTCCCTTATATTACTTCTTTTTCTTTTTCTAACAGCGTTTCTCTCTTTTGCCATTCGTTTTTTGAAGGGCAGAAACGTAGCTGAGTAAAAAACGGGCACTCTCCGGAGGACTAGGTCCTTAGAGCAAGGCCAAGATCTACTTCCCACAGAGGATCCCGAGGACTGGCGCTTGACAGAGGTGCTGACACCGTACCGACACAAACATGGGGGCGTCCAAGGAAGCTGAGAGAGACCTTCAAAGAAGGCTCCGTGGTGCTCCTCACTTCTGTGTGGCTTTAGGGACTGAGCGCGGAATGTATTAAGAGGGTGGGAAGGGGCTGGTGAGTCATGAACGTATCAAGCAGAGTGATCCCTGCAAGAACAAAACAGAACTCCGAGTTCCATCGAGAGACACGACTTTGCCTGGGAATGCCCGGAGAGCGCTAACACCTGCGCGCCACCTTCTAGGGCCGCTTTCAAGCCCCAACCCCGCGCTATCCAGCTGTCAATCATGTTATCACGAAAGAGAATGGTAAAGCTACTTCACAAGTCCTTTACAAGACTCACTTTTCAAAAGTTCATGTTGTCCTAAATGCTCCAGTAAGCGCTAATCCTCCAGACTAAAACCTTTCACTGAAAACATTTTCAGTTCAAACCCCTAGAGAGACAGGATTTCCATGGTGTCTCCATCACAGCCTGGTTCCTCACCTCACCACTAGAACCCTGCCCGTGGCACTCCAGGTCACAGATTCTACTCTGAAGATCTCAAGTCTGGTAGTGTGCGACTGTCCCAGGGCATTAGGACGTGTTTCTTCAGCCTGTCCTCGCCATGTCCTCTTTATTGCTCAAGATAGTACCATCAGTGTCACAGTACCGTACTGAGATACATCCCGGGAGAATAAGAACGGCTCTTCTGTGCCCGCCACTACCCTCTGTCTGTCTCTACTAGAGCGTGTATGAGAAGTCTTCCAGCTCTGCTTGTGCCCCCGTCAACCTAACTGGACAGGAGTTCCTCAGAGGCAGGGCTGGTCTTTAGCTCCTTGTCCCTCCAGCAGCCATTACTTTGACTGTTGCAAAACTGGGCTAAATAAACTAAAACGTGCTGAGTGACTCGGATGAAGCATTTATCCAGTTATTCTTTATCAATAAAAACTCGGGAGTCAGATATGGGGCCCAGAACCCAAATGATGAGAAAAGTGGTGGAAAAGCCACCAGTGACCTCCCCGGCCCCCTGACCCCAGCTCTCTCTTGTTCCTCAATCTAGAGAGGCCGAGACCCTCTCTAATCCCCACCCTACTACTTCCTGTGTAAAAAGGATCAGTCTGTCCTCAGTCCTCCAAAATCTCTATGGCTTTTGGTCGGCTAGTTAGTTAACTCTGCCCTCTGATTCAAAGCAAACGTTGTTGTAGGTCTCAGGAGTGTCAGAATGCAAACAAAATGGCACTTGAATGTGTGCATAAGATGAAAATAAGTATGCTTCGTGAGGTATTAAAATTTATAACCTGTAAACATTAATATAAATAAGTCTGAGAAAAGAAACCATTTGCAAAGAATAAGAAAGTGCATAACCCGGGAATAGAGGCTGTTCCATTGTTAGTGTCTCACAGTGACTCTCCTGAACTCCAGGTTGGCACTAACAAATACTTCTGAAGGGATGTTCTCATATAAATTTGAGACATGTGAAAGTTTTCAATATGACTGGCTGGATTTGGGGGAGGATGAAAGCTGAATAGAATGCTTAAAGAGTTTTATGTGTATGGCCTCACAAAATGAAAATGTAAGTCCATGTAAAACTTGTACATTGATATTCATGAAATCATTACCCACAATAGTCAAAAAGGAGGTTTGGAACCTCCATAAACCAATGACTAAATAAATAAATAAAATGTTGGATATTCATACAATAGACTATAGCATTTGGCAGTGAAAAGGGCTCACGTTATGATGGTAATTTGTAATACGTATAAACCTCAAAAGCAATACATTAAAAGAAGGAAGCCAGTTAACAACGACTAGACATAGGGCATGATTCCATTGATAAGGAATATCCAACATGACCGAAGCTGTAGAGGCAGAAAGTATAGGCTCACTGCCCAAGGCTGAAGAGATTGCGCAAGGGTAGAGCTCTCCGGTGTGGGAGGGAATAGAGAATGACGGTTAATAAGCAGAGCCTGCTTCGCGGCTGATCAAAACATTCTGCAGGCAGTCATGCAGGGGGGACACACAGCACTGTCCTTACAAGAGCTGCTTTTAAAACTCTACACTTAACGGCGTATCTGGGGTGCATTTGTTACTTAGCAATAGTATTGTTATCTTTTCCTTAAATGAAAAAAAAAGTCCCTTTCCACAAGCCGAAGGAACACTCCGTCTGTTGGAAGAAGGAGTCTCTGCTGGCTGCTGGAGCGAAGTGAGCAGCTTCTCTTACTTGGAGGCAGAGGGGACCTGTCCCGTACAGTGGCCGTAACTGAAGAGCTTAGAGGCCATCTGAGTCGCAGGACGCATTCTGTCATTTGCCAGCCATAACTCTGAGTCAGTTGTTTCTCCATCAGCTGCCTTCATTATCATCCCCCGGGGGGGAAATGTAGAAACTGAGATGTTTTAATTGGTAATGAGGATCCATGGAAACATGTAGAGCAGCTCCAGTCATGTGAGTAGCCCAGCCGTGTACTTGCTCCTTGTTCTCAGCACCCCCCCCATCCCAATTTACACAGCAGTAGGACAGACCCTGCTGGTTTTGGTCTGGTGCTTGGTGCTTGAGTCACCTGGGAGGCCCTTCAACTGTATACTACCTTTGTAGGCCTACTGATGGCTCTCCATGGCTTTCTCGACTCTCTGAGGCAGATGTAACATTTAGTGCACCTGACATTCTTCACTGATGAGAGTCCCCAGCCAGGGACCACACACTCTCCTGTCTAGCTCTCAGCATCACTTCTGCACTATAGCAAGTGGGGGCTTTGGTAAGGAACTTCAGGTTTGTACAAAGGAGGTTAGGCAAATAAAACCACCTTTCAAAACTCCAGGATGTATCTAGCCCATCTAGAAATCTCTCTCTCTCTCTCTCTCTCTCTCTCTCTCTCTCTCTCTCTCTCTCTCTCTCTCTCTCTCTCTCCTCTCAGATCTTGCTGTGTAGTCTTGGCTGGTCTCAAACTTCTAGGTGCAAGTCATCTCTTGACACATCCTCCTGAGTAGTTGAGACTACAGACATCCACCACAGTGGCCTGCTCCACCTGGACATCTTAGCAGCTACTACTCAGGTTAGAGAGAACTGTTCTTTATGAGTATAAAATTCTTAAAAAAAAAAAAAAAGAATACCTCAGTAAAAGCCAATATAAAAAAACATAAACTTGGTGTTTATCTTGCTCTAACCACACTTGTTGCACACCCCTTATTAGTGTATAAACAACTTCCCATTTGTGGGTGTCGTTGTGAACACTTTCTGTGTATGCATCACTTAGGGGCCCACATGGTCCTTTAGCAATGAGAAAGAGTTATAGCCACAGGGCAAAATGCTTCCAGGCACAAACAGAATATTAACGAGGAAAATCAAAGGGAAAAGAATTTTTAAATCCCAAGGGAAAAAATACAAAGCAAAGAAAATTTATAAATCAATTTAACGTGAGAAAAGATAGGGTTTAAAAGGCTAAAAAGAGCCTCCGCTCTCTTTAGAAGTCATTTAGGACAGGGAACTGTTGGAGGAATTTCCCCTCCTTGCCCTGTCTTGCTCTGTGCCTTTGAAAAGTGGATGACGTATAATGTCAGTGCATTGTTTGGAGCTGAAATCTAGAGAAACTCTGAAGAGGTAAGATAAAGGATGGTGTCAATCAAAACCACCTCAGCCTCTGGAGATGGCTCTGTCTAGATTTTCTTAAGAGGAACACAGTGGAAAATGTATATAGAGTTGAGGTGTTGCTCATTTTGAAAACAAGACATGGGTCATTCACTCAGCCATGTAGCCTATGTACTGACCATAGGTTTGCAAACTCTCCCCAAATGGTCACAGTGCAAAGAGGTTACTCAACACCGATGTTATGTGATACTGATGTATGCAATAGGGCTCATTTAGAAGACTTTGCTAATTTCTCTCTCTCTCTCTCTCTCTCTCTCTCTCTCTCTCAAGATCGTTTTCAATGTGATTATGCAACCTTTATCAATTCCTTTAAAAAAGACCTCTTCTTATTTCACAAGTTTTGATTCCACAGCTAACCAGGGAAGAACGATTTCTGACCCTAGTTAGGAGCTACGTCACTAAACTGATGTAACTAAAAGGATTATGTCCATGTTAAAAGATAAATAAATAGAAAGGGCACCGGTCCTTCTGTCGCAGAACACCCGGCAGCAATAATCCTTATGATTCCCTGCCACCATGTGGTGGGTTATCTTCTCCTAAGGTGACCCTTCATTATATCCCATCCAGAATGTTCCTACCATGTGAGGCTGGTACTTATGCATGGAAAAGAATGGGGCACTCCTCTCTTGGGAGGCACCTCCTTCCGCTAAAGCTGGGTCAACCTGTGATGACAGCGGCAGTAGCATCTAAGGCTAAGCAACAAAAGATGATATCTTTTCCACCTGGGCATCTTGGGAAAACTCACTGTAGAAAGCAAGTCACCATATTAGAAGGAACAACTTCCCAGAAAGATTACATGTGGCGTTCCAGGGGTGCCTCAGCTGAGGGTCCAGATGACAACTAACATCGATGACCAGAAGCAACCATGCCAAGGCTTCAGATGTCACAGCTTTCAGCCTTCCAGTTGATGTCCACTCAAGAGAGACAGTCAATATTCTCCGGTCCTCTACAATGAAGTTAGGAACAAGCACAATTGTGCTCATTATTTCAAAATACTGGCTTCTACGGTGATCTGTTACATGGTAATATATAACCTGAATAATTATTAATACAAAAAAATAGATGAGTACCTACATATGTCAATGAAAAGCTCCATGCTTATAGACTCATAATTTATAAACGTTGACTGATTCAATGGTTTAATAAATACAACTGACTGTGATCACTTGTGGGGCAAGAATCCAAGGGTAGGAAGTATACTTTTCATGAGCTTCAGACACAAGCCAGGTTCTCAGAGCTGCCTCCTGGGTGTACCATGAAGGCTCACAAAGGGACTTTTTATTCCATCCCTACTGAACTGCAATACTGACATGACCCAGGAAGGTGCATATGTAACAAGGACTTGGTTTGCTGACTAGAAAACGTACATTATGAAATTCTGTAGTCCCTGCTCTTTCACGTTGCCCAACACATCAATTGCCTGAAAGTTTTAAGAAATGGATTTATGCTTTTAAAAAAAAAGCCACAGCTCAACAATGAAACTTTTGATGGAGTTTCTTATTTCCAAGTGATGGTAATGGGGGTTGTTTATGATTTTCTGAATGACTATAGGCTTTCTTCATTTCGATGGCGCTGATGATAATTGATTCCAATCTACCTCAAGGACTGCCTGTTCCTTAGGCTACCTTTTGATTAGAGATTGAGAAAGAGCAGGAAATTAAACAGCAGGTGACTCATCATGTCACCAGGGCAGTCCCCATCAAATTTAATAAACACGGCAATTCTCCATGAGAATGTTTTCAAATGTTCTGGAAATTTCCAAAGAATTCATTATTCCCTTCCAGGTATTTCAGAACAAGCAAAGACCGAAGTGATTTTGTTCCCATGCTCAAGACAGCCCAGAATTCACGGATGTGCTAAGTGTGCAGGTAAGAATTGCCTTATCCTCCAATCGTAGCTTATTGCCGTTCAGTGAGAAACAGTCAAGTGCTTATCAGGAAAATGATAACAGACACTACGATATTGGGCCATGTAAGTGAAAGATCCAGTCATCCGCCGCCTTTCTTTATCTCAACCTGCTTTATTCTGAACCCTGAATTCAGGAGTGTTGGCTTGATAAAATCAGAATGGTTTATATCAAGAATATATATCTTCTACTAACTCATTTGACTTTGGCAAATAAAACAAAACAACAACAACAACAAAAACAAAAACAGCCTTTCAGGGGTGTGCTAATGTTTAGAAAGGAGAAAACCTGGAAATGTTCCTCAGATGCCATAGGAGGCAGTGTAGCACAATGGGTAAACAGGAGATTTAGGAAGAATCCATTGTTGTGAGCCTATGGCGCTCTTCAAGTCATGACAAATGTCTAGGACTTGATGTGTGTCCCGGTAACATGTATGTGATCCTGGACTTGCAGCAATACTAACATCCATTATCTTTGAATGTAAAAGCAGCAAGTACACCATTATAATCCAGATCTAAAGTGCTCCCCCAAGCAACTGTGTTATGTGGCCCTTCCGTAGCATTCAGGGATGGCATCACAAGGGCTTTGATTTCACCAATTGAGTCCATCCATAGACTCACAACTGAGTTAACAATTACGAGGTGTGGCCTACTTAAAGGAAGTAGATCCCTTGTGCATGGCACTGAAACGTCTCCAGCCCCTCCCAAGCTCCGCCATGAGGTGAGTACCCCAGCATCATCAGATCTTCCCTACCACATGGGCCTCGTCTCAGTTCCAAAGGCAGCTGACCTAAGAACCATGATCCAAACTGTACCACTGCTCTTCGAGTTGATTCTTCTTGTTTGTCTGTTTTCCAAAACAGGGTTTCTTTGTACATCCTTGACAATCCTAGAACTTGCTCTGTAGACCAGGCTGGCTCAGACTCACAGAGATCAGCCTGCCTCTGTCTGCAGAGGGTTGGGATCAAAGGTGCCTCCTTGGCTCTACTTTTGTCACACTAGTAGAAACAAAGTAGCACGTGCATGCGTGGAGATCTTCACTAACTCTGAAAATATAAATATAGTTCAAGCTTCACTGCTTAAGATAATCTCATATCATCTGTACAAGTTCATTATAGATTACAACAAATGATAAACTATAGACAATTACAGATGTTGATTTCCCCTGAAGAAGTTGTTTAGAAATGCCTCATTTTTGATGTCTGTCTTTACAATTATTTTAGAAGTGAATGCTTTCCCATTTTTCCCCATCTTTTAATATGTCACGTTTGTGAGATATAGGGGCTGGGGCCTGGGGAAATGACTCAGTAGCTCTCGTGAGCTACGGTACTAACATGCTCCTGGACTAGGAACGAGGACCTGAGTTTGAGTGTCAGCACTACTCACATAAAAAGTTGGGACATCAATGTGTCCATGTAACTGCAACTCTGAGGAGGGGAATCCAGGCAGATCCTGGGGCTTAGTGGCCTAGACAAACCAGTAAGACTGTGAAACCCTGTCTCAAAAACCACAGACAGACAATGCCTGAGAAATCACATGTGAGGTTGAGCACTATCCTCTGTCTTAACACCATGACCAAAAAGCAAGTTGGGGAGGAAATGGTTTATTTGACTTACCTTCCACATTGCTGTTTATCACTGAGGGAAGTTAGGACAGGAACTCAAACAGGACAGGATCCTGGAGGCAGGAGCTGAGGCAGAGACCATGGAGGAATGCTGCTTACTGACTTTCTCCCCTGGCTTACTCACACTGCTTTCTTATAGAACCCAGGACTATCAGCCCAGCGATAGCACCACCCACAGAGGGTTAGGCCCTCCCACATATATCACTAATTTAAAAAAAAATGCCCTACACACTTGATTGCAGCCTGATCTCATGAAGGTATTTTTTTAATTGAGGCTCCTCTCTCAGATGATGTAGCTTGTGTCACACAGGCACATACATGAGCATATACACACAAAAGAGAGAAATATAAGAGACAATGGAATATCTGCTCCAAGACTGTTTATAAGCAATGTATACAAATCTGGACACTTTAAAATATTTAAAAATTAAATAACCAGATAAATGTTTACACCAAATGACTGGAAGACCATGAAAAATTATGTTACATAGAATGTTTATGTGTCCTTCAAACTGGTGTGCTGAAAGTTTGATCTGATAGCTAGGTGATGCTAAAGACTTTGCAAGATAACTAACTAATAATGATAGAACTCTTATAAAGGGGACCAAGCTCTCCTTTCTCCATATGAAGACTCAGGAAAAGATGGATATCTACAAACTAGGAAATGCTTTCTCACTAAAGACTGGATCATTGTTTGCTATTACAATAGCCCAACTAAACAAAACAAGAAGCCATGGGAATTGTGCGATTAAACACAAACTCACTGAGACTGAGTTAGGAACCAAGTGTGAGATAACGGGCATCATGCTGTAGGGGAAAAGATGAATGCCTTGACATTAATTCACCAAGAGATGAGGAAGCCAAAAGCAGGTGAGAACACGGAGACCCAGTACTTTAAGAACTGCCCTGGAGTTAATGGGTCACTTTATTCTGTGTAATTACAGAAGGGCAAACTTTGTTAGGGGATGGTCTCTGTCAAAATGAGGACAACGTAAGTAAGGTTTTCCAGCAACGAAATAGAGTCTTAGGAAACAGTGAATTGCCCATTATGAAAAAACTTTCTGTTAACAATGTAAGCATTTTAGATGTAGGGTCAGGGTTAAGCTAGCTGTTTTTTTTTTTTAAATATAATTTTTTTATTGAAAAAAAAAGATTTCCGCCTCTTCCTCTCCTCCCG